>NC_089196.1:15523641-15883641 GCF_963930695.1 Labrus bergylta
AATCCAACCCTGGTGTAGTGTGGAACAGTGCAGTCAGCACCTATGTGCCCATCACTTCTCTCACACTCACACATATACACACACACACGCACACACACACACACACACACACACACACACACACACACACACACACACACACACACACACACACACACACACACACACACACACACACACACACACACACACACGGTAACCTGACCTGTGTCCTCTCTAAACTCCTCCAAACTGACATCAGCTTCACGTAAATTTATATACCCTGATGTCAGCTTTGAGTCCAGAATATCTAATACCTCAGGAAAAATTATAGATTAAGAACATTCATATTTAATTTTTATTTCCCAATGATGCCAAAAATGAAGTATCGTATACCAGTGAGTAAGCCAATCATTGCGACAATCAGATACCATAACCGATTAGCCTCTAGAAATCTATTACTTTCAGGGCGATAACGGTGCGACAATAACAAAGAATAACCGTGTAGTAGAAAGCTAAATGTAAGTCAAGTTCAATGTTAGCAATAAGTGATTTTCCACCAATAAGATGTACATTTTTTTAAACACAATAGAATCAGAGAATAACTTGTTGTTGGCCAATACAAAAGTCGTTCTATTCCATTCTGCGTTGGAATCAGAACCTGTAAAAAATATTTCTGTCTGCTGTCAGAAGGTTTCTTATTTTAACTTTTTTTAAATGAACAGAATTTTGCAGCCAGTGATGACAAGATGAGACTGTATTCACACCCACTGATAAAACTCTTCCCTTTCACACGTTTTCTTTATTCTGTCTGCGCCTCTCTCTGCATGACTGCATGCTGTAATCCCACTCAGGCCAGAGGAATGTTCTGGTGTTGTTCTGGTTTCTGAGCCTATACAAACACACACATAAAACACACACACACACACACGCGCACACACACACACACACACACACACACACACACACACACACACACACACACAGTATGCTGAAATCAAAATGGCTCTAACACATGCACACAAAGCAAGCTTATGCTTCTATAAGCACCATGGACCAGAGCGTTAGGGCCGAGTGGAAAACCACAGGAGAGAGGTGATGACAAAGAGATGTTACACCTCAATGTCCCTCCTCCTCCTCCTCCTCCTCCTACTCCTCTTCCTCTGACTCTCCTCCCTTCCCCCATCGTTCATTCCCAAGCATCAAGGTCGGACCGTGTTACAAATGAAGCACTGCTCCACCCCTCTTCTATCCACTCCTCACATACACTGATGCACACACACAGAGGCTGATGAACGCCTGCTGCTGTAGCTCACTTCTTGCTGTGACATCATTAATACGACATACTGTCCACAATGACATCATTAATAAGAGCTGGGGTGCTGACTCCCCCTTAATGGCACTCTAAATATGACAGTTTTGACATATTGTCCATGTGGTGGTCATGTGTGTGTGTGTAGGTGTATGGCATGTGCATACACTTGAGCCTGATTTACACTGCAGGCTGTTGTTTGCAGGGTGCAAGCAAATGTCAGCCAAAGCAGGCTCCCTGTCTCTTTTGAGCAATTAGGGAAACGGGTCCTGTCCCATCCTGCAACTCGTCCTCACACAACAACACATACACACATAAGCACACTTCTATTTTCCTGGTAGATTGCCTACACTAAGCTGAAGATAGATTCTGAATAATTAGGGAGATAATTGCCCTGGCAGGGGAGAAAAGAATAGATTAATGGCTGATCTTTTAGCCAGTTTGTGTGTGTTCATGTGTGTGTCAAAGGGTGAGGACAAATATATTATACACTGCCTTTCTGCTCAGTGTAAGTTTTTTCTGTTTTAGACATTGGAAATGTCAGAAAGGGACCAAAATATCAAAACAACCCTGCAACTTTGTAACAATGTGGCTCTCTTTGACAATAAATCACAGCATACACACTCTGACTGTGCCCTACAGTACATAATATATAAATAGAACAGAAATGTGTCAGAATAAAGATACTTTGTGACAGCGGAAGTACAAAACAAAATGTGTTTTGAAGCATGCACATAAAAGGTGCTACTACAAGGGGAGAATTTTTCATCCCGTGTCTTTGTTCAGCCTCACATCAGTAGGAGCAGACTGTGTTGCCTTTGTTTGGCAGAGAGGAGAGAAAGAATAAAAAAAACAGAGGGATGCAGGTGCGCAGGGAGAGTGTGACAGGTCAGACTGCACCTGCTAAGCAAAGAATATATTGTCATGTCGAGGCAACCTTCCCTTGGTCTGTCTAACACACACACACACACACACACACAAATCGCTGACAAAAGCTTGATCAAAGCCTCCTGTGTCTGCTTAAACTTCTTCCAAATCTTTGTCTCCCTCACTCTCGCCTACTGCTCGCTGCTCTCATTCTGCACTCCTCCTCCTCCCGTCTCCTCCCGCAGACAAAGGTGAGCTCACATCAGACTCACAATCAGGCTGGAACGCAGACCGTGCATATAATTAGCACACATACACCCACACACACGACATACGCTGACATACATGATGGTTTGCCTACAGATCCAATGGCAACCAAACAATGAGCCTCGCTTACATTCACCACCATCATATTTATCCGTTGTCAGGCTGGGAGAAAAAAGCGGTCTGCCCTGATATCAGGGAGTTCTTTTCTTCTTATTTTTCAATATGCATTTACATTCCAGCCTTCTGAATGTAGATTTGTTAATGAATTCTCTATCCTACGACTAAAGGCAAACAACTGGGACAGCATCACTATTAACAAAAGGTTCCACTGCAGCCCATATTGTGAAATGGTTATTATAATATGTGGAGCAGACACCAAGAGCAGGGATAAGAGATATATGAAAGACAGAGGGGGCAGCTGTGGCTGTAATGCTGCAGCAGATAGACAGTGACAGGTCAAAGCCTCTCCATCTCCATATGAAAAGAGCTCTGTGCCACTCTAAACACCACGTATGCATTCGTAATGCAGCTCAAACATAGGTCTGGGAATTCATCCACCGCTGCATGTCAGATTGTGTGTGTGTTTAAGCAGGTGCTCAGAGGGCAAATACTAATCAATCTGAATTCAACGACTCCTGTCCCCACCTGGCACACGATATATCCGCCAACATGAGAGCCACTCCTGAATAAGACGGCTTGATTTTTTTGAGCATCCATTGAGCCGTGTTGTACAAATAACAAAGAAGATGGAGCTGTGATAACTAGGTGACCTCCCCTCTAATTACAGCTAAACGGGTGTTAAGCAGTGGCGTTATGATGTCTAAATTAGTTTTTCACAGCATGTCGTCTTCCCCGTTTGAATTTTGAAAGAGAATATCTCAAGCAGAGTGGGCCTGTCTGTCTATTTTTGTGTTTGCAGCCTCCTTGTTGATCCATGATCTCAGCCCGGAACGGTGCAGCTTACATTATAGCTGGCAGCTGACAGACAGCTCCAGTCAAAATACATGAAATATGTTATGTTTCAGCACCTCCCAGCAGACGACACCCTGGGGAAGTATAGTTAACTTTAATGGTTTGTTTAGTTTGGATACGTTTGTGCTGTGTGTATATATATATATGTGTGTGTGTGTGTGTGTGTGTGAGATTTTTTTTAACCATGGAGGCATTGAAATCACAACAGGGCTGTGTGGGCTGATGACTTCATGCTCAGTTAATTGGCCAACTTGGTTATTTCCATGCAACACTTACCAACCTGGATCTACCACACACATACATATTTAGAAACACACACCTGCTGAAAGCTCTGTTTAAAACATAGAGTCTGCCTCTGCCACATGTTACCTTCGTCTTCCAGACATTGACTTGACTTTTTCAAATGAGATATTTATTTCAAGACACTTACTTGGATTTTGCTTGCTGCATTGGTGACACACATATAAATTTGCTTTTAATATTTTGAAATAAGACGTTAATCTGGACTTGTCAGGTGATTGGGGTCTATAATAAGTATCATGTGATGTGTTTTGGCAACAATTTTCACAAATAAGCTTGCCAAGATTTGACTTTTTGCAGTGCATAAACATGGCCCAATCTAAATTCACAATTCAGAGCCTGCAACTATAATTCACCATTACATCTTAGCAACACAAAGGTTGAAAAGGATGAAATGTTGGGATGTTGTAAGGAGGAAACCTTGTCCAGATAAATAAATAGACAAAAAATATATAGTGTAAGTTGCCTACAAACAGGAGGTAGCTCAATTTACCTGACTGGCTCATATTTTCTCTTCCTCTCCTAATTTATTATCCAACTTCTCTACTGTTTCCTTTCCATATGTATTGTGGTTAGCCTTCTGTGGTTAGCTATTGACAAGTCGCTAGCTGCTGATTTCAGACTGCAATGGTAATGTTGGTAATGTTAACGTGTGCGGCAATCACCTACATGTGTGTTACCCAGTAAGTGAACTCTACTCGCCCGTCCAATCCTATCGCAGTAAAACGTGGGCATCAAGGATTACCCAGTGATGTCACCGTCATATGGAAGAAGATTGTCAGTTACAATCACACGTCTGCGTACACCTGCGTCTTCCACTCATCCTTTATTTTAGACCGTGAAAAGGCATTCTGCTGCCGCTAACTTTGTGGGGAATATGTAGCCTGCCTGGATGCTCATGCACTACTTGATCAGTAAAATAGCTAGCTACTGAAAAGCTATTGATTCAGAAAACAATGACACTACCAGAAAGCTATAGGAAATTTTTGTAAAAAATACTAACTCGGCTATTTGTAGTGATGTTACTGCCCAACACTGTCACCTCGGTGAAAAAGAAAGTGTGAAGACGTGGAAGGACCAAGGCTGGGAATTGGGACTACAGGCTGATTTGTTTACTGGTAAAATGTACAATAATGACGTGGACACTTCCAACATTTACAGAGAAATGCTGTAAAATTCTTGTCGGATGCTCAAAATACTGTACAAGGAATTACATTTTCAAGCTATGACACATGACAAAAATGACTAAAGAGTACGACCATCACAGCCAAATAGCTTCCTGCAGCTTGAAAAAGTGTTTCATGGATCCAAGCATCCTTCTGGGGAACTTTATTCGCTCCAATCCAAAGGCATGCTGCGCTTTTACTTTTCAAAGGCTGCAACATTCTCTGCAAAATGACACATCAGGAACTCAGACGTCAGACTTGATGTGGAAAAAGCTTTTTCAGCAGGGTAACATAACGTGCAAGGATGACTGTGAGCACATAAAGCAAGTAGAAACGGTAACCACACGGTGACAGAAATGAGAAATAACACTGTTATGTCTTCTCAGCAAAACACAGAGCGCTATAATGGAATAATCTGCTAAAGACATTAAGTGAACATTAGACTGTCACAAGGTGGTTGATGTGCTATTTACTACAGCCACTGAACTGAAGGGCCAGTATGTTCATCAGCGGGTCGCTGCTGCTGCAGACTTTTAAGTCCTCAAGGAATTTTTCCACACACTTATTTTGTGTTTCATTTTTGCCATTTTCTGGTCATAAACATATCTGTCAGAACAACAGAACACAAATCCAGTTATCCTCCATCCTCAGCGGAAATGACCTGGACCAGGCCATCTGTGAGTGAAATGTGTGTAATTGTGTGTGTGTGTGTGTTTTTTTACAGAGAGCAGAATGGGTTGGATCTAAAGCAAAAAGGGTTGAGAGTTTGCTGCTGATGCTCATGTGTTATTCATAAGAGTGCAGAGAATTTGTGGAATAAAAGCTCTTTCAAGCATTAACCAAAGGAGAGGACAGCAAAGTAAGGAAGAAAAGAGACTAGGCTGAAAGTGTGACTTTCCTTGGCTTTTTGCTGTTCTATCTCTCTCCCTCCATCTTCTACCCAATCTTTTGTTTCCATTCTGAGGCTGTCAGGAAGAGGACAACGATGTGAAGGGCTGAAAGAGTCCCAGACAACCAGAGGCAGAGGAGGGAGGCAAGGAAAGAAAGGGCATCAGACAGGAGAAGAATTTGAGGAGAGGAAAGGAAAGGAGAAGAGGAAGTAAGATTGATGTGATAGGAAAGGGACCGAAGGAGGACAGAGGAGGCAGACAGGTTGAAAAGAGGACAGTGTAATGCTTGAGGTGCCACATCTCAGGACGGGAGCAGAGGAGAGGAACATGCTGCTGTGAACTCTTCTACTGTCTTACAGACTGACATTTGTAAAGAAACTGATGCCAAATGGGTTTTATTAGCCTTTGGGAAGGCATACAAATGGAGATAAACAATTACACAGCACTGTACAAACACAATGCATCTTAATATGCAAATGAAATGAAGCACACTCATGTCTAGTGAATAACACACACTGAGGGTGTTCATTTCTTCCCACACTGATATAACAGAGCGAGCATCTACTCTAAAACATGATTGAATGATACAGCTTGTTTGCTTTAAATGGTGTCAAAGCTTACATTGTCCCTTTTGTGCTGCTGTTAAATGAACTTTTAATTACATTCTGATAACGTGATAAGTAGTTAACATTCTGTCCGGTGATTAATTATCCTGGCTGCCAGCATATATGTCAAAGTAATACTTCCTTTCATTCAGTTGTTTGCCTGAGATCCTCCGACAAAAGGCCTGCTGCTTTCTTCTCCTTCTTCTCCTTCTCTGTGTTTTCTGGCGGTTTGCGAGCAACATTTTGGCCACCAACTGGTACGGAGTGTGGATCGGGAACTATAATCGAATTTTGGTAGAAAAGAAAAAAACGGAGATAATAACAAAATTCTTTCTATCAAATTGCAAAGATATTCAAATAAAAAAAACTATAACACTTGTCCCTAGAGTCTCTTATGTCACCTCCATCTAATTTCATCTTGATTTATTTTAGTCTTGTCAGCTCCCTCCTCTAAGCCTCATACTTTTGACAGTGAATCGTATGTTCTATTGTTTCATGTTGTTTACAAAAGTTGCATCTTCCTGTAGGATGTTTCCCTATTACGAATAATGTATTATAATTATACTCCAGTGTGCCCAAAACATAATCTGGATATTATTGTTTCTTCTCTCCTGGTTCTCCAAGCCCTTCTCATCTTATCAGTTTTACTTTGTATTCTCTAGAACCAACCAACTCTCACTTTTTTGCCACCTTTCCTTCATCTTATGTTTGAATATGGTCTGGATTCCCATTTTACTGTATGGTCCTTTTATTTCAATGTTGTTTCTCTTAGTGGAGGCCTTTTAAACCCTGTTCACAGAGAGTGGAAGCTACCAACAGTGCAAATTGGAGATGGGGAGACTTGGCCTCTTGATCTGCAAAAATATCTTATTTTTTTACTTTGATTCTTTAACTTTAGATAATTCATTTTTTGTAAATAGTGTATTTCCTTTTGAATTTTAGTGTTGGTGTATTTCTAAGTTAGTTAGCTGTTTTGTGTTCCACATGTTTATGTTGGATTAGTCCTTTGTATATATAGCCCCTACTTGTGTCAGCTATTGTCCGGTCTGTTTAGTTATGCTTTGTTAGGTTGAGGCCATAGTTCTTTTTTGCTTAGTTGATACTTTTTACTGGGTGTTTTAAAACAATATAATTTGTTTTAATGATCAATAGTATCCAAAAGTACTCAAGTTTTATTTTTAAAAAGACATATCTTTGATCATACTTTTAACAAAACTGAACTGAAACTTAGCCAACGCAGATGTGAAATTCACACATTAGTTTGCCTTCATTTTTTGATAGTTAAAAGCAAAAAAATACCCAGTATTGGATACCTTTGACTTCTATTTTTGTCACTGTGCATCAAAACTGGTATTGATATTGTCAAATTTAGTCATATTAAAGTTGGACATTGTGACATCATGACAGCCTTACAATAGACAACATCCCTGCTTCTACAGAATGCATTTTGATGTTATTGATGTATAGGATATGATAAGATACTTATATTGTCCCCTTGGAGAAATTTCCTCAGTCCATCCAGCAACAAATTACAAGTAATACAGAATTTGGAACAATTCCATAGAAATTAAAAAAACATACATCTGCAACTGCTGGCGGTCAGCACCAGACAAGGGAAAAACTATTTCACAGAGACTGAATATAAACAGTCAGTGTGAAAACCTGAAAATCAGCAATATTCTTCAAAGAAGTCCTCCAATGAAAATATATAAAACATGTATCAAAAACACCTTTAAAAAAAATTTAATTACCAAAAGAAAAGTTTCAAAATTGTGTATCTTTGACAGTTAAAGGGAGAACCTGTTTTCACAATGGTTTGCAAAAGACTCAAACAGCTCTGCTTAAGGCTGAGAGCCCTTTTTCCATCTCACTATCACCAACATACTGAGTGCACTAAACCTGCGTCTGGAGCGCAGCGAGAGTGTGTCTGTGAGGTCAATCCCATAAAAGTGCACCAGCAGGTGCCTGCTACAGTACATCACACAGAATTACTCTTTGCACACATGTAAATACACACAACACACATGCATGGTTGAGCTGATGAATCCAGACGTCTGACTCCAGAGCTCATGGCTCCTGAGTGCAGCTCATTTCCTTAAATTGCCTCAGAGGAAGAAAGACAGAGACACAGTGAGACTTCAGTCGTATTTTTCATTTTGCTCCCTTGGGTGTGTCTAATTTAGACACAACAACATGTTGTTTTGTATGCTAGGGTCAAACATAACATTATTTTTACATCATTCATAAAACAACAGAGGCAGCTAGGGTGAATGTAGGTCCAGATGTCTTTCTGATTAAGATGATACACTGTTATGCTTCTCAGTTCTGCCAGGGGGTCTGGAGAAGACTTTACTACAAGCCTTCTGATTGGATGGCCTCTGGGTGACCTGCAGCTCCTGGGTGCCTTGAGATGGCTGATGTGTTTAGGGGAGTTGCATGTACTCTGTGATGCTCTGAGGTGGCATGAACGGTGTCTGGATTGGTGGCTGTGTGAGATACTTTTGCATCATTTCACAGATTTGCCCAAAAAAAAAAAAAACTGGGTCAAGTGCAAGGCCGACCTTGTTGTGAAGAAAGTGTGTCACTTCAATCATTGTTGCTTGAGTGGCAAATGTGCATGTGCTATTCTGTTATCTAGGTGGACAACCAGGTGGATCCATGCTTAAATTTAGAGTCAATACCATTCCTCCTTCTGCTATTTAATCCAACGTGCTGTTACACAAATGTGCAGTACGACGTCCCCTAAATATTAATAAAACCATAGAGACTGATTCAAGACATCTACAGCTACAATACTGTATGTATCAGAACAATTTAGTCTAAAGTTGTTCCTTAGAGGCAGTCTGTTCCCACCAGGCTCTGATTGTTTTGTAACAAACGCTGACATGAATCACTTCAGCTAAACAAGAGGCCTTCAGTGGTCAGTGGAGTTATACACAGAAAAAAACTAATGACTCAGACACAAATGTCAGATCATGTGGCTGTTTGTTGGACAGAGCAGAGAAGAAACACTTGCATTTGCACGTAACACAATCAATTCAGTCATTCAGCAAAGCAGATATATAAGTTCTGTTGTATGTCACTGATTCAAATTCCTGAAGTTATAACACATCTGACCATAAATGTCAAAAGCCATTAATATCGGTTGATTAAAGGTTAAGAGACATCAGATGACCAAAAATTTGGTCATTTTGGGAACAAAACAATGTTGGGTTTTCTTTAATCTGACTTTTCAACCACAATATTACTTCTGGTCTTCAAAGTTAAGGTTAATTCCAAAACAAGTTAGGGTTTCAAAATCAAATTACTTTTCATATCAAACCAACATCGAGTAAATGTTAGACATTGGTATCAATCCGTTCTTTTGATTTTGACGTCAATTCTTAATTCTTGTGCTTAATGACTTGGTTTTGACATAACAACAATTGCCAAGAATCAAAATCTGTCCAAAGTTATGGAACCTTGTGATTTGATGCAATCCTAATTTTCATATCCAACCAACATTCAAAATCTGAAATCTTTAAGAAGAGATTAGAACAGGAATTATAGTAGAAGCAGCAGTTTTTAAAAGAGATATTGACTCTCACACATGATGACCAACACGACTGACAGATAAAGAATATCCCTAATAAACCAAACATAAAGGAAAATATCCGGGGGATAAAGTAACTGCAGCTTTTTGGCAGAAAAAATTTATTGATAAATTGATAAAATGTTATTGCACTGCAATAACATCTCAGCGAGCCACTCTGCTGCTACAGTGTTGTTTGGTTCTGAAATCACAACACTGTGAATTAGATATATTCTGAGAGGGCTGAAAATGTCTTATGACTACAATCTCACCCACTGACCTCTTGCTGAAGCATAACATTAAAACAAACCACCTGTTTCTTCATCCATGAACAGGTAGACATCCCTATGTGTATATCAGTCTTTCCACCTGACAATCCATCTTTACGTCTGACTAACGTTCATTCATCCTTACTTCTGTGTAAACATTCATAGAAACCGTCCATCTTTCCAGGCAGTGAGCTGATCTCCCCTGGGAGAGGCTCAGCTGCCTCCCTCAGCCCTCAGCCATGTTTTAATGGTGAGCCTCAACTATATAAGCTCCTCTGGCTCTTCTCTGGTGCACGCACACACACGCACTTTCACACACATCAAACACTGCATTAAACTGCATATATGAGGAGTTCCCTTTTCTTCTCATTGCTTCCCCTTCCTCAAAATATTTATACCAAATCTTTATTCAAATAGTGAATCATACCTTCACATAGCACGTCTTTGTTGTCCTTTTCCATCTACATCCCTCTAAACATTGATTATTTGTCTCTTTGTTGCATCACTCTGTCCTTTTCTTTATTTAACCCTCATTTCTATTCCCCTAGCTGTTTCCTCCTCCTGTCTTTCCTCTTTCTCTGCTTCTTTAACATCCCCCCTCTCTCTACCCTCTTTTGTAATTTTCTCAATTTTGCATTTTTATATGCTGCCCTGTTTTAAATGTATTTGTGTACCTGTTTGTCTTATGAGGACAGGATGTGTGTGACAGACTAAGAAAGAGAAATGGAGAAAGGGAAAAGTTAAAACTGTGATCTGCACAGATGGAAGGACACCTGCTCTGTAATGGTGTTTTTTCAGAAGCTCCCTCTCTCTCTCTTTCATGGCCCCATGCAAGCACACAGACACAAACACATGCAGTTACTTCAGAGAAGCAAACCTGGGCACAACATGAAGGACTATCCTCCTTCTCCCATGGTGCATCGCAGACAGAGTGACGGATGGGATGGAGAGAAACGGGAGAGAGATAAAACAACGATATGGAGCCACGATGCCACGTCCAAAGGCGGGGGGGGGGGGGGGGTCAGACATTTGGCAAGTGAAAAAAGCTGTGATAAATCCAGAGAAGCCTTATCTATGCTCAGATGTGTGACTGCATGAGGTGAGTTCACTCCTGTGAGTCTCAGAGGGAACAGGTCTGTGCAGCTACAAGGACAGACAGAGAGACAGGGAGACAGGGAGACAGAGAGAGAGGTAGACAGAGAGAGAGGGAGACAGGGAGAGAGGGAGAGAGACAGGGAGACAGGGAGACAGAGAGAGAGGTAGACAGAGAGAGAGGGAGACAGGGAGAGAGGGAGAGAGACAGGGAGACAGGGAGACAGAGGTAGAGGTAGACAGAGAGAGAGGGAGAGAGACAGGGAGACAGACAGAGAGACAGGGAGACAGAGAGAGAGGGAGACAGAGAGAGAGAGAGAGAGAGAGAGAGAGAGAGGGAGAGAGAGAGAGAGACAGGGAGACAGAGAGAGAGAGAGACAGGGAGACAGGGAGGGAAACAGAGAGAGAGACATGGAGAGAGGGAGACAGAGAGAGAGACATGGAGACAGGGAGACAGAGAGAGAGACTGGAAGAGAGTGAGACAGACAGGGAGACAGGGAGACATGGAGAGAGTGAGACAGAGAGAGCGATAGAAACAGAGAGAGAGGGAGACATGGAGACATGGAGACATGTATCCAGGTCAAAATGAGCATAAAGTCTGCTTTAAGGGGGCTGTATTATTTATTAAAAATCTAAATGACAGTAAGAAAGACTCCCATTGTACTTTGAGGAAAGATGAAAGGCATCCTCATATTTAAACTCTTGTTAAGAAAACAGGAATAAAAAAACAGTAGACAGACTCTGGTAATATAGGCTCACTCTACTGTGTACGAGTGTTGTTTGGTTTGTTTCCCAGGGAATACCGAGGCCTGGGACTGTGATCACCTGAATAGAATAAAAACATGAAACACATTCACACTGGCCTTCTTACTGCAAGCCACCAACAGTGATACATGTGGAATAATTTACCCATTTTTGGAAAACAAACTCAGAAGAGTTACCAGAGAAAACAACAACAAACAGGCAGCAAAAAACCCAGCAGCATGTCCAAAGTTTGGTAATGGAAAATAATGCATCTGATGAATGATTATACATGTACAATATTGAAGAATCAAAAAATACATTTGAAGTATAAAGAGGCTTTGTCACCAAGTATTTATTTTTACTTCAGCCTTCAAAGAAAGAGTTATTCTATTAACCCTTTAAGAACACTTTCTTAGACGCAAGTAGAACCAACATTTTGTAAACAAAACTTAACACAATCAGATGTCTGTCTTTTTTTTTTTAAAGCATTGTTTTTGCAGCAAAAACAAAAACAATAAATTGTTACATACACACACACACACACACACACACACTTTGACATGAAAGATGGTTTCAATGACTATTTTCTCTTTTCTGACCTTCTTGGATAGACTGTCCAACATTGCCCTGAAAAAAACAATCTGCTCTTATTTCATTTCATACCAATCTATTCTTTGCTTTGTTGAACTGAACACACTGTGTGTGTGTGTGTGTGTGTGTGTGTGTGTGTGTGTGTGTGTGTGTGTGTGTGTGTGTCTGTGTGTGTGCGCGTGCGTGCGTGTGCCCTGTCCAGGTGGATGTATTTTGGGTCAGGCTGTTTGTCAGAGCTGAGACCAGATCGATGTGGCTCTAATCTAAAGTAGAATGATGTGATTGATTACCTCACATTCTAAGGCCCTGCACATAGACCTCCACTGAGTGTGATGGACACACACACACACACACACACACACACACACACACACACACACACACACACACACACACACACACACACACACACAGAGCATCTCTTCCTTCGTTGCTTTTCTGCCACTCCACATAGCGTCCCCTCCAGGGAGTGTACACCACCACATACACACATACCATAAATATTAACTGAGAACCACAGTCTCACACAGAGTGGTCCCTGTGCAGAAAACATCCAAGGTGGGATGATTTTCCCCGTGGGTGGCTGTTCATTTGTATGCCCCTTCCACTGTCCATCACCACCACTGCCCTAGTCCACGAAGGCAAACACTTGCCACAGTTTGACGTTCCAATCATTCTCAGCAGACTCAGGAATGTTGTGCATTTTCTATGTGTGTGTGCGTGTCATGTGTCTACATTTTACTAGCTCCATGCAATTATTTCATTTATTAATGCTGTGAATTGTCCAAATCAGTGGTCTGTGGCATGATGAAGGTCCTTGCCTAAGGCGAGAGAGTGCAAAAGGAGTAGCTCTCTGAGATGTGCAGCTTTCACAAAATCATTAAGTCTGAGCTCAGGTCTGTGTGTGCATGTGTGTGTGTATATTGTGCATAAAAAGTCATCATTAGCACTAGATATGCAGTGAGGGTGTCAGAGTGTGATCCAGGCATTGTTTGAAGATCCCTAGCTGTCTACCCTGTGGGGCAGGCTGGAGGAAATCAAAGCCCTGAACATCTGAAATATGGGAAAGTGTGTGTATGTGTGAGTGTGTATCAGCCTCTACCACAACAGAGCAGAGACTGACATAAATGCTTCAGTAAGAGTCAGGGGCTGAAACTTTTCCACCACCTGTTTCATAAAATGACACATATGGCAGAATATACAATTAAATACAATATTTGATTTAATCTTTGCAAAGAAAGATGAGCTGCTTTGTAATCTCCATGCTGTTATTCAAACTGATAGAGTAGAAAGTAATTTGAATTTAATAAATATCTAAATGTCTTGTCAAGTGCACCACAGCGAACATGCACTGAATGTAAAATACCTACCTACATATAACAGCAAAACATAACACGGACTCTTCCTCTGTATGATGTTGTGCTGTTAATACTGCAAGCTGACATTGAGTAAGCCACATTTTCAAAAGATGGGATTAATTTAAGTAATAAATGCTCCGCAATTTAAAAAATACAATATTTGAATATCTTGACAAGGCATGGATGAGAGGCTAAATAATACTCTAGTGTCTTTATGTATGTAAAACATGAAGCTACAGCCAGAAGTTGGTTAGCATAGCTTAGCACAAAGGTTGGAAAAATAGACTGTAAATATTAATCTACGAAACCTGAGTGACGCCACCCATTGGTAACTCCAGGGGGCATTGGAAGGCCGTCAGTGGCGGTCACCATGCTGGAAATGCTCGCTCACCCTAACTCTAAGAGCTGGAGCTGTTACATCGAGCACACCCATCAGTCAAATCAGCCACACAACTTACTTTGCACAACTCATATTCTTCATTAATCAAAATGGATGAGTTATAAAAACAACCTGATGGTATACATCAAAAAATAACTGCTGTATAACAACCTATAAATAACATGTTTATTTGTAAATGCTAGAGAGAATGCTAGTTGGACTCTGATGTGTTTTCTATAAGTCTATGCTATGTAGAGGGTTCTAATCTTCTAATCCAAGTTTTGGCAAGACAGTGAATAAGAGAATATTTCAAAAAGTTGATTTATGAGATACAACTCTTCCATTTAAAAAAGATCCCTCTCTGTTTGGATGTTCAGTTTGGAGCGTTCTGTATGTCTCATATTCAATGTGCTCTGGTGATAAACAGCCGAACAACATGAGACCTGCAGAGACAGCCAGATGGACAAGTGACCAATAAAGTTCTACTAGAGGTGGAGGGATTGACCAATGAGAGCGCAAGACTGATTGGAGGTGATTTACGTTCCTGACATCTTTAACCAAATTACCCAGCATCCCTTGCGCTATGATTACTGTGATGCAGTCGTCTTTCTTGTGTGCAAAGCGAGTGTGTTATTTCACTTTTCCTGAGGCAACTGCAGAACTGAAGAGGAGATTTGGATACAACTTGTGAGATTCAAAACTACAAGACAGATAAAAAAACATATGTTTTTGAGATTGATATTGGTCTGATATCTGCTATCTCTGGAATTTCTCACAGTAAGACTACAATGCCTTCTGACCCGCAGGTGGGGATTAGACAACATGTTCAGAGTTTTTTAGGTAATCTTATTGATTGCAGGCGAAGACTAGTGTAAGGAAATCCAGACTATTTCCCAGCATTTGTTTGAATTTATGAGAATCTAACAAGCATTTCTTCAGCAATCACAAGTCTAATACATATTGATCTACACTGAAAAAGGAAAATACTTCAGAAACATCAGTGTAAATTTCCCAAAAACCTCACCATTGAATTCTAGTTCATTTAGCAGTCCAATGCGAAGTACATCAGAGAATAAGTACAAAACAAGCAAGGATCTAGAGAGGAGCCAGTAAATGCAAATGAACTGCTATAAGTCAGATCGGACACACAGGTGCTGACAGGCAGTGCACAGAAGCAAAGCACAGTTCTGTTTTTTTTATTTTTAAAGAACAAATGAACAAACAAGCAAAGCAAGATTTTTGGAAAGAGCTGGAGTGAACCTTTCTTTGGAACAAGTTTCATCATGTAATACAAAGTGTTTCCTTGCATCGTAATGCATCAAACTGGTCCAATTAAAGACTGAATCTATCAGGTACATGTTTGTGGTTCACTGTGCATGTCTCTCTGAGACCAGCACAGTTTCTATCAGCGCACAGGCTCATCTAAGTGAAGCCTGCATGATCCATCAGTTTATTTCAGCCACTCTGCTCTCTCAGCCCTGCTCTTAAAGACAGATAGTGGGAGACTGTCTCATTTCACGCTTGCAGGACTTAATGCTATTAAAGTAGACACACACATACACTCAAATGTGCTCACATCAAATTCAAACACACACACACACAAACAAGATGTGGCTGCTATCTGATGGCCTTAACAACGGCAACCTCTGAGATAAAGTGCAGCTTTCCTGTTTCACTGACACATGGCCATGTTCATCCTCTCTAGACAATGCGTGTATGTGTGCCTGTGTGTCTGAGAGAGAGAGAGAGAGAGAGAGAGAGAGAGAGAGAGAGAGAGAGAGAGAGAGAGAGAGAGAGAGAGAGAGAGAGCATGTGGGTGGTTGTATCTTTGTGTGAGAGTTCACATTTGCACCTGCACTGTGACTGATGCAGGAACAGTCCCTCAGTGATCCCATTACAAAGGTCTGACAAGCAAGGGCTGTGTGTGTGTGTGTGTGTGTGTCACTAAGTGTGTATGTCACTGGGTGTGTGTGTGTGTGTGTGTGTGTGATGGAGAGGATCATCTGAGAGCTGCTGTTAGTTAGCAGCATTCTCTATCAATGTGGCATGTTATTATGTGGCCACAGCCTATGTTACATCACTCATGCTTACACACATACATGTGTGCACACAAGCACATACCCGAACACAGCTCTGTCTTGATATTTTTGTGAGGACATTGTATCAATAGCATCAGTTTCTTAAACAGGAGCTTAGAGATATTGTTTCACATATTTAGAAATATATTTCTTATGACACTCGTTCTACAAATATGGAGAAGGTTCAAAGAAAGAAACAGTTCATCTTAAAATACAGGCTATTTTTAAGGGGGAATGGCACGTCCCATGTACAGAGGCATTGGTCCTCGCAGCGGGTGGCCCGGCTTAGAATGGATTTCTGGCTCTATCCACTGTACTGTCTCTCCAAAAAAAGCACCAAAGCCCAACAAAATTTGATTTTTAAATTAGTTATGTGGGCCAGCCTACAAGCCAAGTAAATTTCTTCAAAACCCAAATATTCTTATACTACGCCTAAACCATATTTCTAACTTAATCCATACGAAAGCACTTTAAAAAAATACAGCAACCAAGACAAACCAACTAAAACTCGCCTGACAGAGGAGCACAATTTTACCAGTCTAGTCAGATATGAAGAGTTTAATGAAATATCACTTGCTGTTTACATAAACTGTACTCGCAAACACATCTACTACACCAATGGTATACTTAATATTTATACCGAGCTAGACGCAAACATCCAGTTTGTAAACAAGTGTGTTAATTTGTGATTAATGAAAACTCTTTATATCCATCTAATCTAAAGTAATCAAATTAATTAATCTAATTTTAAAAGCAAACAAAAACATCACCTGTAAAAGGATGTAAAAGCTGTAAGAGAGTTAAGTGCTTTCACACAGCAATATACATATGAGCTTAAACTTCAGAAAAAAATAATAACTCATCAAATAGTGTGTATATGTGTGTGCGTGCGCGTGTGTGTGCGTGCGCGTGTAAGCCTTATCAGCTGAGCTTGGAACAGGTTATACCTTCCTTCCTCATGTTTCTCCTGAAGCCACTCATTCACTCCGTGCTTGTGCCGGCACCTGAGAGCAGATTATTGTTTCGGAGACTTGCAGCAGAACACACAGAGTAAGTAGATCTCCTCTCCTCCGCTCTAATCTAATCAAATTTGATGTTTCCAAACACACAGCAGCTGGCTAAAGGCACAGCAATGATACCCAAGGAACAAAGCCCACGCTTGTTGCTGGAGACTTACCTAAGCTTCTCCAATTCCTGTCTCAATTTAGCATCCCCCTCCCTAAAGCTTAACTCTGGAAAAAACAAGAAAGCAATTTAACGGGCTGACACTGAGAGTGTGTGTGCGCTGAGGTGTTTATGTGTAATAACCTCAAAATTGTCTGTTTGTGAAGCATGGTGTCCTATATGGGCTGATGGGGGAGAGTCCCCCATGACCCTATGCTAAATTTTAGGCAACACAAAATCAAACACCAAAAGACAACACTGACACAAATAACCACTTCAAATATTTTGGCCCTCAGAATATATGTCAACAGTAGAAAACAATAATAGAATGACTATTAACTCTTCATTCACTGGTATTGGGTGAGGTGAGTTTACAAGTCTAAATGTTATGTAATTAGCTACAAGTAACTACAAAAATGTTGAGAGTACATTTGATTTGGTTAAGATAGGTGAAGACTTTTTATTATTAAAACATATTATGCATTTTCTCTCTTCATGTGAATAAAAAGGTGGCAGGGCTCTTTGATACACTATATGTACATCAAATCATTTCACTTCTCTTCAGTACTGCAGAGGTCCTTTCATCACATCGACCTATCCAGCTCTCACTTTGATCTCATACTAACGAGGGGCTCATTAATTTCTAATCAAAGGGTCCTGATTTACTGTAGGTCCACTGTGGATATTCAGAACTCCTTACACAGAGAGTAGATGGGGTCATCACTTTTAAAACAATACATCTGAAGACCAGGGGGCACATGAGTGCTCGCAAAAACACACAATGTGAAAGGGTTGCTGTTTCATTCTGGTCACTTTTTTTTTTAAATTAAAAAACAAACATAAGATTCTAGTGCCCTAAACATTTTAGAGATTGAGTGGAAATAAAAAGAGACGAGGGAGAAAGAGATGGAACGGCATGAAGACTGAAAAGAGAGCTGCTTTGTGTTAAAGCATGGCAAAAACTCCCCTAAACTACATCTGGAAAGAAGACACTATCTCACTGTGAGTTAAGAAGTGTGTGTGTGTGTGTGTGTGTGTGTGTGTGTGTGTGTGTGTGTGTGTGTGTGTGTCTGTGTGTGTGTGTGTGTGTGTGTGCGTGCGTGCGTAGTGTGTACTTGCATGCAGGAATGGCCGTTCCGCCATGTTCCAGATAATTCCACACACTGGCAGGTCCACACTCTGTCTCTTTACCCTAGGGTGAGCTCCGTGGACACAGCATCAGTTACTCTCTGTGATTTTGTGTAAGTGTCCAGGCTTAGAGAAACAGGCGACTGTGCCTGCCTGTCAGACTGTTAAACAACAAACTCTGCCTCAGGACTCGGAACCTGCAGCTGGTGAGAGTTAGTGAAGCAAACCACAAGTTTTATCATTAAAAAAAACACACTCACCATATCAGACTAATCAGTCTTATCTCTTAAGATTTGTTCCTAGACTCAGAATCATGAAAACATCATGTAAGCACCAGAATATCCAAAATAAATTCCCTTAAGAAACGGAATTGCATAAACGTCATGAAAAACGTATCGAAATCAAGTTAGTGTTAGAGTATCTAATAAGAGTGTTATCATGTGCTTTCATGTGCCTTCAGTATGATCTGAATAGACAAGAAAATCAAGATAAAGAGAACACTGAAAGGTGTTTATGATTAAAACACACGCAGTTCATTAAGAATCAAAATAAATGAAATAGTATCTGCAAAATAATAAAGATAAATAGATAAATACTTTATTCATCTCCTGGGGGAAATTCAGGAGTGTCTCATAGCTCACGAGTTAGAAAAATAGAACAAACAGTGTCAGGCAAACTATCACCTCATTGTCAACTCTTTTTACATATTTCAATACTTTTAACAGTATGATGGTTTAGCATGTGTCTGCTGAATTTATTGTTATTACTTAATTGTGTATTTTTGACATTGTAGGATACAACAGAGTCAAGAGGAGAATTTGGCTTAAAAATCCATTGATTGAACACTGTAAGGTTACTGATGTCTCAGACTCATCCTGACCCAGTTCAAAATGTCGGCTCGATATGACAAATACACTTAGGTTCAAAAGAAAGGCACAGGTGTACTTGTAGGAAAATTATTCAGATCCAATACTTGACTCAAACAAGAGACAACAAAGGTCCACATGAGACAAAAGACAGCAGTTTAACAGCCATGCCCATACATCTGTGTCACAGTGCCATCTAGCTGACACATTTAGAAATGCTATATTTTTAGCATTTTCTTTAGTGATTGCGAATGCCTTATGTCTGATATAAATAGAGGTTTCTAGATCACAAAAAAAACCACTCATGTCTTCTATGTATTTTCCAACATATGGTGTACAAGACCTTGGATAAGAATTTCCTCTTCTAAATGAAACGGGAAACACAAGATGTATTTTTGTCATGCGTAAAGCAGTCAGGTTTGAATATTGGCAGGTTGGCACAACAAGAGATGCATAGTGTAACCATAAGTGTAATGTTACACTGGCTTTATGGATAAAATGACAGTTAGCATAAAAAGAATGCACAGAAAGTGTAGCACAAGAAGAGTCGTTAAGGCAGCAGATGCTGCAGTAGTCTACTCAATGATGCCATAAAGTATGTGCTGCCAGCAAGCACATGTATACACACCAACAAGCAAGCACGCACACACAAACCACACACATCATGCCTTGCGCTCCTTGGATTTGGGCACTTTCTGAACCACAGAGTGTTAAATAAACCAGAGGAAGAATTCCATGTAGTCGACACAGATTGTGTGTGTGTGTGTGTGTGTGTGTGTGTGTGTGTGTGTGTGTGTGTGTGTGTGTGTGTGTGTGTGTGTGTGTTGGGAGCAGAACAGAGTGGTGTCTGTTAAAGGGCAGTCCTGAGTAAACACACACACATGCACACCCACCACACAACCTCTGCTTAAAATCTATTTGCTCATGTAATTCACAGAGTCCAGTAGAGTAGGTATGGCAACAGATACGCTCAACCAATATGGCACTGCCTCTTCAGCTAGATTACTAATTAGCTAAATGTAATACAGCATTCATTTATAGCACCGGTCATAATGTCACTTGTTATCTTTCAGCTGTATATCACCAATGGTCATTTTTAGCTATTCAGTGTACTGAAGCCAGATTACATTTTAACACTTTCCTGAAATATTTTTGCAAACATCTAGGTGTAGCCTACATTGCTTTGTCAATGCCACCATAGCAACCTGTGAGTAAGATGTCATTCAAGTAGGCTATACAGTTTGTTCACATCAACATGGTTATGGAGGCTAATAGGCCTACTAGTGTCTAAATTCCATATTGCATTATAATGATAGTAGGCAGTTTAAATATGTAGTTTTGACACTACTACAACTAAAATATTAGTAAATAAAACAAAAATCTGTTTCCAAATTATAATATTCCGACTTTGTACGTACGTTACGGCTAATAACTACACTACTGTAATACTGTAATATTTACAGTCTATGCTACACTATCATCCCATGATGCAGTGCACAAATAAATAGATAATGTAGGCCTACACACAGCTTTCACAGCATGTTTGCCTTTTTTTCATGTTTTAATATTTACAGAAAGATTTTAGAAGATGTGTAAATGACTTGAGAAACAGCACAAAAATAAATTATCAGGGGAAAAAAAGCACTGGTGAACCATAAAACAATAATGATGATGATAATAATAATGATAATATAATAACAATAATAATAATAATAATTATATAATAATAATAATAATAATATACCGTCAATTAAAATGTTAAAGTCATGAAATAATAACTAGTAATTTTATTTAATAACCTACCCAGAAACTTTCCAAATGTGCAGCATCTTGTTTGAAGCTGTAGACTCCACGCATTGCAGCGTCAAAGTGACGTCTGACGTAACCGTGATGTGACGTACAATCCGTTTCCTGAACTTCCGCCTTGCACGCGTGTTTACCAAAAAATGTGGATACCCGAGCTGCCGAAGAAACAGTTATTATAACAATATTATAGCAGTAGCTGTTCGTGTTAAGGTGGTAATATGGGTAAATTAAATGTCGTGGTGCTGAGATATTTAAGTCGAGATGACTTCCGGGTCCTCACAGCGGTAAGTTAGATAACTTGTGTGATATCATGTGTTAGGCTAACTTGGTAGCTTTAGCCATAAATACATCCACCAACTTGGTCATGAACATTTAAAACGTTACAAGATGAATGCGTGCTATAGCACTGTTCGTTTCGCTTTTTTCTTGGGATTACAGAGCTAAGAAAAGGTTAAATGCATTACATTATTAATAGATAATACGGTTATCAAGCAGACACACATGTTGTGTAGTTACATAGATTCAAAGGTTTTTATTTGTCACATGCTCATGCAGTGAAATGTAAAGACTGTTCCGCTTAAAGATTAACTTTGTGCGAAATTTCTGTTCTTGATTATTGGACAGAAAGTGGACTTCATATTCTGTGCCTAATCATTTACTCCTCCCTTGATATTGTGAAAAGTAGCCTCCCTTAGAAAGCATAGGAATGATAACAGCAACCCAAAACAGTTTCAACATACATGTTAGATTATAAGTAGTGTCTCTGTAAGATGGATTTACATATATATCAAACTGTAACATGAATACAGACTTGAAATTAAGCCTTGTAATGAACCAGCTTCCTCTTCTTGTAGGTTGAGATGGGAATGAAGAACCATGAAATTGTTCCAGTGAGTCTCCTGTCTTCCATCGCCAGCCTCAAACATGGTGGCTGCAACAAGATCCTCAGAGAGCTTGTCAAACACAAACTGGTGGCCTACGAATGCACGAAAAGTAATAAAACACTCCCAACATCATTAGTCCTGTCAGAAAAGATGCATCTAAGAAGTGTTTCTAATGTGAAATGTAAATGTTAATTTTAGGTGTGCAGGGCTACAGATTGAACTATGGAGGATATGACTACCTGGCTCTGAAGACTTTGTGCTCAAGAGAAGTGGTCTTCTCAGTTGGCAACCAGATGGGTGTGGGTAAAGAGTCAGGTAAGAAAAGAAAGCACAACAGGAATGCAATCTGTATGTCCTGTGTAAGTTCTCTTAAAATAATGGCATAATACATGAATATTTTTATTGATATTTCCTGGTATTTCAATGTGGATTTATTATATAAAATATATATATATTTATTGAGGTTGTTCATAATCAAGAAACACTCAGAAGTCTTTATAACTGTCATGTTTCTAAAGTCACAGCTGGTATTAGCAGCACTGAAGTGTGTAATGAATTCCCTTGATCTTGATGTGAATTGCGTTTGTTCTCTGTTCAGGCTTTTGAAGTTTAGGTCGGCTTTATAAGACAATATTTATTGTAATATTTTTCTGTGTCCACCTCCTTAGATATATATATTGTGGCAAGTCCAAACGGAGAGCAGTACGCTTTGAAGCTTCACCGATTGGGTCGCACCTCCTTCAGGAACTTGAAAAACAAGAGAGATTACCACAAACACAGGAAGAATATGTCCTGGCTCTACCTCTCACGCCTTTCTGCCATGAGAGAGTATGCCTACATGAAGGTAGCGAATCAGAAAAGAAACACATGTATAACTTTCAGAAAATAGGTAGAAAATGTCACCAGCCATTCAAAAAATGTGTTTTTGTGTGATGCATTATTTGATACATCTCTTTAATTTCAGGCCTTGTATGATCGGGGCTTTCCAGTTCCCAAACCAGTGGACTATAACAGACATGCTTTGGTGATGGAGCTCATCAATGGATATCCACTGTATGTAAACAACAAGACGTCCTTCTCTGACTTTATACATTTATCTAGTTTTAGTAATACTATACTCTTCCTACTCTGCTCCGTTTAATAGTTTCTTTGTATTGTCTCAATCCTTCAGGTGTCAGGTGCATGAGCTGCAAGATCCACCGGCCCTGTACAACGAGTTCATGGAGCTCATAGTCAAACTGGCCAATCACGGTTTGATTCACGGAGACTTTAACGAGTTCAACCTCATGTTGGACGACCAGGACCACATCACTATGATTGACTTCCCTCAGATGGTGTCCACCTCACATGCCAATGCTGAATGGTTGGTTTCTCTGTTACAATCATACATTCACAACAAATCAAATTCATAAATCCACCAAATGGAATTATTTGAAGCTAACCTTTTCTCATTTTGTTTACAGGTATTTTGACAGAGATGTCAAATGTATCAGAGATTTCTTTGCAAGGCGGTATAACTACGAGAGTGAGCTCTACCCAACCTTCAAAGACATCAGGTAACTCTTTTATTTACTCTTGTAATAAAACACCAAAATACATGGGATACTTATGGTGATGAGTTTTCAAGAGCAAACATTTTATACAAAGACAAAAAGAAAATCCTTATTTTTTGTTGCTTATTGTGCATATCTATATTTATTCCAAATCTGATTTGCAGAGAAACACTAACCTGATCTTTTACTGTCACTGTTTTTTTTTCCTAAAGGCGGTCTTGTTCTCTTGATATAGAAGTTTCAGCGAGTGGCTTCACCAAAGATATGGAAAGAGACAGTGCATTGCTTCACCCAGCTGGACCTGAGGAAGAGGATGAGGAGGAGGAGGAGGATGATGATGAAACAGAGAGTGATGACAAAGAGGCAACAGATGAGGAAGCAGAAAAAGAAGGAGAGAGTGTGGTCTTGGATGAATATAAACATGCAATGTTGGAACTGGAAGGGCTCAAAGTCTGTGACATACAAGAAGACAAACAGGATGATAAAATAGAGGCTGGAGAAGTGGAAGAGCAAAAAGCGACTGAGACAAAGCTCACTGCCAGAAGTGATGAAGTGACAGAGGAGGACAAAGAGGGAGAGCTGGATGAGGCAGAGGATGAGTGTCCAGAGCTGGCAGACCTTTCTACCTGCAACCAAGAGTTCAAGCCCTTCAGGTAATCACAACGGAAAGTTAATGTAAGTTAGCATATTTAATAGGATAGTAGTAAGTGTGAATACTCCAAACCTAGCCGTGATTCAGAGCCATCACATTTTTTTGACAACTATTTAGCAACAGATCAGTTTCATGATCTTTTTCAAATGCATCTTCACAATCAAATCAAATAAGTTCAAATTTAAATAATCTTGTTTCTGATGATATGATTGCTGGGTAATTTAGAAGTTGCTCCTGTCATTTCATTAAAAAAAAGATCTCATAATTTGTTTCTAGCGCGTGCATGATTGATAACCCGTGCAAGTTGAACCACAACAGTGCATTTTTGTGTTGTGTTGGCATATCAAGCCCCAACACTTAATCCATGCAACAAAAACATTGTCACTAATACAGTTCTGTACTTTCCCAGATGATTGAGAAGACCTGCTGGTTTAGCTCGGTTGATCCATGTGTAGCCCAGTCTCTCCTCCCAGTCCCAACATTTACTGTCTCTCTTTAGCTGTCCCCTCGATTAAGGCAAAAAAGCGAAAGACAAAATCTAAAATAAATTACATACATATAGAATTATTTTATTGAATAGCATAAGTGTGCAGTCTGAACTTTTTAGCTGAACGTGTCTTTTGGTTGCCTACATTGACTTGAATACCTACCCTGCTTTTATTTTATTGTTTATTTGTTTTTGTCCTGCAGAGACTCTGACAGTCTTCTTCACATGACAGAACACACCAGGAGGAGGTCAGACAGCGAGGCCACAATGGGTAGCATAGGGAGCTGCTCTACCATACCACCAGTAAGTAAAGGGGAAACTACTACAGTACCATCATATAAAGCAGTTTTGCAGCAATCCCAGTCACAGTATATGACAAACTAGTAAATGTCCAGTAGGTGGTGCTAAAGAGCTTTTTTGTTGTTGTTTTTAAATTATTAAATAATGTGAAAGGTGACTTGTAGCAGACAAAACAAGTATACATAATGTTGTGTCTGCCTCACAGAGACAGACAGTGCGTACATTTCACTGTAGTGAACTGCTGTGGTTGTTTTTTTGTGTGTCCTGCAGGAGGTGGTCCGTCAGAAGGTGCGGAGGCAGCTCACTCAACAGCAGAAGGCATCACAAAGGCGACGTTTGCAGAAAGGAGAGGCCAACTTGGTGACCAAATCCAGGAGAGAGAACCAAAATAACATCAAGTCTAGTATGGAGAGTGCCTCATTCTGGGGATAAATGGGACAGATGGAATTCATGTCAACATGTTGTTTGTGTGGTCCTGTTCATTCCTCCACTCCTTTTTCTGATGACACTCAAACACATGATGGACGATGGAAAAAGACTCAGGAGATTCTCTGTGCCACAGCTCAACTGGCATGTCCTCTCATGAAAATAAACAAGAATGAGGAAACTTTTAACTATTTCTTCCGAAACTATCTTATTCATCATACAGTTTAATGTAAATATCAACTACTTACTTTAATGATGAATTATGATGGGTAATTAAACTTTCCAAACATTACTAATGAGTTGTTGTTGTTTTTTTTCAATTAGAAGGGTCTAACAAGTATCAAAACTAATGTCTAAGGGCATTGCATCCACCTGTACTAAACATGTATGCAAGTCAAGTAAGCACTTTCAATGATTCTCCAAGAAGGGCTTAAAACATTAGAAACAAATGAGTCACTTTTCCTATTTCCGTTTCAAGTTCATTCTCAATCAGTGTTTACCGGACATAGTGACTGATGTCAAGGAGTTAATGAAGAGCTTTTATGTATGTTAAAGTCTTCCACCATTATGAAACTCTGAATGGATGGCTACCTCCACCCTCCCAGCAACCAATCAAAAAGCAGAGACTGGCACAAGCATGTGGGAACATACATGCTCCACAACGCACCCAAACATTCAGCATCAAAATGTGCAGAAAATACACACATTACCCCTTCACTGTGTCACTATGAAACTACTCAAAACAGAGTGAGGTATGACATAAAAAAGAATGAGAGAACAGGACTTTTCGGGAGCATAGAAAACACTTTCTCAGAATTTGGTTCATTTATGTGTAAGAGGCTTTCAGCAGGCGGGTGAATTCAGATTTGAACAATGGCCTTTCATATTGAAGAGGGTGAATGGAGCTCAGACTCAGGGCTCCACGGGTTCAAATAAGTGTGTCAAGTAGAAAGTATCCCACCCCCACAACACATCTCAAACTCTACATGTTGGTTAAACTATTTTATATAAAATCAAAGACACCTCCAGTTGTATTCTGGGTTGTTACTCTGTATGGTATGCTGCTGTTTGTGGTTCAACTTTGTGCAGGTCTTTTAACTGTTAGATTCTGTTTAGGGATTAACCAGCTGCACAACCCGAGGGGAGGGGCTCAGCATTCCTGTCCTGCACCTCTGTGTGTGTGTGTGTGTGTGTGTATTATATGTGTAGAAAGAGTGAGGGGCCCTCTGAGCTAATTGGCAGTGAGGTTGACAAAGGTGGTCCGCTTCAAAAAAGAAACCATGGTGAGATGTTCACACGAGAGGAGGGGGAGAAAGGGAGTTTGGGAGACTGACTGGAAGGGCTTCCTAATTTGAGTCTATTCCCTTCGATGTTCCCATCCTGAGCAGCATTGCTGTTGGTATTTGCTTATTTCTGCGATCATGTGTGCCTCTTTTTAAGGACCATTCTGATGAGAAAAGTAAACTCAATGAGGTAGCTCTGGAAGTAAATGCTGGCTGAGGATGAATAAAGTCCAAGAGGAGGAGAGCATCATGTCATATCTGTCAAAGAGTGAGACTGAAACCAACTCAAAAGACCGTAAGTACCTGAGAAACTTTATGTAAGTTTATTAAGAAAGTTTTTAAAAGAACCTTATAACTGAGCTTATCACTGAACTAAAAATAACATAAAGATAGACACAACAATTAAATGTTTTCACATATCTGTCTTGTATTTCCTGCAATATATTCCTCAAACTGGTGCTTTTCAGGTTAACGCTGCTGCCATAGACAGAGCTGCTGGAATAGTTTGGCACAAAAGTAAAGGACATGGGAAATGTTTCAACCTAATTCAGGGTCAGAGAGAGTCCAAAGGATTTAACAAATGCTGATTTGTGTTTTTTATGGGGAGTTTCTTCAAGCTGTTGAATCTAGTCAAATGCTAGCTAACAGACATCTGGCTTGTATATTTAGGTTCAACATTCAGAGCTGTCTTCGTTTTGACATGTGTTCTTATTATATGTGTGCAGTGAATGTAGTGGCCATGCTCCATAACTTCTGGGAGCGGAGGCAGATGAGTCAGTCAAACGGCTCCTCTTCTGAGTCAGATGGTTCTGTTGGAGACGCAGTGATCCATGCAGAAAGTTTGCTGCTCTATGAGTCTGCACCATCCCCCGGTCCCCCATACGTCTGCTTTGTCACCCTGCCCGGAGGAAGCTGCTTTGGCAACTATAAGGTGTGTTGGACATCCCCAGAGCTGTCTGGAAATATATTCACACCTGGTGGTTGACT
The DNA here is from genome assembly GCF_963930695.1 of Labrus bergylta. NCBI lineage: Eukaryota > Metazoa > Chordata > Actinopteri > Labriformes > Labridae > Labrus > Labrus bergylta. The sequence goes on from NC_089196.1 coordinate 15,551,618, forward strand.
GCACTGTGTCACAAGTTTTCCTTTCTGTGAGAGTGGAAATATAATTGAGTGATAAAAGATTGTGATTATGTTAGAAGTTATTTAAGATTGTTGATGCAGGGGATGCATGTCAAACTGTAACACCCCCTGTGAATAATAGCATTATATCAACAACAGTTTATTCCTCTATGTAAATGACTTGTAGCTGCTGTTTTATGTGACAATAAGTTTCTACATACACCTTACATATCTGTAAATGTTTCCTTACTTGTATCTGCAATTGCTTCTAGTCATTTGCTGCAGAAGCACAAAGTCAATTTCAACCCCCAGAATTAAGGTTTCTTACAAACTGTTTGTGTTTGGGAAATGTTGCATTATAACTGTATTACAAGGCTTTCAGTGGCTATGAGGTGACACGTTTAGGGTTGTTTTAAAGTGACGCTTTTTGAATCCCACAATTTCAATAAGCTTATTGTGACCCAGACTGCAGTTGGCAGCTCAGAGAGGTCATGTGATCTCATTGGTGATTTGTGTTCTGATCCCAAGATTAGCTGCAATGAAGTGTGAATTCATTCAAATGAAAATAAGCATGGATTGACATTTGCAGACATTAGTCAGGCTTACACTCATCAGCAGACCCTGACATGTCTCCTTAAAGTGATGAAGTCTGTTACTTCTATCTTATAGACCCTTTTTGACACATTAAACCCTCATAATGATCCTCTCCTCCTCAGGTGTGTGACAGTCAGGCACAGGCTCGGAGGGATGCGGCCCGTGTGGCTCTGATGAACTCGCTGGTGAATGAGCTGCCATGTCGACGCATCACCTCCCAGTTCATAATGCAGAGTTTGCAGCAGGCGGCCACAGACAGTGCTGTGAGTGTGAGGCCAACACAGACACACAGTATTCAACTTGTTTTTTTAGAGTTCAAACTCAAGTTTTGAGTTGCACTGTTGTCTCTGTTCAGGTCTCTATTGAAGATGCATGTAATTCAAGCACCAGCGTTGGGACCTACAGTCTGCTGCTCCACACATACATAGGGCGGACCATGCTGGAGTTCCAGGTAAAACATGAAGTCAAGACATATTTTGTAAAATGGTATTTTTCTTGTACTCATGCTCGTAAATCATGTGGAAGCATGTGGTGATAGTGTGGAGATCAATTTACTGTGAGGTATTCAGGCTTTCTGAAGTGCTACTTTGCACTGAGGGACTAAAACTAGTGTATATATATTTTGACACAGTTAGACATTAGGAAGCCAAACATGACAAAATACACAATCACTGGGTGGTTATCGCACCCTCCATTGTTAGCACAACACTCTTGGTTATTTTTTTTTCGCATATTCCCATTCTGTCTCGCTCTCAGATCAGCCATGGCAGGAAGTTCAGGTATGAAACAGCTAACATTTCTACCTTTGTGTATACAGGCATAGATCTGCAGACAGAGGGCTATTAACAAAAGGAAATGGGTTCATTATCATTCCTGGCAAAAAAAAATGGATAGAAAAATGAAGAACTTCCAAGTAATACACAAACCTTCATAAGTGAACACTTTTTAGAGAATTTAGAATCTCTCCTCACAAAACCTCGTCTACAATATATACACAGCTGTCAGTGCATACACTTCATGTATCAATAACATAAAGCATGTTATGTCATTGATACACAAAGAGGTAGATTGGTCACATACAGCAGAATCATAAACATGTAACACAGGTCAGAAAAAAATGTTGTGAAAATACTGTTAAAGTGCCAGCAGGTACAAGATGGACTTTATCCCAGGAAAACTTACACGCCATTATTTTCCATCTGTGTCTCATTTGATCAATTTGAGTCAATCTGCAGCCTCTCTCTCTTTTTAACACTAATGTCACCAGCTCTTAACACGTGGCAGCTACACTGTGAATAAATCAGAGTGGCAACTACTCTAAAAAAAACTTTTTTTTTTTTCAAACTAATCACCCACAGTTTATATGTGGGTTCAGGAAACAGCCCTTTCATATATTATCTTTGTCAGACCGATAAATACACAGAGCTGGATGTTTAGGTTAGGAAATCAAGTCTTGAGCATTACTTTCTCTCCCTATGTGTTTTATTATTAACCACTTTTCTGCCCTCTCTTTCCCTCTGTAGGAGATGATGACCATTTTCCAGTTGTTGCACTGGAACGGGACACTTAAAGCTCTGAGGGAAAGACAGTGCTCTCGACAGGTAAAATGTCTCTCCACTGGTTTTAGATGATTTGGATGAATCGTCAGTTCTTTGCTGTGCAGTAAAGATGATTTATTTCTCTATTTTCCTCTCAGAGTGTGATTGCTTATTACTCTCGGAGAGGGCTCGATGAGTACATTCGCAGCAGCTTGGCTCTGGATTGGCTCGGACGTGAGCAGAAGTCACCGGGGCGACTCGGGGAGGAGCTGCAGGTAGCGCAGAAGGAGCTGATGTTGGCCCAGCGGCGAGGCATAGAGCTGCGCTTCTACAAGGAGAAGACAGAGATCCTTAGCTTGGCCCTGAGTCAGGCATATATTCACCACACACCTGAGGACTTCAACCAGGTGCAGAGTAATACATACAATCAAGAGCAGCTTCCTTTACACACGTTATGTAGCCAGGACACAGAAGTCCAAATAACTCCACCCAGAAGTCCTACACAGACCATCCACAAAAACACAAAGCAATCACTCTGTCAAACCTCTGGCAATCACACATCTCACAACAGCCCTAGACCGTACCCACAGCAGACCTTTGATACTTTAAATAACTTTGACTGGACTTAAGCAGAACACAGAGGACGGACAATAAATGATCAAATTTGACTAAAAATTGCCTCTGCCACTCACAAAAATCTGTTTGGAGGACAGAAAATGAGCACAGTTAGTGTCCTAAGAGTTCTGTTATGATGAGGGATAACTATTTTGTGTTTATTTTTTATTTTATTTACAATTCCCTAACCTTACTAACATTCTGTTCTGACTGTAGAACTAAAACTAAAACAAATGTGTACAATATTAACAACTTCAACCACAAGAAATAGAGCCTTAATAGAATTGTAATCAATTACAGGGAATTGTAATAACATTCTAGATGTGACTTTTTTTCTGCAATAATGTAGCCTCTGTATGTTCAGTTATGTTGTTTTTAAAAGTATGTTATTATGAAACACTTGCTCTTCTGTAACTAACTCTTCCTTCCGTTATGTCTGCCTAGCATGTCAATTTTGCTCATGGAAATAAATTGGCAGGGACATGTGACATGTTGACGATGCTATGAGACAGAGAGATTGCTATCAGTAACAAGCAGTTATATGGGGAGAGCAGCTGGATAGAAAATATAATCTGGTTCTAATGAATAAATGAGAGTAGGTTTTTGATACGTGTATGTGTAGTAAGGTCAGCAGCAGCTATAATTAAGAACCTGCTTTTACTGTGTTTCTTGATATGCCAGAAAAGTATGCCTACAGACCTAGAGGACTCAACTTTCTTAGCAGATGCATTTTTAAAGGGAACAGTTTTATCAGAAATGTTTGTAAAATACACTTGTAAATAAATATTATTATTCTACTCATAAGTGCCTGTGATTCATATGAACTCTGCTTTAAGGCACTTTTTAAAAGTTTAATGTCACCTATTTACCTTTTTAAATTCTAGTAATATTATAAGTACAATTTAGATATGTGGGTTATTTTTTATGCATAAACATCTTAGTTGTGATCACAGTAAACAACCATGACACCAGACTGAAGGTAAGCTTAAGAGAACCCTTATTCCAACCCTGATTTGGTGATTTGGTGATTTGACTGGTTTAAGGAGCAGAGAATCACTACTGGGATGGATTACTGACACACATTCCTTTCTGCCACTCCAACATTCAACCTGCTATTTTTTTTCTGTATACGACTGACTTGTCTTGAAAAAAATATTTTTTTCTTCTATGGCTGCTCTTGCAAAAGAGATCTTTAACCAAATGGTAGGCTACTTCTTAAAATTAATTAACTTATTATTAAGCTTAACTAACCCTGACATATACATTAAGTAGCTACACAACATTTAGAGCTAAATTTAATTCCAATTGTTTGATTAAAATTGTGATTTAAATCTCCTTCTGTGTACAATATTTAGAAGTAATTTTGTTTTAGTACCTTTTTATGTCTAGACTAAGAGAAACTGCCACTATGGCTTCTGATCATTGATTGTAAACAGTGGTGTAGTGCAGGGCATACAAGGGAATATGGAGTATACCCACTTAATTTCCCCAAAGGCCAAATGGCATACCCACTTCTAAATTACACAATTTATTGATTGACAATATATATATATATATATATATATATATATATATATAGTGGTAGTATGCTGCATTTTCTTTCCTAGGATGGTGGAAAGGTTACATAATTTACATATTAAGCAATACTACAGGTCTGTTGGGCTGTGGGCCCACCAGAGAATAAACCTTCATAGAGGCAAATAAGGTGGTGAACAAACACATTTGGAATGACCTACACAAACACGACAATGGACATCATGTTCCTCACAGTCACACCGCCTTGGACCGCTCTGTACCTCCCGCAGAGTTTCTCCCCATCAGGGGGCAAGGTGCCATAGCCATAGTGATGAGGGAAAATGGGAAGAGGTGTTCTGGGCTCAGCATACACCAGTGTGTCGGTGTAGGCATGTATGCAGAGCCAGTCGTTTGGGTTTGTAGCAGTGTGTATTTAGGGAGAGGGGACAGACAGTCTGTTTAGAAGCACATCCCCCCCCCCCACACACACACACACACTCTGTCTCTAGTAGCCTATGCACTAAACTAAATATGCAAAATGTCACTGTTTATAACAGAGGCCGTTTATCCTCTGCTGGACGGGTCACTTAAAAAACACACATGGGATACATTTAAGTCACCACTACACCACTGACTGTAAACAAAGAGCTTGTTATGCTGTTTATGTTTTCGCGTATGACACAGTTATGGCCCTCTAGCTTTCCGTACAGAGGTGGAGTAGTCACGTGATCCAAGATAGCAAAACAAACGACAGCTGACCAGCGAAAAGGGCCACTTGTTTCGACATGTTGAAACCTTGTTTCGTGGATTTTAATCAGCAAACAGAATCTTTAGAGCCTCTGGTTACTACATGTCCGTGGATAACGATAGCGTAACAAGCTAAAGGTTAAGAAGTCTGGCATATTATATAAGCTTTACGTCTTTCGGTATGTAGCTTGTGTTTCATCAACAGAGATGGATATCTTTACTCAGTAAATGTATCCTGTGGATATTATGTCTACCTGAATGAAGAACCTTGCTATTTGTTTCCCTGCTACTCTCCGGGCCATACAGGAGGAGTGTTTTGTTTACAACCCGTGGAAAGTCTTTATCTTGACAGTCCAGTCAGCCACTAGCTGCTTATCATGAGTAATAGACCTCACCAGCGTTTCTAGCTTATGGCTGCTGTTTGTTTGTGTCTTGTTTCCGTACGAGGACTGCGTGTGTGTTCAGTCGTTCAGCACCGTTTCCACCAGGGGACATTGTAGTCAGCTGTTTGTAAATGTGATCTGAGCTGAGAAGAAAGCTTGTGTGTGGGCAGGCAGAAAATATGGAGGCTGTAAGACCAAAGAAGACAAAGACAAAAAGCAGCGGAAGAAATCAGGTGATTTAATCGTAACTATTTTACAGTTCTTCTTCCTCTGCTCTTTCCTTTCGAGGTCATGGGTCTGTTGTGGGTTTGTTTTTTTGACATTTGTGCTTGAGGCAGATCTCAAGACAGTTTGACACACTTCTTCTCATTCATGACGACTGCTCTTATCCTCACACACCCTTTGTCACATGTAGAAAATCACAGCAATAAAAGAATACTTGTTTTTCTTTGGTGTTTACATTTCTAGCTGGTCAGGAAGCAGAAGCAGGAAGAGGAAGACAAAAGAGCCGCATCTCCCTCAGCTCTCTGTGATGAGGCCTCCATCTCCAGCTTCACTGATATCCCCCTCAGTCTGCCTCATCAGGAGCCCGAGGAGGAGCTGCAGCAAGACCCTGTTCAGTGCCCTGAGACCACAGCACAACAATCACATGTGACTGAGAAACAGCAGACCTCCTCATCACAGACTTTATCCACAACAGTAATAAGTAAGACTTCAGGGTCAACTATTACATCACTGAGTACTGTTCACCCGACGGAGTCAGAGGAGGAGGATGATGGAGTTGCTCAGGGGGCTAAGCTTAGAGTCACAGAACAGACCACTGAGTTTGAAAAAGACACAGAGTCATGGAATCAGCCGTGTGTTTCAGCTCAGTTTCAGATCCCTAATGCACCGAGTGCCCCTGCATTGTACCCCTCTCTCCCGACACTGGAGGAGGGCCCTGTGATGCAGCTCTATGAGGAAGCTGTGAATAACATGGAAAAGGAACCTGCTGTTTTGGCCCTTCCTGAGCAGGAGTCATCCCCTCCCTCTTTGCAGCCTCTGGAGTCTGTAGCTGAACTTTCTAAGAGCAAACTGTACCCAGAATTACCCAAAACAGCTCCAGAAATTCAGGTAAGTCACATTGTCACTCAAATAACATTATGAGCACTGCTGCAGTTTTTCCTGATTGAATAGGGCCGAGTTGGTTTGGTTACTGTGTTAATTGTATTTATGTTTATTTTGTTGTCAAACTCAAAGTATTTTGAGGCCATCAATGTCTTTTCCTGGGATAATGAGACCAGATTGAGAACTTGGAGCTTTAAAACAAAATATTTTTATCTTGTAATAGAATAAGAATATGTTGGTGGCGGGGAATAAACCTGTCTCAAGCTAACTTGAAATGGTTAGCTCATACGCGTTTATACACACCACTTCATGGGACCACGCAATTAAAATTATTTTGATTTCTTGAAACATTAGAATTGCTCCTTTGTGTTTATAAAAAAATATCGTTAGAAACCGTCTTCAATGTGTGTGTCATGTCAAGTAAAAAAAAAAAAGGTATTAACACGGCAGATGAACTCTGTCATCGTCATCATTTTCTTCTTCAGCCGTTCTCACTGGAGCAGCTGGGTGTCTGGGAGCCCGCCGGAGGTCTGCGAACTTGGTTGGAAGGTGTTGAAGTTTGCGCAGTGCAGTTCTGCGCACTAGCCCGGCAGGAGAACCATGAACTGACCGAGCTGCTGCAGAACTACTGGCGCTGTCGCAGGCAGCTGACCCAGTCACACACACAGCTACATACACAGTCGTCTGACTGCAAGAGTACGCAGAATCGACTGTGGAGCTTCAGAGATGAACAGCTTACACTTCAGGTGCGGTAAAAAGAGACATATAGTTTGTGGAGAAAACGAATGAGGTTATACTTAAGGTATGTTTTCCCGACAGGGTGTGTGTGCAGACCAGTCTAAAGTGTGTGGGTACCATCGCTTCCAGCAGGCTGAGTTCAGTCAGAGTGTGCTGGCTGAGCTGAGTCGACTCTTTGAAGTTCGCAGTGAGCTGCTACATCAGAAGGTGGCGCTACATGCATACACTGCTCTGCTGTCACGCCTGCAGGTGGAGTCATATTTGTTTCGTCTACTGAAAGGTGAGAGATTTATTCATTCTGCTAGACTGGAAGTCCACAAAACTATTTGTGCACTACTTTTAAGGACATAATCATGATTTTTTATTTTTATTTTTTTTTTTTTATCAGATTATTCTGGTAGCAAAACACAGCCGTGTTCTTTCAAACCCTTGAAGGAGGCCATCAGTGTCCTGTTCAGCTTCATACGCAGAGTGCTGGATGACACCCAGTTTCAGACTGACATCCATCACTGGCTGGAGAGACTGGTATACACAACAAAATCACTTGACCTTTTTTTTTTCTTACTCCCTTTACCTTTGGTTGAGGTAATTGTTTCCTTAGTGAGTTTTTCAAACATGATTCTGGTACTGTCTTTTAGGTTGCAGTTCTGCTGCATGTTGGAGGGTCAGGAGAGCACCTGTACCTTCTGTGCCATCTGCTGTGCTGTCCTGCCGGGGTTGGCAAGTGGGCTTCAGCCTTCCTTCAGGTCTGTTTGGGACAGGCTTGTTCATTTAGTGTTTTGATGTTAATCGCTGTACATACTGACGGGTTCCTAATTCCTGCCTTAGATCCAGGTTTGGGGGAACGTAAACGGAGTGCAGCACTTTATGCAAGCTCTGGCTGTCCTAATGTCACCTGCCAGGTAAATGCTTCTTTAGACACTATTCATTCCCATCCATTGACTTGGAACTGTGCTGCTGAGCTTTGTTCCTAGTTCACCCTTTCAGGGACTAACAGCCTCACACACCCAACCAGTGTCTTCTTTTTTAAACTCTAGACAACGTGCAGAGTTTCTAGGACATCTAAAGCCTTGTGAGAGCCAGAGCTCGGCAGCTTCTGGATCTGAGTCTGGAAACTGGACGTTAGTGGACGAAGGAGGAGAGGAGGTATGTGTGGGAGAGTTTTAGGACACATTTAGCAAACTTTCCTGTTACAGTTTGAAAGCAAAAAAAAACACTTCTGAAAATCATCTTAATATTTTATAGATATTTGTGTAAGTGGGACTGAAAAATACAAGCAAGCATGTAGAAGGAATAAAAATGTTTTGTACTTAAATGTTTGTTCCTGATTACAAAGTCAAAATAGACCTTTATGATAAAAATCTAGGGAAAAAATAGATTCTGTTTTCTTGCACTGTTTTTGTGGAAAAAATACCCCGTCTGTATTTCTTCCATGAAATGTGCTGTGTCACTTACATTTGTAAGCGACACATTTATAAATGTGAATATTCTGTCCTTTGTTCTAACCTGCTGAGTCACATTTAAAGCTGTTGTAAGAAGGATGCCAAATGAATACCTATGACCACTTAAATATCAATCTGCTGTCTTAAAACCACAACAGCACTTACATGTTGTTAGGAACCACTGTCTTTCATCCACTTTGCTACCTGCCTAAAAACATTACGCCGTTTAAAAAGAATTGTACTTCTTTTTTTTAGAAGAATGCATCATGGGATAATTTAAACCTCCAACTCCTCATGTTCCTTCTTCTCTCTCTGTTCAGGACGAAGACCCAGACAGCAGCTGGCTGTTGCTCTGTGAGGAAGATCTGATCTCTCTGCTTAACCAGTTTCCTTTCCAGCAGCTGTATTCGCAAATGCTGGGGATGAGCAAACTAGGTTAGTGAGTTTGTCCTTCCTTCTGTTTGTTGCTTCATATATAATTCACTGTATGAACTGACACATCACTCTCCCTCCAGGTGTGTATGAACCTCAGGCCTGCTCCAGTCAGAAGATGATGCGTGTTTTTGCTTTTGCGTCCTCACTCATCGAAATTCTTGCTCTCGGACTTCAAACCTACAACCGGGCACGATACAGACAGCTGGTGAAGCGAATAGGACACATCATACGGTCAGTGTAAGGATTCAAAATCTATACATGAATACAGTCATGACATGAAGTATTCATCATGTTGTCTTCTCTTCTGTCTCTCAGGATGACAGTGTGCTACGTCAGTGATCATTGGGCCCAGTATGTGAGTTTAGCTGGGCCTGTTGGATCCAGCTCACACTCTCTGTCCTTGGACAAACTGCAGCTGGAATATGACCATCTCTTCCTCAGAGCTGTTTTACATGTTCTCAGAAACAAAAGGTGAAGAATTGATCTGAAATTTCTATTTTTTACTTGAAATAATCTCCTTTATAGGCTTCTTCTTTATTTTTTGTGGTTCTCTCTCACAGGTTGGGCATTTGGTTGTTTATGTCTGAGATGCCTTATGGGACCTTGTCCAGCTCTATGCTGTGGAAAGTCCTTTATGCTATGCAGTGTGCAGAGACAGCAGGACTGGAAAAACTCTACACTGATTGCAGCACACAATCCTGCATTCAGGCTCTTAAAGGTACCATTTATGTTCTTTAAAATGAAATATGTTGTGTCAAAGCCTAGGAAATGTACGATCCCAGTTTCATTATTAGAGAGAAAGATATAATTATCTTAAACTCATGTTAAAGCAGCTTGAAAATGGCAACACTTCTTTAGAATTGAACTTTTATCAAAACTGCTTCAAATCCATTTCTCAGAATTTTTTTGCACATCTGTTGCAATGGGATTTTAAAACAAGGCTCAAAATAAAGGATTTGTTTTGCTCCCCACTTCGATTTTGACAGCCTTGTTTATTTTATTTTATTTGTTTAAGACACAGAGCAGCAGGAGAGGTTCGAGCTCTGGCTGTGTGAAGTGAACAGCTCTGATGGCATCTCCCTTCTCACCGCACTCGCACACATGGCCACACCAACTCAGCACTCTGACCCTGCATTCATTACAACCATAACTCTGTTGGTTTACCAGGTAAAGGACTTTGAAATGTACACACTACATGTATTATATCACTGTAAATCATTAAGGGATAATGTATAGAAAATACACAGAAAAGGTATGTTTCACAGATTAAGTATTTACCATCCTGGTCCCTAGGTTAAAAACATGCAGTACTTACATTGTTCTTTTTCAACTTGTTTCTAATTTCTGCTCCAGGTGTCGTATGTCAGTATGTCTACCAGAGAAACTTACTCTAAAGTCGGGAGAGAGTTGCTGGCTGCCATAGCAACAGTCCATCCTTACGTTGTCTCTGTGCTCCTGGAGAGACTGAGAGAGACCATACAAAGTGTAGGAATGGTTGGTAACACTAATGTTTTAAGACTTCAACTTATAACTGCATGTAGGTTGAACATATTTTAAGGATGATATCTAACTTGTTTTTCTGCTTGTTGTGTATATTTGTGTGTGTCTCTTAGGTGGCTCTGTACTTGTGCAAAGAACTGCCTCTGAGTCTGTGGCAGCCGCGTCCAGAGGAAATATGTGTGATCGGGTCGTGGCTGCTCCAGCATCCTCTCTCTGCTGTGGAGAACCGACTGGCTTGTGTCATACTGGAGGGTCTGAACTGGGGATACACAGAGGTATGCAGTAACAATTCATGTGTATCAGGTATCTTCAGTAAACTTGTGGGTTGGTTGTTGAACTAGTGTTCTTCTTGCAGGATGGCTCCTTGGCCCTGTCTTCATCTCTTCACAGTGAAGTGGCTCTGCTGGTGGCTGAAGCCTATCAGAAGTACCTGACAGACAAACCGTACAGTGGCCTCATATCAGAGGGCATCAAACAGGTGATGCCTCCGCGCCCTGCTCACAGATGTTCACTGTAGCCTAATCAATGAATTCTTCCTAACTTTGTCCCATCTTTCTCTCTCACACATCCCCCCCTCAGGTGTCTTACCTGGCCAGTGTTCTACGTTTGGGTGTATCTCCTGAAGCTTCATTTAGTCAATGGGCATGGCAACTGTTGTTAAGGCTGAAGCTCCATGGCAATGTACAGAACCCTAAAGGAGCCTGGTCGGTCCCTGCTTTGGCGTCCAACATACCTCCTGAGCTCATGCACAGTCCCAGCATGCACTCTGTTATCAGGGCTGTAAAAGCTGGCATCCCCATTGGATGTTACCTGTCCATTGCCATGACAACTGCGGGACATAGGTTTGTACTTTCTTACACTAGGTGAAATGTTTATGGTTTATTTATTAACCTGTTGACTCCTGAAGACTTATTTCTGTGGGATTTCTTTTAGTCTGGAACATTTTTGCACTGATGGAGTCAGTTTACTGAAGAGTCTGATTCAGTCTCGACACCTGAGAGCTGCTGTGCATCTTCTCGACAACATTCTACCCCCGACCTACCCACTCAGCTTCTACCTGCTCAACAACTCTCAGTAAGAAAAGACACATCCCATAAAAGATAAGAAAGATGTTGAATACAGCAATTATGTATGAAACATGTAATTATATTCTTGTTTCTCCCACCGCCCCCTTGTTTGATCCAGGTTTGTAAGTTGCATCCAGCTGTTCTTGCAGTGCGACAGCGTGTGTCCTCAGGGTGTCACGCAGCAGGTGACTCACCGGGTAGCCCCGCTCCTCACAGGAACCACTTATGGAGACAATGTCCGACTGCTGAGCAGCGTGATTCAGGTTAGTCGTGGCAAGTTTCTTAAGCCATAACGGAGAAACTAAAACATCCAGGAAGAGTCACAGTAACTAGAAGGAGATGGAAAAAATACCATTAGAATTTTATAGGTACTTAGTTCATAAAACACACTTCAAGGTCTACACTTGGCTTATGTAAAGTATGGGTTAGAGATAATACTGTATAAGCCACCAGTCAAAAGGAAAAGCTTTACAATTTTATTCAGGAAAAAATTACCGCAGGGGAGTTTATTTTCACTTTAAATCACTGATGATAGTCAAAGTTCCCTAACATTTCATCGAAGGTTGTTCAAAAGCTCACTTAAATATTTATTTATTTATTTATACATTTCAGACCAAAGAGGAAACTTGTGTGTATTTCTGTCTTCCAGAGTCATGTGGTGGAGAGTTCGCAGCCCGGCCGTGTTGGAGTTGCAGCTGTCCTTGAGTTTTGGGTGGGAATTTTGACTCAGCAGAACCTTTGGTACCGGGACAAAACAGTCTTGTTCCTCATGGATCAGATCTGCTGTTCTGCGTTCATACACCATCAGGAGGAATGTGTGCAGAAACTTCTGTACCAACAGCATAAGGTCTTTATTCAATACCGATAGAGGCTTGCTTTATTAATGAATACTTATAGGTTATTCTGGTGCTTAATTAAGCTCCAAAAATGTACACAGTTTAATTATTGAGATAAATATGATAAAGGGATTGCTGAGTATAAGCAGAATCTTGTAAATACACATGGAAGATTGAACTGATTGAAACTGATGCAAATACGACTGATTACATATAGAATATAAATAAAGTCTACAACTCAGTTACCATCCGTTTCCTTTAGGAAAACTAGCTGGGGCCTCTGAAGAACACTGAAATTTTCATTTTGATTCCTCATGCAGAATGCCTTGGGTTACCACGGAGATCGGGGTCTGCTCTCCTCTCTGGTTGGCTGGATTGCTGGAAATGCTACACCCTCTTTCATAGAGGGTCAATCCCTGAGTGTAGAGGTAAAGGTCCCTGAAATGCCAACACTATGTCAGAGTGCTCTTGATCATCTGGATACTGACTCGTCTGTCTATTTGCAGGTTTGGTTTGCCTGGCTCGTTCTGAACATGGAGGGAATATTTGAGGAAGATTCTCAGCTGAGACGTTGTGTTGAACAAGAGCTGCTGGCAGAGTCCAACATTACCCCAGAACAAGCCTTAAAGGTAGACGCACACATAATCCAAAAGTTGTTGAGATGGAACTATAAGGAGGACTGTTATACATAGCAACATTCAGTATCACGTGAAACTCCTGAAAATTTTAGGTGGTTATGAAACAGACTGGAAATAACACTGATGCCTTTACATGACCTACAATTGCAACCCGGACTACCAGTCAAGATTGGTCATTTTTAATACTTGTAACCACTGCTGCCGGGTAGGTGTCAGACAAAGTGAGTAACAACACTCAAAAAAATGGAAATGGAAAAATCCCATTTTCCATGAAACAGATTCATGATAAGTCACACCTTCGACTAGTAGAAAAAAGCAAGATGACACTTTTTGTCATAAAACACTTTGCACTAAAACACTGGGAATTTTACGCCTTTATTTTAGAGGTAGGACAGCGATAAAATCAGCAATCAGGGGCAGAGAGACGGAATGACATGCAGGAAAGGAGCCACAGGTTGGATTCCAACCGGGGCTGTCTGCTCTTGAGGCGTGTGCACACTTGGCTACCCTATCATAAAACACTTCTTACACAAGTACAGGACAGTATCAGCAAATAGATGAAAGATTACCGATTGTCCAAACTTTTCTTTGCCTACCTTTAAGCTTTACTGAGAAGATTTTGATGTTCCTTGATTTAATCAGCAGTGATTATATTGTGGCTCTTTTGTAGTCTGGTCAACAGATGGCTCATACATTTGAGTGCAGACTTCAGCTGGTGTTAACATTGTGTCTGTATCTGATCCAGAAAGCCCAGCAGAGGTTGAAGTTGCCAGTAGCACCATCTCTGCAGAGGCTGCAGGTGTATCGCTGGGCGTGTCAGGCCTTAGTCACTCCTCTTGACCATCAGCTTCTCCCCCTGGTCTGGCAGAAATTCCTTCAGCTCTACCTCAGACAACCAGGACCTGAGTACGGGTAAGATGCACACACACATCACTACCTCACCTAAAATGTGAAATAGACATACATATGTGAAGGTAAAATGTTTCTTTATGTATGTATGCACCAGGCTGGCTGCAGGTGGATGCATCGGCCGCAGGTTCTTCCAGGCCTCTCATCAGGCTGCTTTACTCAGAGACCTGAGACAGAGGATACAGGAGGTGTCTGACTTCCACCATGTTGCCAGCCAGGCCCTTAGGGTGCCTCCAACACACACGCCTTCATCAGACAGCCAAGGCGACGAGAGCCCGGACAACCCCCAACCCCCTTACCTCACTTCTCCTCAGCTACATACAGAGCTGGTCAGGTACTTTATAAATGCTTATTTGTTTAGTTTATTTAGCAAGAAATATATATTTTTTTAGTTTGGGAACAATCTCTCACATCTCAGATGTTTGGTTTTCTACAGGTTGTTTGGTGTATTTGCTGTGTGGTTGGATGATGAGACTTTGCAGAAGCAGGAAGTTTACCTCCCCTCTCTTCCTCCTGAGTATGAACCGCACAGACTGGCACAAGTCATGCAACGGCAGCAGGTGGGTTTAGCTTTGTTGTGTTTTAACATTAATAAACAATAAACTTGAGGTGCAGTTGTTGCATCGAGCTAGTATAATCTTATTGTGGTGTGTGTTTATCATGGGGCTCAAACATTTGTGCATGTGTTGTGGTGTTTTGCTGTAGGCACTGTGGCTGGAGTTTGTGGACCAGGAGCGTCTGCGGTATGATGAGAGAGAGGTTATGTCTCTGTGGGAAAAGGTGCAGAGTGAGCCGACCTTCTTGCAGGCCCAAAACCCCATCTTTATAGACAACACCAGCCTAAGCAATGGTACAAAAAGCCTTTAGCAGACAATTATGTACCACATTTAAGAGGTTAATAATGATTGCCGAAAAAAGGAGAAGAACCAATTCACAGAATCTATTGTGTTTATGCATTAAAGATACAACATCAACAAATTAAAGTTGTTATCCCTCTACCTTTCTGTCCCTTTGCATTCAGATTTAGCCTCTTTTATTTTTCAAACACTTTTATGTTGTGGTATGTGTTTCTCTATTGCAGCAAGAGAGCGAATCCTGTCCAACCTGCAGAAGCATCCAGTTCCCCGGTTAGCTCCCGAGCTGCAGCAGCAGAAAGCTCCAGTAGCTGAAATCCCCATCACATGTCTCACTGACTCTAAAGCTGCTACTAAACTGGTGCAGCAGGACCTGAGAACCCTGCAGGACCAGGCCAGGTACTTGGAGACTAAACAAAAATGTGTGAAATGTCTACATCATTAGAGGCACACAGTGCTCATGTGTATAAAATGAAGAGAGCTCCATTGATTGTACAGTAAAGTATGTGCAGAGTACAAAATGTTTTTTTTTTTTTTTAATCCGTATCAGAATTGCAGTGGCACGTGAAGCCCAGCAGGTGGCGTTGGAGCAGGAGCTGCTGGAGAGTCTTCCTCTGCTGTATAAAAACCAACCCGAGCAAGTCACGATGGCCTTGGAGTGTAAAGGGAAGGGAGGGCAGCCGTGCCAGGGACCTGCGAACATATCAGTCACTGTATGACTACTGAAACTGAATACCAGCCAAATTTGTATACATTTTAGAACCTCTTTGTCATGATTCAGTTTGTCATTTATGTGTGGTGTCTCAACAGTGTGAGCGCGTCCAGAGACAAGACGCAGTGCAGACACAGATAACATCACTGCGCAGGGACATCAAGAAGCTTCAAATCGACTCCATGGCTCCTCCACCACAAAGCCTGGCCCAGGCAGCTGTCCACACTGAGAACTTTATCACGTCAGTACAAGCATCAAAACAAAAACAAAAACAAAATAATTAAGCACTTCAAGAAAAATATTATTAGTACACACACAGGCTTAGAAAAGAAATGTTTTCTGCATATAAAAGAGACTTTTTGAAAATGTATGGACTCTTTTGATGTGTTCAGGGCTCTGGTGAATTTGTACAAGATACAGAAGTCTCCAGCAGCGCAGCAGGTTGGCGTGGCTGCTTTCTACCAGGTGGTCTCCTATGTGTGCGAAGACACACTGCGACATCCCCCAACACGGCAGTACCTCTCATCGTGTGTGGAGATACTGGGACAGGTGCACGCACACACATCCACACACACAGCAGAACACAATTTATGTCGAGCATTATTTATTCAGGATGAACCAGGACTTAAAGCCCCTCATCTCCTTTAACTTTATCTGAACTACTATTCAAGGATTCAATTAAACAGTTTGATATAGTATAGAAAACAAAAGAGGCAGATTCACTCTCTTATTTTAACATATAAAAATTGCTTGAGTTTGATTAGCATGTTACTTTATTGTTGTAGGTGTTTATCCAGAATAATTCAGAGGAATGTGGTCGTGTCCTGAAGACCATCCTGGAGCAGAGGCGTCTTTGCCCCCTCATGTCCCCCTTCTTCACTCCCAACGCGGCTCCAAATCAGCTCGTCTTTCTCTACCAAGACGTTGTAACTTCTTTACACCTGGACAGTGCGGATGTCATTTTCATGCTGCTCACAAAGGTAAGCCTACATACAAATGTAACACTTCAGAGAAAAGTGTCACTAGTGTAACATTTGTCACTCTTGGCCTCTCCCTTTTCTAGTTTGATTTGTCTCAGTGGTTGAATGAGACTCATCCTGTGTTTTCGGAGAGAACACGACTGCTGGAGTTGGTCCATGGAGCTCTCTGTGTATGCGGTCGAGACCCTGAGCCTGAAATCTTAACGCCTTTTCACCTCTTCACCAAACACTGGACTTGGATTTTACGCCATCATTTCCCTGATCACTACAGTGACTGCCTGCGTCTGCTTATGACCAGTATGTGTTTCTTTGTGTGTGTGTGTGTGTGTGTGTGTGTGTCTTTGTGTGTGCGTGCGTGCGTGCGTGTGAACAAAAGGCTGTATATCTGAAGAAAAGACTTGAATCATCATGTACTCATTCACATGATAGAATAATTTTTTTTGGTTCTTCCTCTAACTGTGCCCAAAAACCATCACATACTGTATTGAAAAGGTAGAATACATTAGACTCTGTCACATTGAAAAGCTGCTTTTCTTTATATTGTCTCTTGCTGTCGGTTACACATCGCCTGTTAATGCACTCAGGAGCAAGGACTGCTTTAAAAAGTCCTCTTGTTGCTCATTGAAGTGATTCATCAAAAAACATTCATCCCTTTGAAAAAATGCCTCCTACACTTCTTCCCACCAACAAAAGATGCAACTAATTAATAAGCAAAACTTAAGTTATGTGAATCATTCCATCAATCAGATGGGAGTAGAACATTTATGAAGGATACAGCCTTGAATTGTCTTATTGTGTGGTTTATCAAGATCAGATCAGATGTCAAAGGTCAGATGTATCAAGGAAATGTTTGTGGTTATATCTGTTTGAACCAAAAAAAAATGTTTTCCCTCATCAGGCTCCTCAAACCAGTTACTGAGTCCAGAGTGCTGGAAAGTCACTCTGCGTGTCCTGGGCTGTTTACCACCCCTCCGCAACATCAAGATCAAAACTGAACAATCCCCGAGCACCACTGATGCCCCCAGCCGCGCTCTGGTGTCCTCAGCTTCTTCACACAGAGCACCCATGGGCCTCTCCCCCCAGCAGGTAACTAATGTTTGTGGAAAAAGATTCAAACCTTTCTACCTCATAATTGCTACCATGCTATTAACTGGAAAAGGTTTAGCCATGGGTACAAATGATCATTCTGTCTGTCCAGTTGCATTGTATTATTCCTCAGTTTTTTTAAATATAAAGCCTAAAACTGTTGCTTACAGGTGGATGAGACAGTGGATTGGCTGAGTGATTACTTCCTGCAAAGTCGTCTCAGTAAACAAGAACTCCGCAGCTTCGGCCTCTACTCAGCCTGGACACCTTACATCACAGAGGTGGTTTCTTTCTGGGAACATTTGATCAGCTGTTCGATCAGCATGCATCTCAGCAGTTGTGCCAGAGAGTCAGTGGGCAGCGGCAAAATCCTGAAAGGTAATTAATGTCAGCACATGATGAGGATGGTTATATCTGCTATAAAGCTCAGATAACGTAGATGTACACGTTTTGTTGATATACAGTATGTTACTGTTTGGACTCTTTTTTTTCTAATTCCTAACAGCTCTTAAAATCATTCAATTAACATTCAACACTTATCATAGTATCAGTAATACTGCAAGACTATTAACACAACATTGTGTTCATATAAAACAAAAACACATGGAAATAATTATTGTGATACAGAGAATCTAGTTACAGTCTGGCTGCAGAGTCTTCACTTCTTATTTTTCAGTAAACGTAGTTGAATTATTTGCAAGTGAACATTAAAAGCTTTCATTTTAGATGCTGCGAAGGGTTGAAGGAAGGGATAAAGATAAACTCAAGTAAAAAGCAATTTAGTTGATTCAAGCCATTTCCCTGTGACAGCTTTCTTGCTTGCTGTATTTGACTGTTTGTACTCTCAGCTCTGCAGGATCTCCACAGTAAGATTGTGAAGCTTTTTACGCCTTGGATCTTTCCTCTGGACACTGAGGACAGCAGGTAAGCATGGCAGTATACCCTGACTCTGTGTTGCAGTCATTTGTTTTAGATGGTAACTGTTGTCAGTGTGGCAGATGTTTAACAGATGTGAGCACAGACATAGCAGACTCAAGAGAGGGCAACAGATACAAAATATTCACATTCAAGCTACTTTTTGCATGTGCAAATCAGATGCTTCTGAGGTTAAACTACATTTTGTAAAATTCTTTACATTACAAAAAGTAAACTACAAACTCACAAAAAAGGAAATATTAGATGTTCCGTTCTGATTATGAGTTTTGGCACAAAAAGCCTCTCATGTGGCCGAAGGTTTGAACTGTTAACCACGGCTTCTGAGAGAGAATCAGCACTAGAAAGTGAAAAGGTAAATGTCAATATATGTGTCTTTTTTTATCTCAGTAACCTCAAGTGTTACCCCTGGCTGGAGACGGATGCTTGTGCAGCAGGAAGTCTGGTCAGCCTGTACGCACAACTCTCCGACACACTGCATCACAAGTTCAGAGGTGGGCTCCCAGTAATCCTGTGTTCATAGAGGACTGAGGGTTGTGATGCTGCTGTTGCCTGTTGTCTGTGCTTTCAAAGTTATTTATAACTGCGTCGTTACAGATCGACTGCTCCCTGGTCAGAGAGGAGCGCTGTGGCTGTGTATGATGCAGTACTGTGAAAGCTGCACCTCTCCCCGTACACCCGAATACCTTCTCTACCTGTACCACACGCACCTCCGGAGTCTGCCATGGAGTCACCTGCACCCTGACACACAGCTCATGCAGCAGCTCTTTAACGTGAGACTCTCAGCCCTCAGACTAGTAGCCGCTGACTTTAAATTCTGCTCTCTGCTCTCGTCATTTATGACACAGGGGAGCTTGTTAATTTGAGACCTCAGTCCTTGACCCCTGCTCCTATTATTAGCCTAACTTCTTGTAACCATAGTCGCATCATCCTGTTCCTGGAAACATGCTCCTGTATCTCAAGACCCACGTGGTTCTTTAAAGACTTCTATTCAGTATCTGCTCAGACCAAAAAATTTAATCATAGCATCCAAATTAAATCCTCAAGTATCCACTGACGATTAAACATAGCATGGCAAAAAAGAGAGGTATAAGTGAGCAGGAGGGGTCAAATTAATTAAGTGAATAGAAGAGGGTCAAATTAAGGCAAAACAGCTGCTAAGTTCATCATTCAGAAAAATATTTTCGGTAACTTAAATTCTATGGATCGTTCCCTAGTTTTGCTAGTTAAGGTAATATCTTAATCTCAATCGTCTCTCAATATAATATATATATATTTACAGTATGTAATCCCCCAGGATTGATAATGATTCTTATTCTGATTATTTGTGGAGGTGTTTCTAAATCTAAATAGATTTATAGTCGGGATATTCTAATGAAATAGAAAATCAAAAGCTATTATCAAGTATTGGCAAACATTGCTCTATTCAGAAGAAATGAGCATCAGTTTGACCTTCGAGGTTTGATGTGTTTGTAGTTCTTAGTTTTGTTTCAGAGTGTATTTGTGTCTATTTCTTGTGCCTGAAGGTGGAGAGAGGAAGTCCAAAGAGCTGTTTCCTCTTCCTAGGAGAAGTTTTATGTGAAGTGAACTGGGTGAGCGTCCTCAGTGACCACTTACATACGCCCCCCAGCTCTACAGTGTATCCAACTCTACCTGACAAGAGTGCTAACAAGGAGTCACATACCATGTTAGTCTATCTCCTTTACATGCTGGTTTTTCTGGCCATGGAGGAACAGCTCCTGAAACAACAGGTGAGTTCAGATCATTCCTCTGTCACGTCTGTCCCCCCTTCTGAATTAATTCATTTTTTCTTTATTTTATTACTCGTCCAGGACTCCCCTCTGCTCAGTCTACTCGTCCAGTCCGCCTCTCTGCCCTGGCACCAGGTGGACCTGTCCTCATACCAGGGCATTCTGGGATATGTTAGCACCCACTACCCTCCATCTCTGCTGCTCAACATGGATTCTGCGCCTCAGATGCTTCTGAAATCACTGCGCGGTGCTGCTGGGCTCAACCCCCGTCCGAGTGAAGTACCACACAGGGTGAGACGATACAAGAATATTTGTTTTACTGGTCAACCTACAGATTCATCAAGGCATTGTTAACTTTTTCAGGACCAGCCTGAGTTATATTTATAGTGCATCAACACTGCTTTGATAGCAGTAGTAGGTTTCAGTCCAGAAAATATCAAAAACACAAAAATGTATCACAGAACATTCATACTGATGGTATACCTTTTATAGTATATCAGATAGTTTTACAAATTGATACATCAATGTATTAATAAATTAATCTATTTAACCAATCATAGCTTATATTTAATGAGAATCCATTTCAAGCTTCAGATAAGATAGTGTGTGTGTGTGTGTGACGTTGAACAGCTGCATTGTAAAGAATACATGTTTTTCCTGTATATGCATGTACTCTGCCTGAGGCTTATACATCTTCTGTGAAAGTGGGAGGCTTGGAACATCCGCATTAAATTTAGACTTATACAATTCAGTTACCTCTGCCAGCTCTGTATCACTCAGCCAAATTATATAAATGTATCATTTGAATCTTTATATTTTATGTGGCTGCAGAGGAACAGAGTTGGTAATGTTACAATTTGAACAAAAGTAGTCTGAATCCATATATGATATGATACACTTGATTGTCCCCTTAGAGAAGTTTGTCTTGGACTCCAGTTGCTGCAAACATTCAGCTGCCTCAATGTAATCCACTAGTTTACACAGGACTACAACAAGATCAAGCATTCTATTTTATATTTTTTTAATTCAACTCCATTACTAAACATAGCCTCGCTGTTTATTATTGGTTCTAGTTATTCATGAGAAAATATGTAATCACTATACCAACTTAATTACAGTTTCCCCATATTCATGCCTCTTTTTCTGTTGAGCAATTATCTGAACTATTACAAAATGTTGAGGTCTTGTGACTCTTCATCCATCAGGAGGAGACGCTGAAAGCTGGAGTGTATCTGGGCTGGTGTGTTCAGTCTTTGGTGACTCTGGAGCAGGGAGGCAGCCTCAGCCTCAGCAGTTTGGAGGCTCAGCTGGAGGTGCTACTGGAGAGCATCGTAATATTCAACCCACCTGGTGAGTCGTCCTTCTTTTTTTATCATTTTCTATATTTTTTTCACTACCTCACTTCCTCCTTCTGTCCTTTCCAGAGACTGGTTTGGAGCAGAGGCACATGGCGTTCTGCAGCCTGTTCAGCGACGCTCTGGCTCTGCTCAACGGCGTGGGTGTCTCCACAGGCGAGGCGCTCGCTGCTCATGTCATCACCTGGCTGGACAGGAAGGGGAGGGGTCTTCCTACTCTGCCTCTTCTCACAGCTTGTTCCCGTTGTCTCGCATCAGTGCGACACATGACACGCATCATGGAGGCATGCATTGCAGCCTACTTCAATCATGGTAACCAAAGTATCTATTTTTCATTTGAGCATTGTTTGTTTATTGTGATGTCAAGGATTTATATGTGAATATTTACTGTGTTGTCCTTTCAGCTGAGGAGGAATCTGTGGGTTGGGGTCCTGTGTTAGCATCGCTGCAGGTGCCTGAGCTCACAGTGGAAGACTTCCTGTCCGAGAGCCAATCAGGAGGCAGCTTCCTGACACTTCATGCCTTCGTCTTGCAGCGTCTCAACTCTGAATATACTGCAGCCAATGAGAAGAGGATGCTGGCTCTGATAAACACATGGACCTACACAGTCTTCCCCAGGTCTCAGCTCTCATTTATTTGCATCATTGAGCTCTCAGAAGTCCTGTAATCCTGTCAACATTTATACACTGTATTTTATTCATGCTATGTTGTGTTTTGTGTTTCCAGCGGTCCAGGGGATGAAGCCAAGCTGTTTCTTTGGTGGCACAAAGCGCTGAATCTGTCAGCAGAACAGATGAAGCCGCAGGCCGGCCAGACTGAAGTGTTAGGAGTTGTTCTGGGTCTGTTGAGGTTACAAACTAGGCTGCTTCAGCTGGGAGAGGAGAGGCTGAACTCCGGGCTGTTAGGAGCTATAGGCCTTGGAAAGAGGTCTCCTGTTTCTAATAAGTAAGTGAATTCATGTTTTTAGCTAATGAGAAAAATGTATGGCCAAAAAGAGTGAATTGTTATTTTTTGTTGTACAACCTTTGAATCTTGACCTCCTGTCCATGTAGGTTCAGGGTGGTGGTACGCAGTCTGGCAGCATTCCTGTCAGTACAAGTTCAATCAGAGACCCAGCAGCGACTTCAGCCCACAGCAGACTTGGAGCTCTCTGCCAAAGCCCAGCAAGTAAGCAACTGAAACTGCAAGCACAGTGTTTTCATTTTCTAGTCTGTATTTATCTCCTATGAATAACTTTCTCGTCTTTTCTGTGGATGCAGACGCTCGGGGTATTGGAGGCCATGACCAGCAATAAACAGTATGCTGAGTTAGAGGACTCCGTGAATAAAGCAGTGCAGTTCATCCGCTACCCAGGACACTGTCTCAGAGATGGACCCCGACTGCTGTCCCTGCTAGCCAACCTACTATACCCTGAACTCAGATACCTGCACATCATCCGCTAATCAGGACCTAAACTAAAACTCATGCTGAAAATCCTGGAAGATGTTAGTCTTCTGGCAAAAAACTGTGACAGTAAACCTCAGTTCTTTACAGAAAAGAAAAAGACTTCTGGGGCACACAGTTTCCAAGTAGTGACCCTGGTACTGAGTTGCTTTGAAAACTGCAAGAGCTACATGTTTGTTAAGACAGAAACTGACTGTTCATCAGAGCTCGCTATGCATTTGTGAAAATCACTTTTTAACTGGTAATGTTCAATGAAGGGTGATGAATTCAGTCAGATTCACAAGAGATGTCATGAGCTAACCCCTTATCGTTGTTTTATCCTCTCCTGTTAAGGCCTTATTGCTTTTATATGACTTGCCAACACATCTGTTCTAATCTTGATTTGAGAGGAAGTTACACATATTTATTGAATCAGAATTAGGCTTTAGGTGTCAGTTTCACAACTAAACGTGGAATCTAATAAAAGCTGAAGGGTCCATAGATTACTTTGAAGGACATATCTAATACTCCTATACGTTTAGTAGTACCTTCTTAAAAATGGGTGGGGGACATACCAGGGAAGCTTGAAGGCAGGGTTTCGTGCCTGACACAAGTTAGCTTTGGATGCTAGCATGTAGCTGCAAGCTACAATCTTTACATATGAATACAGTGTCTGCCTGAATGAAGTGATCCTGCTTAGTAACAGGACATGCCATTATAATTCATATTTTCTGCCAACAGTGCTTTCATTTTTTTTGCCAAAGAGATGTTATTTTAGTCCTATGAGCCACTTAGATCTTCTTGACCGTGCACCCTGGTTATTTCATCTTTCACTGTTCAGAACATAGAACTGCTGTCTGAAAAAACACACCAGAAGAAACACTCTATAGAAGTGCCACTTAATCTGTGCTTCACCATTTGGCTTCCTTATAAAGCAGTATGTGCTGTAATACCAGCTACTGGTACTCCTAAAACAGCAGGTATGTACAGTAATGTGATGGGAGCTAAATGATATGTGGACTTGGATACACAAATGGTAGTACATGTTTTAGGTTGAAAGCACAATGTGATTCAGATTTACAAACTGTACTGTACATCCAACACTCTTCTCCTCTGTTTAATTACCCTTGGCAGTTCACCACTTCTGTTGCTCTGTGCCGTCTCAATAATAATCGTGCTGCACTTCTGCTGCCTGAAGCACGCCTTATTGCCTGTGTTCTGTGGCGACCGTTAATGTCAGAAGTGCTGCTTTTTCATGAGTCAGTGATCAGGAATGGGTCTGTGGGGCTGCTGGGGGAGGGAGAAACAAATTGGAGGGGGCTGCAGAAAGAAAACATGTTCAGGAAAGGGAACTTTCTGTCTCTGCTGGTTTTTACCAATTTAACCAAGTGATTAAGGACTATATGCTGTGAAGTACATGTAGTAACTGGAATAAAAAAAGACTGACATATACTACCTGGATGGATCACATTAGCACACAGCTAAATGCATCAAGAACAAGCAAGAGACAAAATAGAGCCAAGCAGCATAATAGAATACATTGTGCAACAACCCAACCTGCAATCTGCATTCTCCATGCGTAACAATGCAGATGGTCAAACTGAAATTAAAGCTTCATTGTCTAAAAGGAGTGTTTTGACAAGCTTGTTTCTTTTTGATTGGCGTAGCATCCTGTTGTTCTTTGCATCAGAGTGAAGGTACAAAACATGTCCCCAGCTCAGAGCGGCTTGTACAAAGACTGCTCTGGAGGGAGGGGGGGGGGGTCTTTATATTGATTTATGTGCTAACTTAGCACACAGCATCCTCATTTGACACCTCGTCTGTCTGGGAGAACTACCTCTCTTCAGGATACTGTGGTCTCTATGGTTACAAGAAGGGTAGAAGTGAGCGAGGAGGTGGCGAGGACGGGGTGTTCTGAGGAGAGAGGAGGTGGTAGATACTTACATGCTCACATGTCTGCCTCTTCACACCAGAACACAGCCTCGTCTGGCGTCTCGTCGTCTCATTGACCTTTTGTTCTCCCGTCTCTCAGGTAAGGCTGTGGAGTAGTTTTATATTAACAGGACGGTTTGGCCTTGTTAGATATCCTTCACACACATATAGACACATACACGTGCTCAGAGGAGCCACTGCTTAGACAGAGTACTCCCAGACATCACTGTCTGGCAGATTCCAGTGTCACCATGGAAACCAAGCATCAGGTCAGGAATAGTTGTTCCTCAACTGTTTTGGTGCACACTCAGCAGCAATTGGATCAGTCATTATTGGCAATTAAAATAAAGACATAAAACAAGCAGAGTACAGTCACACAAATGTGTCCAGTTATGCAAGAACCCCTGACAGTAATCAAGAAAAGTTTATTATGTAACCTTTATGTACTCACAGACAGAAAATCACATTTTGACCAAGTGTTTCTTTCTGTGGGTTTCAGCATACTTTAACATGGTTCTGTCTGTCCCAGTATAACACTCCACTCATTGGTGACCAGTTGCTCTATGGGACAGCTGCACTGGCCTAAAGACCCTCACACACACACTCTCAGCTGGACACACAAAAATGTCTCAACGCTCTCCTCAACAGCTACAATCCTTCAACACATTTCTGCATTTTTTTTAATAGTACTTCTTTTTAATGAATAGACCAAATAGGGATTGAACATCACAGCTCAATCAGAGAAAATAAAAACACAAGCACAGAACATAATGTTCACAGAGGTATTCAGACTTAAAGAAAAAGACAGTTAAAAGTCTACTTGATCACAGCATTTCTCCCTCCTTCACATCATTTTAAGCAGAAAAAGTCATCAACAGTTGATGATGTTGAAAAGGAGTTACACAGTTGGAGAGATCTCATTTGCCAGCTTTCTAACAAACTTCAGAATATTTCTAAGAGACAAAAAGCTGAAAGGGAAACCAGAATTCTAGTTCAGGCTGTTTGAAACCAGATGACCTACTCATGTCAAAAAAGGTTTGACGTATGGACAAAACAAAAATATTTGTACATAGTCTACTTTTAACGCTTAATATGGACTTCTGATTCGGCGTAATAATCTCTCCCAAAAAATGAACTTGCTAGCAAGACTTTAGATTTCCAAA
The DNA here is from genome assembly GCF_963930695.1 of Labrus bergylta. Classification (NCBI taxonomy): domain Eukaryota; kingdom Metazoa; phylum Chordata; class Actinopteri; order Labriformes; family Labridae; genus Labrus; species Labrus bergylta. Next base: position 15,577,867 of record NC_089196.1, read on the forward strand.
TCTGAAGCCATGTTTCTTCATACATTTCTGTTAGCTTCTTTTGTCCAGGGCTACCTAAAAGCATTGACTGTATTTTTATTCATTGAGGTGAACACAATGCCTTTGTACAGTTTATATAATTATACCTTGAGTGATTTTTGATGAATAAATTAATCTGTGATGTGATGTTTGCATTGTTTTGAATGTTTGTGTGTGTTCATGTAGATGAGAGCTCATGCATGTGTGTCAGACAGGCTCCTCCAGTGACGACACCCACTTTTCTCGCACCTCCTTGCCAGTCCAGAGGGGAGCGGGGAAAGCTTTATTTCTCTCTCTCTCTCTCGCTTTCTTTCTCTCCACAATGTACCTTTCTGGGCACTTAGCACTAAAAGTCAACAAAAATGAGTCAGACCTCCACCTGTGTAGTGTGAGATTTTTAGAAAATTGGGTAGGCTGCTTGTTGATCTGCTCTAGACTTAACAGTGGATGAGTCAGGGAACAATGTTGGCCTTGAGGAAATACTTTGTACTGTGCTGAATAAAATCTTCTGAATATTGCCTTAAATTGACAGGACATTTTTTTTGTTGGTTTGTACCTGTATTGTGGGACTGAGGTGTCATGAAGGTCTACAGGGTAGGTTAAAACAGTCAAGTGTCTTCAAACGTTCTTGTTTCTGGTCGCTGCATCATGTTAACATGGCTTGACATGTTTCATATGATATTTAATCAGGGAATATGCACGCGTAAAAGATATCAGCTGGAATGAATCCCATTTGAGACCCACAAAAGCAAACAAGGCCATTAGCAACAGCGTTTCAGATTTTTATTGCATGTATCCGCTGCTACAGGTAAGAAAATACTATGCATGTGAAGGATAACTTTGTCCACAGGGGGCGCCAAAATCAACACAGATTTAAAGTTCCTCACAGGAACTTTAAAGGCTTAACAAAAGTTCAATCTATATGTTAAGGTTTTAAAATGCTGGAATTTTTTGTTTTTTCATGGTTAAACAGGCCTAATGCTGAAATATTTTGTGTTTAATACATTTACCACACCGCTAACCTGAACCCAGGTGGTTTCCAGTTCAAAATGATCTGTACACTGCACAAAAGATTGTAGGGCCGACGGCTAACTCTTTTGTGCTTATTTTCCTTTTGGGATGGGATCATTGGCAAGGGTTAAGAGTTACACGAATTTGGTTTTAAATTGGGAAAGGTAGAGGCAAATATTTAGGAATTTTGTTACTGGTCTTTATTTATAATTTATTTTTGGTTTTTGTTTTGTGTCAGTAAAGTAGGTAGTCACAGAGCACATTTCGAGTGGAAGGGGGTCAAGGGCAGGTCAGATTTGGGTTTGGGTTTAAGAGGGGGAGGGGTGTGTTTTAAAAGTTGGTTGTGATCATGAAAAACTCCTAAGTCTTTGCAAAGCTAGAAGATAAAAGTGCGTGTGTGTATGGAGTCATCACATGACTCAGAGGTGTTTATACCAACCCAAAACAGGCACGACTGCACGACCACGCGCACAAACACACGTACACACACACACACAATCACACAATTTCTATCAGATGATTGTTCTACTGTCATCTATCAGAACTCTCCCTCTCTCTCTCTCTCTCTCTCTCTCTCTCTCTCTCTCTCTCTCCAAATATGACTCTGTTTCCCCGCACAGGGAACCACAGCCCCTCACATGCCTGCATGCTTACACCACTGAATCCTGCAGGAGGAGAGAATTAAGCACTGCATCTGTGGTCAGTTTCTACTTCAAAATCTTCAGTAGAAACTTCCTCCTACATGTAACTCTGGGAGTGTGTTTGAGGACACAGACCTTGAACAAAGAGCCCTGCTGCTGGTGGAGAGGGCTGGGTTTGCTCTCTAGTCTGCTTAACGGATTTTCTTTTTTTTTTACACGACGACAGAGGGAGCAGGATCGGACACAGCAAGGCTGCAGGCTCGGTGAGGAAATATACTTGTTTTTATGCATTTATTTTTTACAGCACAAATTGTACTATAAACTGAAAAAGATTTAATTTATCATGGATGGTGGTAGGATTTAAATTCTGGCTTCAAACCATGACTAGGGGAAACAGAGTTGGTGTTAACATCGCATCCGCCTCTGTACAATTAAAAATAATTCACACATTTGTAGATAAAGGACATTTAACACAAACTATTAAGCAAATTCTGCTGAACTTTTTCCAGCGTTTTAATTTTTTTAATTTTATTTTAATCTTCCAGTCATTCTCGCTCGCCCACAGTAACAGCTGTAACGTTGTGGTGGTGATGTAGGTTTTATGGGCAGTTGTCCGAGGTTTTCCACTGAAACGTCAGATGCACCCCACTGTGTGGTCACCGGTTATTTCAGAGGCTGCTGTGATCCTCCCGGCGTCCTGACGTCAATTTATAAGGACACAGCAGTAGCCTGCCGCGGAGCAGGCACACACAACAAGAGAGAGAAGCCGGACCATGTTGGTGTAATATTCTAACGCTGCTGGGCTTTGTGGTAGGATTTTCCCCTTTACATTTCCATGTTTGTATTTCTTATTTATTTATTTCAATTAGCGTCGCGTGTGCTGTTTTGAATAGCTTCCTCGCGCTGATAGGCTATTTTGATGTTAGTTATGCGGGTTAATATTGTTCATACCTGGGGGGGTTATTAGATAGGAGCCGATACTGCTGGTATACATGCCTTATACATGGGGTTATATGCTGTAATTGCGGATATATGAGACGCCTATATGATGATATTTAGGCTGTAAACCTGATTTTTTTTTTTATCAGCTTGTGTGCTGTCCTTGTTAAAACAGTCAGTGCATCCTGTTAGAGGCAGCGCAGTGTTTCAGTGAAGGGTCTCAGCTGTCTGACAGGTTGTGTGTCTCTTCAGCTGGTTTAACATCATCTGTAGAATATAGCCCTCCAATACAATAGCCAATAGTCAAGTCAGTTCTACTATAATAAAAAAAAAAGCACAAAATGATATTTCAAAACGAGAGTGTTTACAATTAACCAGCTTCAAGTCTAATAAACCAGAAGAGGGGATTCCTCTTCACTCGACTCTACATCAGCACTGCATCGCCATAGCAACAGATAGTAAAAGCAGCACTCTCTCCTGCCGCTTTCTCCATCTATCACTAATAGACTTCACCTTTTAGAAGAGCACTGAGTTCACGTTGCTCTTCTGCCAGGGCAGAAATAGTCTTTTGCTCTGGTCAGCATCCGTCTTGCAGGGGTGTTATGAAAATATTAAATATAACTAAAAGAAGCTGTGTGTCTCACTAGTGACTGACCACGGCCTGAGCCAAACACCAGGGGGATCCCTGTCCAGACATTGTATGCGTGTGCAGCCATGGGGAAGGACTACTACAAGACCCTGGGGATCCCAAAGGGCTCCAACGAGGAGGAGATCAAGAAGGCATACAGGCGCATGGCCTTGCGCTTCCACCCCGACAAGAACAAGGATGCCAATGCTGAGGAGAAGTTCAAGGAGATCGCAGAGGCCTATGAGGTGCTCAGTGACCCCAAGAAGAGGGTGGTCTATGATCAGCTGGGAGAGGAAGGTGAGGAGGGGGGAGGATCCTGATCTGTCTTGGTTTGATCCTATCTGTGTGTGTCAGAGAGTGATCTGTCAGTAAGGCCTTGTTAAACAGGCCTCATGATGTCTTAAGTTATTTTTTAAATAAATCAGGGCACACTGAAAATCTAATACCATTGTGTTGGTCTGCAGTAACTGAAGTAATAAAAGTGTTTCTTTTCCATGTTTGTGTTCATGTGCAGGAGTGTGTGTAAGATAGTCTACTGTTATCTTTAGTGTCAACAAGCACTAATACCTTATAGTCTACAATAGTAGACTAGTAGTGCAATAGTGTGTGTGTGCGTGCTTGTGTGTGTGGTGTGTGTGTGTGTGTGTGTGCGCGTGTGTGTGTGTCTGTGCATGCTTGTGTGTGCTTGTGTGTGCTTGTGTGTGTGTGTGTGTGTGTGTGTGTGTGTGTGTGTGTGTGTGTGTGTGTGTGTGTGCGCGTGTTTGATAGCTGACAGACAGATGGCTTGAGATCATTACTTGGTGAAGTTATGAATAGCAGCGACTGCTGTAGTTTGCATGTGTGGGTGTTTAGTGCATGTGTCTCCTTTGAATGGTGTGTGTGTGTGTGCGTGTTTGTGTGTGTGTATTGATTGATGGATGAAGTGACCTGGTATTTTATGAGTTCCTCCACCTGCAGAGTTTTTTTGAAGATACGTGATGCTGTGGGATTTTTCCCGCCCACCTGGGCTCCACTCTTCTCAGTGCAAATACCAGCACACAGTCTCTTGTGAACAGGGTCCAGAGATTAGTTTCTGAGTTCAGAAAATGTGTGTTCTTCAGCTAGTGGTTGTTTGAGTTTGCATGTGCCTCAGCGGTTCTTTTTTTTTTTTTTTTTTTTTTTTTTCTCCTCTCTCAGGTTTGAAGACAGGAGGCAGCAGCTCCTCAGGTACTCCCGGCAGCTCGACGTACCACTACACCTTCCATGGAGATCCCCATGCCACATTTGCCTCCTTTTTCGGCGGCTCCAACCCCTTCGACATGTTCTTTGGCTCCAACCGCAGCCACAACCGCTCCAATGGGTTCTCTCACCACAACGACCACGACAACGAGCAGGACATGGATGTGGACGAGGACGACCCATTCGCTCACTTTGGGAGACAGTTTGGCTACTCTAGTGGGATGAATAACGGCTTCCCAGGGGAGGGACGGAGGAGGAGGGGGGCACCGTCAGAGCGCCTGGGCACTGGGCGAAAGCACCAAGACCCTCCGGTGGTCCATGAATTGAAGGTCTCCCTGGAGGAGATCTTCCATGGCTGCACCAAGCGCATGAAGATCACGCGACGGAGGCTGAACCCAGATGGGAGAAGCATGAGGACAGAGGACAAGATCCTCAACATTATCATCAAGAAGGGCTGGAAGGAGGGAACCAAGATCACCTTCCCAAAGGAGGGGGACGAGACCCCTGAGAACATTCCTGCTGACATAGCCTTTGTGCTTAAAGACAAGGGACACGCCCACTTCAAAAGAGATGGTTCCAACATCATTTATAACTGCAAGATCAGCCTGAAAGAGGTGCGTGCATCCCTTTATGTCTAATATTTATCTATTCTATCTCACCATTATCCTTTTCTCTCTCTTTGTCACGTCTCTCTAGTTTGCTGAATACATAATGTTGCAGAGGTTTTGTGTTTAATTCCCAATGAAGCAAACCAGGCGGATTTTTTTAGTGCATTCATAGAGCTGCAAAGTTATGCATGAATTTTCAAACAGTGGCACATTTGTTCCACTTGTTTGTTTGTTTTTATATCATTTTGTCACTCTACCTAGTCAAACAGTGGTTTAGGTAGAGAGATGTCCCTGTAATTTCAGGGTAGGATTATATCTTGGGTAGGTGGTCTTATAAGATCTTGTGAGGAGTGAGTGTTTGTATGTGTTTGTTGCTGGAGGGCAGGATCAGTGAACAGCAGCATCTCTGTCACTGCAGTGTGAGAGAGGCAGCAGGAATGTCTTGTCCTTGTGTGACCGGCGTGGAGCCATCGTCCTCACTTGTTCTGCACTGCTCCTGAATAAATATATATATACACATATCCAGGCCAGCACACACACAGGCATAGACATGCATGCAGGCTTTTACACTCGCATCTTTCGAGCGTATTTGCAAACACTCCCACATTTAAAGATGGATTGTAGTGTGACAGTGGTGACAATCCAGGCTGCTATTACTGTGACTGGCAGGACATTTAATTAGCTGCTCCTACAAGGGCATCGGGTCCAGTGGGCCCTGCTGTCTGTGAATTACAAAAGCTTTAATGTTTCTATTAGCGCTTCCACTTAGTGGCCTGCACTCCACATGGCTGGCTTAATAACAGGTGTTCTCAAAGAGTTGGAGATGTCAGGGCCATTTTTTGTGCTCCAATCAAACCAATTTTTGAACTGTTTTTTTCTCTAAAAGCAGCACTGACTCTCTGCTGGAATCTTTTCAGAAGTGATTCACTGGGAAACATGGTAACCTGCGCACAGCACAGTCATGAAGACAGCCTAGTTAATGAGAGAGCATTAGATTTTGTTAAGTCGTATTAGAAGAGAGATGGTGCTCGATCAAACCTGAACCATGATTAAGTTTGCACTGCAGAACTCCCACAGCTAAGTCCTCTGCTCCAACAGCACACAGATAGGAGACTTAAGTCTGATGCAGCTAAAGACGTGGTGGGGGAGAGAAGGGGGGATGTGGATATGGGTTGGGGGGTATCGGGGGAATATGAAGGAAGTGGGTCAGATGATTCAGTATCCAAAGCAAATAAGAGCTCATATTCCACTGCCTGGTTGCCCTAAAGATGTAATGCTGCAGTAAAAACACAGCACCAGTTACATTCTGCACACCAGACAACCTGCAACATGATATAGCCAATGTTATGCAATGCACCAGTAGATAATATACCACGGCCCAAATGATGATTGTTTACATTACCCATGGGATAATGAAAGTACTAAACTAAGATTAACAACGAAGGAGAAAGACTTTTAAGACCTTAATATCTAAATGATCCCCCTTCTATGTGGTTACTCAGTTTTGCCTCTATCTGAAGCAGGTTCTGTTTGATCAAGATTTGAACTCCAAAGTGTCATGTCGAGAGCAAACCTCCAGTTCTGCAGTGTCTTCTTGTGACAGCAGTCACGAGCAGTTAAGAGAGCTTAGTACAAATTTGACGGGTTGATTTCCCAAAAAAACCCGACCTATTCCTGGATCAGTTGGCTGCTCATTTTGGCGTTAACGATTTCTCTGCAGTGTGCCGGTATCTTCTGTGGCATCTCTAACTCCTGCAACCACTGCGCTCATGCCCAAACACACTTTGGTGCTAACTGTACCTGTTAGGATCTGACGTTCAGAGTGAAGAGCTCTATTTTTGATATCGTTTTTTTTTTTTTTTTTTTTTAAAGGTAAGTGGACTGTGATCTGAAAAATGTTGAATCACAGAGAGTTAGGAATGTTTACATTTCTTAGGACATAGTTTAATACTGCCAGTTTTATTAAATCACACTATGGCAGTACCCAGGACTGAGTACGCAAACTTGAGGCGCTCTGTAAATTAAGTGGATAAAGCATTTACCCCACACTGAGGCTACATTCCTCGAAGCAGTGTGCCCAGGTTCCAAACTCCTCGCCCTTTGCTACGTCATCTGCCAATTTCTAATTCTAATCTTGAACAATGCATTAAGGCCCAATAAAGTACAAATACATCAACATCATTATGACATAAACATGCACAATAAACACACCGTAAATGACTGCATGGATTGTTATAACAACAATCTTTTTTTACACATACTTTGCATTTACATCAGCATGCAAGTATTTGACCTATCAGATGAGGCCTTGGATTTCTCCAATCACATTAAGCCCTAGCTTGTTGTTAGCTACCCTCAGATTTGATGGGGTCAATGAAAGTATAAAGGACCAAAACACAGCAAACATGGTGAACAGCAAGTAATTGGGACTGTAATATATAGCTAATAAACTCATGTTTAATATTTGATAATCCCATGTGCTATTGCTTTAAAATATTGAACCATGTTATTCAAATGACCAGTTTCATACAAGCCTAGACAAATTGACATCCCAGTGCCTTTAACTAGTTCTTCAAGCAAAATGTAATCATAAAGGGTGAAGCAAATGTAAATTAAGGCTAAGACCAGGATTTGGTCAACGTGAATGAACTTAAATGAAGAGAAAAATTAAGTTAAGCAATTTAAAAAAAGGTGTGTGTGTCTCTGCTATGTTGTCTGAGCTGAGGCTTATGCAATCAGTGAGCCCTCAGATCAGCGTCAGTGTATGACTAGCAATATGGCACCCTGTCTCTGTGTAAACTCAGGTCAGTGAATGGAATTGTTCATAACAAGAGGATGAGCCGTCTTCTCAACCACAGACAGTGGCTCAATCACCTCCTAATGTACTGTATGTGTATGTAGTTTGTAAAAGGAGGCTGATGTCATGGTTTGAAATCTCTGTCTGTCCTCTAAAGCAGCTGTTCTGCTTCAGTGAACTCCATCTGTCCACATGGCCATTCCTGTTTGTTAAAAAAAAAAACCCACCAGGCTAGACAAGAAAATCCAGCAATGGTCTTTTAAAAAAAACTAAAGCCACGGGAAGACATGGGCTGGGTGTTAGATGTTAAGCAAGGGGCCATTACGGGTGTAATCACTGTTACATCATGAGTGTCTGGCTGCCTCTAGATCAGGGGTGTCCAAACTTTTTTTCTTGCGGGCCAAAATTGTCGTGTTAGAATCGCTCGCGGGCCACAGGTTTTTTTTTTTTTAAATATAGTTGAAAAAATAGTAAGGCTTTGTAGATCAGAATCAAAAGAAACCCTTTAATAAAAGGGAATCAAATATTTTGATTTCTTTGTTCTACTTGATTTGTTTTTTTCTCAGAGCCTGTAACGTGGTTCATTTAGCTCAGGTCATTAAACGGTTAAACAACAGTCCGCTTGTTTGCAAAAACTTTGCATACGTTTTTTTTTCATAGTTTACAAAAAAATGTGGAAAATAGTAAAATCTGTAGATTTAAAACAACAACATACATGTTACTGAACATTTTCTGTTTTAGGAATATTGTTCAGCGCTTGTTAACATGAAAAATAAGATAACGTGCCAATCTTAATCAATAAAATCTTCTGATTCTTCATTTGAAGTCACGGGCCGCAAAAAATCCCCTCAAGGGCCGCAAATGGCCCTCGGGCCGCACTTTGGACACCCCTGCTCTAGATGGTACAATAAGAGTTGGTAGGTTTTGGAAAAACTCGAGAGAGCAACTTGAACTGCTAATACTCATTTCCATCAAGTTATCCCTGAACAGCCCAGAGCTAAATAATCTTTTATTAATTATTGATTCTCGCAATGAGTGCAGTACTTAAAAAAATAGCTGAATCCAAATGAACTGCATTTTCCTGTCTCTTCTCTTCTTCTTCAGCCATTGGGCTCGCTGTAGTTGTCCCAAAATGGACCGAAATAAATCTTAGGTTATCTAAGAGCTAACTGTTACTTCATATGGTCATGTACATAGCCAATAACAAATTGGCAATTAGAAAGGCAACCTCTAATCAACCAGATTTTTACAAGCTAAAATATTTCGCTTAACCTTGTTTTTTACACCTGCTAAACATTAGTATGTTGGCACTATTTTGAAGGCATGTTAGCACAGTGACATTAGCATTAAATGGAGCAGCTAGCATGACTGAGGAGACTTTGGAAAGAATACGCTAATTGTTCCAAGGAAAACACATCCTGTGAAAGTCATTCCCAGTCGTTGGAAAACTGCTGGAGGAAGACGAGGTAGCTACAGTAAATCAATGTTATCTTTTTCCTTGGTTGAAGCTCAGTTGTGGGTCAAAATTATAAGGAAGTGTTCAAGTGTATGGCAATAAACTAGCAGGAGATCACGGGACCCGAACAGCCTCAAACTCCTTTGTTCTTCCGTCTTCCTTTTTACTTGAATTTATCTTTTGTCAGTCAAGATAACGTTTATTTCATCTCCATCTGCTTTTCTTCCACAACTTTAAGGTGTTTTTTCAATACTTCCTTTTTGTAACAGTTGCTTACTAACATATTATATAAGAAAGATTTTTATTGGCCAGGATGTTCATTCATAGAGCTCTGGATTTAAATAGTTCTTATGCGTATATCTGGCAAGCGATGCTCTTTGAAAAGCCTGTGGAGTCGTGATAACCACAGGTCTCCATGTTAAGTTTAGCGCTCTCTTTTCTCTGACTGTATTCATCAAGCATCGTGATGAGGAGGTGAGGCTTAGTGTGTGTGTGTGTGCGCGTGTGCGCGTGTGCGCGTGTGTGCTCTCTCTCTCCTTGTCTTGTCAGCCCATCTGACAAGACCTCAAACTATTTACGAGCTCAGCCGATTCCTGCCTCACTTCATTAGCCCCCGCTATGAGACTGTTGCTAAAATTAGCCCCCTGTGCAATGTGCAGCCCCTCCAACACACAAACCTTCCACCTACACACACACAAAGACGGGATAACTTTTCCACTGCCAAGTCATGTTTTCCTATTGGTCCTGTTCCAAAAGATGATCTGTGGACCCCACAGTGCTGGATTATATTCCAAAACAACTTGCCAGGAACTCTAACTCTCTTTTCCTTCTCTCACAAACACACTCAGAAAACATGTTCAAGATGCATTTGTCCGAATGAAGTACTGAGGGTAACATTAGGTCATCAAGATATTCATGGATTTGGTATTTCAATGCTACTAAGGACATTAACCCTCACTATTTCCTCTTTTCTTCTTCAGGCGTTGTGTGGCTGCACAGTTAGCATTCCCACGCTGGACAACCGCATCATATCGCTCCCCTGTCATGACATCATCAAGCCTGGGACAGTCAAGCGAGTCAGAGGGGAAGGCCTGCCTTTCCCAAAGAACCCATCACAGCGGGGTGACCTCATCGTGGAGTTTTCCGTCCGTTTTCCTGACAGGATCCCCCCTCAGTCCAGAGAGATAATCAGACAACACCTGCCACAGTCATAAGAAGACTCACATGATCCACAACACGCTACTGAATAAACTTATTGAACCCAGAAAACCAACACCTCCTTTATGTGCCATATTTTGACAATATGGCAGTTTCTCTTCCCACTTCCAGTCCCCATACTCTGTGTAAATGCATCCAGCTCTAAACTCTGCTGTTTGTAGGGCCATCTTGGTGGGAGGATAAGGGAAGATTTCTACATGAATGGCAGAATCACAGTGTAATTATTTGCATTTGTTTTGGCCCCACACACACAAGCACCCGAGCATGGAGTGGTGCTGGGGACGGGCTAAGCACAACCGTGGCTTTTACCCAATGGTCTTTTCTTAACTGTGTTTTTTACAAATTTATTGGTGGTTTTATATGCTGTCCGGCTCTCTGATCCTTGACTTTTTGTGATGGGATGAAGCTTGGGATATTTTTTTAAAGGAACTTTTTTTCCAGGATTTTCTTTTCCAAAGAAAATTTCAAAATAGGAATATTTACTTAATCCTTGAGTGTACCAGCAGCCTCAGTGTGTTTAGAGCAAGGTTTTAACATACCCCCCCCCCCCACACACACACACACACACACACACACACACACACACCTGCTGTTCTCATGAGCTGAGTCTGATTGAGTGTTACGCTTGAAGCCTGCAGACTGTTTCCTGTTTAATAAGATCTGTCTCCCTTAAAATCTTTTATTTTCTGATGTGTGCGTTGCCATAGCACAGAATCATTGCAGTCAAATAAAGTCTCAGCTGCATTGAAAAAATCTGGGAATGACAATCACACACTAACAGCAGTGTAAGCTTGGATAATACAATCTACACGTTATTTGGGTGCTTTCCCCTCTGAGCTGTGTGGCTCTTATACTTATACAGCCTCGCTCATGCTACGAGGGACATTAAGGTGCCTTAGCCCGGTGTCATACTACACGTGAACAACCACACAGGTCACACTGTAACATAGAAAACCAGCCATGCAAAGTGCACAACAGATGAAGCCCTATTCTGTGTTAAGCATTACCTTTGGGATCTGGTGGTAAACACCAAGCAAGCAATACAACTGTGAAAGTTGTACTTTATGTAAGCAAAGACATTTCTAACAAAACTGATGAATTTTGCTAGTTCATTCCTGTAAAGTGCCATATAAGTACAGGCTGGATTTTCCAGAGGAATTTAGTTTTTAATTGTTCATAGTAAATAGTGAAGATTTCTCTGTGAAACCCAGCTCTGTTGTGTATTCTGCTTTCTTTTGTGCCATTTGAAGGCATTGTCTTGGTGCTACTGTGAGCAGTGCCAAAAACAGACCCTCAGAGGATCTACTGTTTGGTTTCATGAGTCCTCAGTCTGTGATTTAAGAACTGCTTCTGTCATAGGTAACATCTGTACAGTAAACCTCCCATCTGTCTCTTAAAGTAGATAACCCTGCTTAGGCAGGTTTTGAATTCTTGCAGCAGCTGTTCTGTGCGTCAGCTCCAGGGGGCTCCAAAGCTCTGTTCAGCTCTTCCTACTCTACTTTACAGCAAATATAAGATGTATGTATGAGTGTGGTTTATGCAGACAGACCTAGGAGGTCATATACTGTATATCATGTGTATGTGCCAATGTTTGAATGCAAAATTATAATAAAAGCACTTTTGTGTCATCAAGGATACTGAAACTATGAGACGATGGGGCACACTTAAATGACGTATCTTGGAGAGAGTCCTTCCTCTCAGAGATGAAAAAGAAACGCTGGACTGTGTTCAAAACCAAATGCACATGTGCTGCTGCTGAGAGACTGACACTGCTTCTGTGCATTTTAACATATTTATGATCTATTGAAAACAAATAAACCAAATGTGTGAACTTAACGCTTTGTGTCATGTGAATTTGTATGTTTAGATACAAGTTTATAGGCACTAGTAAGAAATATGTGGACAGTTCACAGAAAAGAAGAATAGATTAGAAAATCATTTATTGTCTACATTTTCATGCAAAGGCAGAAATGAGTTTTCGACTGGAGTCTGCAAATATAATTATTTAGAATACAATGTAACACATTTAAAGAAGGTGGAACATTTTAAACTGTTAAACACAAGTCTATGATGAAAACAGAATAACAACAGCAGACACTATAGAGCTACATCAGAAGAGGGAACCAGGTACTTAATGGTAAATTCGAACATTTGATTTTTCATTTTCTTATTGTTTAACCTTCACTAAGTTTTTTGTTGATGATTTAAGGATTTAAAACAATCAGTTACAGTTATTTAACAAGCCCTGTGAAAGCAGAAGAAATTATCAATGGCTCGCAGACTAAAGGTTGAAGACTAAGGATATAATAAACAACGTATATGCATTAATTTGGTTATTTGGAAAATGGAAGAAATCAAAACCTGAAGGTTGAAAGAGATCAGAATATTACAACGTTTGCTTGTAAAGGGAAAAATCATCAAATGTAGATGGTTACATATTCCATTTCAACATATTACCAGATATTGTGCAGTAATGCTGAGGACCCAAGTATGTGTGGCGTTAAGTGTTTAGTTACATGGCTAACAGGGTTGCCAGAAACCTACTAAGGCACAGTAATTGACTCTTTCCAATCAGACACTGCAATGATCTCAAATGTAATTTAATAATGTGATATATAGTATACTTAATATCCATCACAGAGGCCATTTTTCTGTGTAATGACGTATGCTATTTAATCATACAGGTTATAAAATCCATTGTAAAGCCTCTTTCTTTTGTCTTCACAGACCAATAGCAAGTGAGTTAGTTTTTTTCTTCCACAGGAACATCTGTATCTGTGTGACCTCATTCAGGATATCAAGTCAACATAGAACATGATTGGTTGAAATATTGTTGATACCATGAACAAGGGCTGTACTTCAGTGAAAGTGATATTACTACAATTTAAAAAGAAACGACCATGAATAAAAAGAAAAGTATAAAAAGTAAAAGTCTACTTTATTATCAACAAAATGTACAATGTAAACACGTTGGTAAATATGTTTAACTGCCTATTTTCTGCTTGAGCGCTTTGGAGTTTGGACGTTTTTCAGAAGTTTGAGTTACAGATAAACACATGAAGGGAGACTTTGACCTCAGCCTTTAAAATCCAGATGTACCCTCAGCTGATCACTGGGTCATCTACCAGAGCGGCCTCAGGTAGGAACTAAAGTGTTGAGTGAGACTTTCCTTCACTGTTTGTGTACTGCCTATAACAATTGTAAATATCTTAAACTTTACTCGCTGTTCAGCCGTTGGTTCAGGAAGCAGGTGATTTGTGTTAACAGACTTATCATGTGAAACCACTACTGCGAGTTCTATGTATCTGTGTGTGTGTGTGTGTGTGTGTGTGTGTGTGTGTGTGTGTCACATGTTAAGGATATAGCAGACAATTAATGAAGCATGGAAAAGCTGTGAGATGTGCTGCAGTGACAGCGCACTGTGACTAATGTAATATACCTGTATTAGCTATTTCTGGCAGTGAGGCATTGAGGCAGGGTTCACAGATGGTTTAAAACTTCACTGAAATACTTTTCAGCTCAGAGGGTGAAAAGGAGGGAAAAACCAGGTCATCACATATTTGTATTTTGTCTGCATGCAGAAAAAACAGATGATTATCAAACAGAATAAACAAATGTATTGCAAATCTTACACCACAGGCCTAACAAAACACTTTTCAGATCTTGAGAATAAATTACAAGTCATTACACAACAAAGATGGTATTCGACTTAAACGTTAGAAACAAAAAAACCTGGCCAAATCTAAACACCACTTCAATAGCCCTGCACGACAGGTTAAATAAAGTTTATTTTCCTCACTGCTTTGTGAGGAGTGTATGTACACACACAACCTTGGCTGTTAGTGCAGGAGTTAATGAATTCAGATGTGTGTGTGAATCAGTAACAAAGTATTAGGACTTAGTCATGATGACTGGGTCTGGTTCTATAGGAGTCTACATGTGAACACCTCACACAGACTCTGTGTGTCACTGTCTTTTCCTCCCTCAGCACCTCAGAGCTTAAACATGAGCTCCTTTGTGACTCTTTCGACGGGGCAGAGAATGCCCATGGTCGGACTGGGCACATGGAAGAGCGCTCCAGGACAGGTGCAGATAGAAACCCTTACAGATGCTATGTTTTTTTAGACTTTTAATATTTATGGAAATTGTCAAAAGATAAAATGCTCTTTGTGTCTAAACCTCGTGTTGTCAGGTGAAGCAGGCTGTGCTGGCAGCTTTAGATTGCGGTTACAGACACATAGACTGTGCTGCTGTGTACAGTAATGAACAGGAGGTGGGAGAAGCTCTAGCTGTCAGGGTCGGTCCGGGGAAGGTAAGAAACCAATTTAGCTTAACATTTTATTTTGAGTTTATTATTGACCTTGGAAACAATGGTTAAAAGGACAGTCTCCACTTAAGATGAGTCTCCACTGATTTGTTTATTTGGATGTTTTTAACTTCATCACAAATGTATTTTATAAGTAGGTGGAGTTTGTTCTGGGACTACAAACTCCTTTACTCTGAGCAGTTTAAAGCTCCAGTGAGGAACTTTCAGTTTGTGTCAGTGGGTGTTAAATTACACTTTCTTATCTTACTGTTTTTATGTAGTTAGTTTGGATTCCGGATGTTTTTAATTTAATACATCTTATCTTCCTTCTTATTTGTCCTGCACATCAGTAACTTGTGTATTTTAACTAAAAATCTCATCCTTCTGCCTTTCACTCATTAAAAACATTTGTAGCTTGTTTCAGTAGCATGTTGTCAATAACTTAGTCTGACACCTACCGCTGCGGCAGAGGTTTCAGGCATTAAAAACAACTATTTTAAATTAATCAATGAAAAAAAAAAAATTAAGCATCTTCAATTACATTACAGCTGAGAAAACTTTTAGTCCAGGATGAAGACATTGCCTAAAAGATTGAACACCCTGGAACAAACAAGTGGAGCTTGAGTTAAGATTTCTTGTTCATAGCATATTGATAATAATCAGTTGGCTTACTAGTGACTCTGGTGTTCAAATGGGCTAAAAGAACAACGTTCCCAAAAAAGAGGAAATTATTTCAAATTCAGCTTAAAAATGTCTCAAAAAGAGGCAATGTAGTTATTATTTAAGGTCTGTTTGGGGTCAGTGTAGAATAAGAGTTAACTAAGGGGTCAAGATATGAATAAGTGGTTAATGTACATTATAAGTGAATGTTGTCAGAGTGTAGAAAAGCAGGGAATAGTTGTGATTATGGTCTTCATAAAATGAATTTAAGGTCAAATTGTTTGGACATACACTGATCATTGTCACTCCAGGCTCTGCGTCGTGAGGACATGTTTGTCACATCCAAACTGTGGAACACCAAACATGACCCAGAGGATGTGGAGGAGGCATGCAGGACCAGTCTAACCCACCTGGGTCTGTCCTACCTGGACCTGTACCTTATGCACTGGCCAATGGCATTTCAGTGAGCAGCTGCAAACAATAACATTGATGTAGAATAATGACTGAGGACTTAAATGTATCACGAGTGTGCGTTTGGATGTTTCAGGAGAGGAAAGGATTTGATGCCTCGACGAGAAGACGGCAGTATTTGTTACTCAGACACACACTACAGAGACACCTGGGCAGCCATGGAGAGCCTGGTCGATAAAGGTCTTGTCAGAGCTCTAGGACTGTCCAACTTTAATGCCAGACAGACTGATGACATCATCAGAGTGGCCAGACACAAACCTGTGGTGAACCAGGTAGAAAGTGAAAAAATAAATTCATTTAAAAATGTTTCATGGATATGAGACATTCAGAAATAGGCTGAAAATTGGTCTGAATGTTTGCACTTGTATGCCTCAGGTGGAATGCCATCCTTACATATCTCAGGCAGATCTCCTGTCTCACTGCCGGTAGGTTAAAATGCAGTTGAAAAATTTTTGATGAAGCAATTTATTGTCTTAGAGACAAGTCTGTATAAAATATTAACAGTGCTCATACCTCCTCCTCAGGTCAGTAGGGGTTTGTGTGACAGCCTACAGTCCTCTGGGCAGCGGGGACAGACCCTGGGCTTCTCCTGATGAACCAACCCTGCTGCAGGATCTTCGACTGGGAGACATCGCTCAGAGGTACCAGAAAACCCCTGCCCAGCTCATTCTCAGGTAAGAGGAATAAAAACCTTCAACTTCATGGCAAATTGTAAGCTCAGATGTTTATACAAATAATACAAAGTCAGATCCACACAGTGACCTCTTTGAGTGATTACCGTTTCTGCAGGTGGCATGTTCAGCGGGGCGTCGTGTGTATCCCTAAAAGTGTGACACCCTCTAGGATCCAGCAAAACCTGCAGGTGTTTGACTTTTCCCTGTCAGAGGATGACATGAAACTGATGGAATCCTTCAACCACAATGAGCGCTTCATCGTCCCAACAGTGGAGGTGAGTGATCTTACATCAGCAATATTAAACACGACTCCTTTCCCAGACAGAGCGGATATCATACCAATGACCTGAACTTATATACAGAACATACAGCAGCCTGCTCAGTCCAGATTTAGACTCACTGGTGACACCACATGGCTGAAACATCAGCCCATTTTAGATCTCCATCAATCTCTGATATGGTCATGGGATATTCTGTCTTGAGAGCTAGACTTTAGGAATTTAGGTCAAAGATTGTCATGGTTAATGTAAACAGACCCTTAAACAGTTCTAACAGGTTTACTGAAAGGTTTGCTTTTTTTTTTTTTAACAGAGAGATGGCAAGAGAGTGTGGAGAGATGCCGAACATCCTCACTTTCCCTTCAATGATGCTTACTGAGGCAACACGCACACAAAATGCAAAGTTGTGTAGCGAAGATGATCATTACATTGCTGATTGAATTAAAATATCAACTTTTCATTTTTTTGTCTATGGGATGAGTGGCATTCATTATATAATGATTGTAAGTGATTCAGTATAACAAACATTTTTTTCACACTAACTTGTACACTGAGTTTGTAGTGAAGACTGAAAGAGGGAATTCTCTATTCCCTTCACTGCCACAGTGACACTCTGTGGTCAATAACAGAATTGCAGCTGCATGGGATGATTAAATGGTGGCTGAATCTTTCAGAGATTAAATATTTATATTTCAAGAGCATACTCACAATGAATCCCTGTTGCAGTATTGTTCTCAGAGATAAAGTTTCAATTGTGATTCTCTTGTCAAAAATAAATAACTCTTTCAGAATCAGGAACAATTAAGATGTGCATTTATTGTGATGGAGCCAGTAGGCGACTGTCTGCATGCAATCTGGCTTCTCTGTCCCTGATAACTGTGAATTTACCAAATAAAAAAAGAACACATTTAGATCTTCTGCATCATTTTAAAATGTCAAGTTGATTTGCTCTTGATTATCAGAAAGTGAATCTAACACAGGATACATATGGCATTGATATTATTGGAAAATATTGTAAATCAGACTGAATGTACTATAACTCAATAAAAAAAAAAAAAAGGTTCAGACACAGAATAACACTTCCATTTTGTGAGATTTTATTTTCAACAACATAACCTTGACAAATTTGTAATACATTATATGCTACTGTTTATTTAAAAAAAAAAAAGAGGAAGTCATTAGCAATATGTTTTTTTCTTTTCTTTCTTATAGTCTAGCATAGAATCCCATCACTAAAGCCATTCATGTTGGTTGTGATATACTGAGAATGAGGCCACTCAACAAAGCCCCCCCCAAACCCTCCCTCCCCAGTCAGCATCAGTCACTCACCTTCCATTTCCAACATCCCCTACCCCCACCCACATCAAAGCCAGGGCAAACCAAGCGGCTACATGCTTTCTCCAAGGGAAGTCATACAAAAAAAAGGAACACATGAAAGAAGCACAAAGTCCTAAAAATGTGGAATCAGGTGAGAATTTGTACAGGTGTGATCCCAGTACTGACCACCGTGGGGCAGTGTACATTTATCCGTAAAGGTCATCGTCGTTGTCTTCGTTGAACACTGGACCACTGCCAGTTCCTCCAGAGCCAGTGGTGGGACCGCTGCCACCTGCTGCACTGGAGGGAAACCTGAAACAAAGACAAAGTATTTTTATCATAATGATCATGATCTTTGTTATATAAATCATAAACCTGTAGGGGACTATTGCAATGACTAGTACTGCTTGGTACTTTGTCAAAAGCGGATATATTTGGGGCCTTTAACTTCACACCTCAGTCAATCTAAGAAATGACCTCTGGTGTTAATAACCTCTTTACAAACAGATCTTTTAAATTACAGCAGAGGAGACTGGTTTCAGAAACACATAGCAACGCTCATGCTAATACTAAATGTTTAACATTGTACCTGAAGCTGCCAAAGCCCCGGCTCTGCTGCAGCGTCTGAGCAAACATCTCATATTTGCGAATGTCATTATCACTGACGGAGCGACGAGCAAATCGCATCGCCTCCTCAAAGTGGTCCTTCCTGATCTCTGGAACAGGATCATCCTCCTCCACCTCCTGTGAATAAAAAAAAAAAAACAGACAGAAGGTGGTTATTTACTTGAAAAGAGTTGAAGTGGTAGCAGTGTGCGGAGGTAAAGAAGGGGACAGAAGACACTGACCATGGCTGATGGGTTGGTCTGCCTCTCCCTCTCTCTGCGGATCTCGTTCTCGATGCTCTCCCTGATGGCCAGCTTACACGCCCGCTGGCAGATCTCTGTCAGATCGGCTCCGGAGAAGCCATTGGTCATCTTCGCAAGGAAGTCCAGGTCCACATCCTTTAAATTAACAAATAACACAAAAAGGTTAAGGATGCTCTTCAGCTCAACTCTGATCTACATCTTCCAGTTTATGTTGAAGAGTGTCATGACTCTGACATCTGACAGTATCCCTGATAACACCAAACACCTGAACTGTAAAGTAATCTGGTGTGAGATATACAAAGACATCTTTCTGCTTCTGTGAGCGAAACTGTTTGTGGCGGTGCGGTCACCTTGCTGATAGGGCTCTTGCGGAGGTTGGCCTTCAGGATGCTCATCCTGCTCTTCTCGTCGGGCAGGGGGATGTAGATGAGCTGATCCAAACGGCCGGGTCTCAGGATGGCAGGGTCGATGATGTCTGGTCTGTTTGTGGCTCCGATGATGAAGACATTCTTCTTGCTGGACATTCCGTCCATCTCAGTCAGGATCTGGTTGATGACCCTGTCAGCTGCTCCACCACCGTCGCCCACATTACCCCCACGAGCCTTAGCTATGGAGTCCAACTCATCAAAGAAGAGAACACAGGGGGCTGCTTGACGAGCCTGAAAATATTACACAGGCAAAAAAAATTACGTTACAACATTGTAAAGATTCATTTGTAGAGTTTTATTAGTTACAAACACTGAAGCATGTTGGTTTTTCTTCAGAATAAATGTACAACTTTATTTTTTTTCCACACCATAGTTCTGTGAAAGACACAAAAAAAAAAAAAAGTTTACCTTGTCAAAGATCTCTCTGACATTGGCCTCAGACTCTCCAAACCACATGGTGAGCAGCTCTGGGCCTTTGATGGAGATGAAATTTGCCTGGCACTCATTGGCAATGGCTTTGGCCAGCAGAGTCTTACCACAACCAGGGGGGCCATAGAACAGCACACCTTTGGAGGGGGTCATGCCAAACTTCAGGAACTTGTCTGGGTGCTCCACTGGGTACTGGATTTAAGAAGATGAATAGAGACACTGTAAGTAAAGAACATTTTTCCAGATAAACTTCCATTTCTAGATGGGCTTTTACTTCAGGGTGAGGTTCATACCTGCACCAACTCCTGCAGCTCCCTCTTGACATCATCCAGACCGCCAATGTCCTCCCAGGTGATGTTGGGAACCTCAACAATCGTCTCCCTTAGTGCAGATGGGTTACTCTGGCTCAGGGCCCACTGCAGCACAACATCAAACATGTTAGTAAGAGGCTCAGAAGGCTTTTATAGAACCACAATCCCACAGACCGTATTACATCTGTTACCTTGAAGTCATCCATAGTGACAGCAAGAGAGTTCATGACTTCAGCGTCGATGGTCTCATCCTCAAGGTCGATCAGGTCCATCTTCTTCCTGATGGCCTGCAGAGCAGCCTCAGAGCAGAGAGCAGCCAGATCTGCACCCACATGGCCGTGAGTTTCATTGGCTACCTAAAGAGACAGGTTGACATAATACAATGATAGAACCCTGTCCTGTATCACACACTCATAACACTTTCATTATAAATTAACATGATCATGAATACTATGAGACATTTACTCTAATATGATGTTAAATTAGCTGTGTTTTCTGAGAGGGAAGTTAGTCAGTAATAACAATAACCACGTGACTCCCTCTCTACATAGAAGTTAATTGTTTTGTTGTGTCAATAATGTGCACAGACCTGTTCCAAGTCAACATCATCAGCCAGTTTCATGTTCTTCGTGTGAATCTGGAGGATCTCCAGTCTGCCAGTAGCATCAGGGATGCCGATGTCCACTTCCCTATCGAAACGCCCTGGAGGTATTGGTTTTTAAAAACAAACCGATTAGTCCAAATGAAAGAGATGAGCAAAAATACACAAACCAGACACACCTTAAGATCATCTTAAGTACAGCCCGCTGGAAACCTCTCTAATGGTCTATCAAGAGTATTGCATATAGTAGCTTTGAAAGGCAACAACTCAAATTATTTTAAACTGCTTAGGATGAGCCATGAATGCAGATCAGCAGAGCAACAAGACTCAATATTCTTGGAAAACAAGCTACTGTATATGTCTATGCAATGTTTAGAGCACTTTAACATATTTATATAAACTGATCTTAAATTAAGACTTGTTGTGAGCCTTTAAAGCACTGCAGGGTTGACAGTGACAACAAAACTACAATAATTAACTACATGTCTGTTGCTAACAGTGCAGACAAAAATGAAGGATAAAACAATGTGAAACAATAAGAGTAGGAAGAAATTTAAAAAAAAAAAAACTGTGTACATTACATTTGATTACTTTATGTATAGATGTGACTCTATGCTAAGTCACTCTAAGTCACCTTTGTTATTGCATGCTTAAAAGACACAACTTACCGAATCTCCTGAGAGCTGGGTCGATGCTGTTGGGTCTGTTGGTGGCAGCCATGACGATGACATGAGCCCTCTGCTTCAGTCCATCCATAAGAGTCAGCAGCTGGGAAACAATGCGCCTCTCCACCTCTCCATGAGTCTGCAAAGGAAAAAAAAAAAAAAAAAAGAGCATTGTTATACTAAACGTCACAACAACATTAACATTTATTTTCCAATGTCTGAAAATCCAATCGCTTATTAAGTTATTTTCAAAACAGGTTCTGTACATTTACTGCTCATCTCTTCCTGCTCACCTTCTCTCTCTTCGGAGCGATCGCATCAAGCTCATCGATAAAGATGATGGCAGGAGCATTCTTCTCTGCTTCCTCGAAGGCCTTTCTCAGGTTACTCTCGCTCTCTCCTGCCAACTTACTCATTATCTCAGGACCTAAAATGGAGAGTCAAGCATTTTGTTTTCAAAAGGAACCTTAAGCTCACACTTTTACTACTTTAAAACATGTGCAAATCACAGAAAAGACAATTTAGTAATAGATAAAGATTAAGGTATGTCTGAGACATAATTCAATACATTGAAAAAATAAGCAAAATTTTAACCAGACCGAGAAAATATTTTCTGAAATCTTGATCAAGGAAAGAGACAACCTTTCCCAAAAAGTAAGACATCCTAGTTGCACTCAGGGAAAATAAATATTCTGACTGAAATTTTCAACATATAAAACAAGTCACTCACTACATGAGCCCCTGTCATTTTGAATGGTGTTCTCTAAGAAACATAACTGAAATATTTATTTTTCAAAGCTCAAGATCGAGGACGACGGATATGACCTTGCTTTTTTACATCTGGGACCTCAAATCCAGACCATTGCATGCAATTCAAATAACTGTTTGCTGGTGTTCTTTAGCAAACTCAAAAACTGTAAGTATGACAAGATACAAAAGATAATGAAGGAAAGGGGATCTGGGGAGGAGGGATTCTCCAGAGGAAAACTGTAGCTATTCTAACATGCAAATCAAGCTTTTTGGAGCATTTTGAGAGTAGTATTGTTACAATACAAGAAGTATTGTTTTGCCATAAATAAAGTTTAGTCATCCAAGCTTTTGATGTCAGTTTTTGACATGGACATACAGTAACATTGGTGCTGTAACATGCACAAATCCCAGATGCACTGCTTAGTGCTTTTAGAACAAGGCTTAATGCATAATCATAAAATGACCAAATTAGGAATTAACTTTACAGAGAATAGGTTAAACTGATGTTTGCACCATTAATCAGGAAGAAGAAAGCTCCAGTTTCATTGGCTACGGCTCTGGCAATCAAAGTCTTTCCCGTTCCAGGGGGTCCATAAAGCAAGATTCCACGTGGGGGCTGAAAACATGAAAAAAAAAAGGTTAAAATTAAATTTATTTATCTTGCACATTATTTTTATTATACAACAAAAGCAGACTAAAATTCTTTAAATACCGAGTAAGTCACTCATTGATGTCTGCTTTTTACAAACTAAAAGTCAAACTTAGTTTCCCCCTGGGATTAGTAAGTATTTCTGATTCTGACACAAGCAAAATAGCAGTGAACAACAGAGGCCTCCATACAATGAGGGACATCCTTTACCTCAGCTTTACTCTGGCATGAGACACTTAATATACTGCATCTCAGACACTAAACATAGTATAACAGCAAAGAAGGTGTAGAAGATGAGAACAAACTAGCAAGCTTGTGTTTTTCTATAAGCCATTTCTACCCAAGCGGGTTTGCAAATTATCACCTAAATTAATGCAAGAGGTATTTTTTGTGAAATTAGTATTATTAGGATTTTGAACCTTATATTTGTACTTGTATTAATAACTTGTTTTTTTTTCCACAGACTCTCCATAGATCTGTAATAAAGGCCAGATGCCTTTAAATATTCTTCAATTAGTGTGTCATACCTTGACTCCTATGGCCTTGAACAGTGCAGGGTGTCTGAGAGGAAGCTCCACCATCTCTTTGATCTGGGCCAATTGCTTCCTCACTCCTCCAATGTCATCATAGCCCACCTCATTCAGGGACTCTTCCTCATCCTGTGTGTTGATAAATACGATGTTAACATTAAGTGCAATTTTGTTTGGATTAATGTTATACGTGTGCCAACACCCACCTCTCTCCTGATTGGCTCTCCCTCACAGTGGATGACTGTGTCAGGGGCAACAATGCAGTATGGAGAGGGATCAGTCTCTACCACCTTGAACTCCACAGCACGCATGCCACCTCTGACCAGGAAAATGTCACCTTCACATAGAAATTAAACAGTTCATTTAATTTCTCTTGTAGTTCACAGCAAAAGTGTATTGACCTGCCGGTCAAAATCTAATATTGCACTGGACAATGGTAAATTATACACACCTTTGCGGATTGGCCTGTAAGCCTCAAGAAAGTATGGCTTAAGGTAGACCTCAAACAGGTTTCCAGTAATTCCCTCTACAGTGTCGTCTATTGGGAGGACGTGAATCCTCTTTCCGTACTTCACATCAGGGCATGGCTGAATGCTGAAGAGGATAACAAAGTTAACACCACTTCTTTTATAAAGCCCAGTGGAAAGTATTAGAAAGGGGACATTTCCCACCTGATGACATCTCCCAGTCGGACCCTCAGATTGTTGCGGACCACCCTGTTCATGCGAACCTTTTCATCTGAACAGGTGTCGTCAGACAGCACAATACACACAGTCTCCCTCCTCTTCTTTCCCTTCATCAGCACTGTGTCTCCACGGAAGAGCTGTAGCTCATCCATCTTGGTCTAAAAAGAGACAACAGGAATCTCAACGTCATAACTTAGAATTATCCAGATTAGAAAAATTATCGAAACACCTGATCCATCTGAAAAGAAAATTGTTTGGAATTATCAGGGAAAGAAAGTCTACCTGAGAAAGGGAGACCACGCTGTTGTCTTCATTGATGGATTCATCAACAATCAGTCTGTTGGGTCTGTTCTTCTGTTTTAGGATTGCAGTGGCTAGATCATCATTTTTGGATCTACAATGGAGGAATAGATTACACAGGTTGAATAAAAGATTGTTAAACTCCACTTAGATGACAGCTCTATGTGTACAGGGTGGGGGGGGGGGGGGGTCAACACTGAGACCCCCCTAACCATCAGAATTTAAAGGATTATTTATTATTTAAAACAAACAGTGGACTGAAATAATACAGTAAGTATTTTAACTACCATTTGTTAGTTTTGTTTATTACAGTATTTGATACATGAAGAATAATAAATCAAATCTACTTCTTCACCATGTTTTCACAACCAACTGAATGATCAATTTATAGTTCATACACAAAAATTAAAGCAACAAAATGCATTTCTGTAGCCGTACGTGTAAACAGGTCGTTTACACAACCAGCTTTAATAACGTTAGCTACAAAGACTACCGACTATAACACGCACATGTTCAACAATGTTTATTTATAAACAAACATTTTAAAAAAATCCAGTAGATCAGGTTTAGTATCAGAAAGTAGTCGCATGCTTCCAGACTACTCCAGGCCTGTTGTGTAGTTTCCCTTTCATATCATGCTAACGCTAGCCTCCTGGGCTAACTGGAGCCCAGATGACACAGCAAAAGAATCCGAAAAAAAAAAAACTTTGTGAGCTTGCTCGGTTTACCCCACAGTCAAGACTATCATTTACAGCTGTGTCGTGACTACAATTTACAAACGTCACATTTACCATACGCCACATAAGGAAACCAGCAGGAGAAATGATGAATCGCTTTTGAGCTAGGAGCGAATAACAGCTCAAGAATTGTCGATCATTTAGAATCGATAGCCCGAGCCCTGTTAGCATGCTAAGTTAGCCCCTGAAGTTAGCAGTGTGGCTCACTATTAACAGATATGTAACTCACTACACACGGATACGATGTGATAAGTGTGTAATATTCAAAGCACAACACAACAAGAAGAGGGTATTTGACGGTGGTTAGGCCAACGTGTGTGTGTGTGTGTGTGTGTGTGATGCTGGATGGCTATTGGCCTTGACACTGTTGCTAAGCTAACATTAGCGTTCAAACACGACAGCAGTGACTGGGCTTTGTCACGTCGCTGCTGTCACACTGCTGGTTTAATTCACAACACCACACGTTACTGACAAGTTTGACAACTACCGACACTTCTTCCTCATCCGAATAAAAAAGCCAAGTGTCAGAAGATAGTGAGGTGATGTTTATCCGAATCAGCGGACACATTAAGTGCGGAGGCTGAACTAGCTGACCCCGTTAGCTCCTCCGTTAGCAACCAAAGCTTTAATAAACTAAACATTTAAAAAGGACATTTCACTGATGCTTGTTACACGTGTTAAAATGACTTGAGATGTGTATTTACTTACTCCCCTCCCGAAGCCATGGTCGTCCACCTGGATTACTTTGAATAAATATAGATATTCTAGCTATGTGTTTTAACCGGGTCTCCGTTACTCGACGGTCTCAGTGATTTCACTCGACTAAACAGCCGTTTCCCTGCCCTTCTGTACTGTTATACCGTGAGCTCGATGCACCCGTCGCTCTGATTGGCCGGAGGCTGCCCGTCAACCAATGAGGGAGCGCGGAGTCTGACGTCACCAGGACTATTGTGGCACTTTGGCCAGTTACAAATTAATTGGGCGTTCTTTTTGTCGTCATCTTCTCTCCTATTGGTCACTTCAGCCTGTCGCCGAAGTTCTGTCGTCCAATTAACGTGTACCGCGTTGGTACTTAAGAGCGGAGCAGATAGATACTAGGCTTTTTTTTCTCTCACTCCTGACAGAAACAGTTTAGGAGTAAATCGTACGAATTACCAGTTTTTCTTTTCTTATGCTGAAAATAGTCATACAATATTAGGTGGAAACATAAGAGTTAATTAAAAGAAAAAACTGGAAATGTGTTTTACTTATTCATGAATGTATTCTAAAACAAATCAAATAATTAAAAATAAAGTATGTATTCTTATATTCGTCTACTTAATAGAAATAGACAAATAGACAAGCAGAAATTCTATCTTCTCATGTAGTATGTAATGTGCCTAATCGTGAAAAGTATAAACAAAAATGTAAGCAACTGTTTTTGATTTACTTTGTCAATCCAAAGGCACATTTTGCTTTTTTAAATGCAGTTAAGACACCCACAGGTCAATTACAGCCACGACAGGTCACATCAAGCAAGCAATTACGTTAATATTTCATAATCCACCTACTAAATGTACCACCCACTTTATATAGTCTAAAAATCTGGATATTCTTTCCAAAGATGTTTTATTTCATTGTCGCAATAGATACATGGTTGTTGTTGTTGTTGGTATGAGTGTCAGTTCACAGGACAGAGAAAGTTGATCCTGTTCAGTAAGTGATAGGGTATTCTCCTTTTGTCTTTCTGTTGGCAGGCAAGGTAAGACCAAGTTCCTGTATTCTGCAACGCAGCTTGGTAGAATCTAACAAGGGGCCAGTCTGAGGTTCCTGTAGGTACACAGATAGACACCTGAAAAAATGAAAGCAAATACCATTTAGAAGGTGAGCAAAATCCCAGAATGATAAATACACGGTCTTAAGCAACAATAGACTGATTAACCTACACAGGTCTTCAATTTAATTTCAATTTTTTTTTTTTTAAACCTAAAATCATAAATCAGATGATATTCAGATTATGTCTATATTCAACTAAGAAAGACTGCAGTTTATTTTTCCTATTTGAGTGTGAGCCTGTGCATTTTGAGTAGGCAATGTTGATCTGATTTTTACCTTCCTTGTATACATTTGAGCTTATCTTCAATTAAAAAATATCCTCTGCTTCAGATGAAAAAAAAAAAATGGCCACAAGAATTGGGCCACTGGGTACTGGTGCTTAATACTTTAAAGACACTAAGAAATGATCCTTAATGAGTTGTATGTCAACAGCTCAAGTGAAATTATTCATGTATTTATTTCTCATTCTAGCCAGACCTAGAAAAAAAGGCACACAGTACACTATTTGAATACTATGAGTGGCTAGCATACAGCAGCTACAACCCGTGCCGTCTGTGCAAGGGGACATTAAGCACCTGAAATGAAATTGTGCAAAAATCAACTGATGCTCTCATTTACACGATGTGCATCATGTGGAAGTAGAACACATATCAAACAGGTTACTCTATTGGTATTTATATAACTTTAATGATACTGGTATAAACCATGAACAGTGAATACAGTGATTAGATCATGAGAATCAAACTGTTTACGTTTCTGAAGATAATGTGGTTTGGCTCCAAGTTTTTTCCCAACAAGCTGCTGCCTCCGATCTTCTGCCCAGCCTCCAAAGCACTTCACCACACCACAACCCTGCACTCATACACTCTGAGAGGAGAATTCTCATCATGGCATAATCTAACAAAAAGACTACACAGGCATAGATTTACTACAGTGCTATGCTACATTCATGTAAAAGTGATTAAGTTCCTACATGACAGAATTGTAGATGTAATTTTATTTTTTTTATAGATGAGATAAGATGGAGAGATAATACTTACAGTTTATTTCAATTTATTAACCACATGCTCATCATTAAAGAAGAGAGAAGATTTGTGAAAAATTTGTTTCACATTTATTTAGATCATAATTCTATCAATAACCAATTAAAAGTTCACAAACACTGATTAAATCAAAGTTTATAATGCCCAGGTTTAGTTCTTAATGCTTCTGACCTATTTAAACATGCCTCTACTTATACAATTTGCTGCAGTGCATTGGCAATAATCCTATGACATAAAGTTCAGACGCATATATTTCTAGGTAACAGATGAAATGGGCGTACCTGGGAGTGCTTGCAGGCTGAGCTGGAGGTCTCTTAGTGCCTCTTTTAGCTGGTCTGTCTGGGTGAAGCTGATGCCTCGTCCAGCTATCGAGAGCCCCTTCAACCTTTGGAGAGTACACAGATCTGTTCTCTGCTTGCAAACCATATCTGCACTGGGAATCTGTGGTGGGAAACCTGTAATTGAACACCACATACATAAATGCACAAAGTTGAAGTAGCTAGAATTAGAAGTGTAACATCTCTCCAAAGCATGAAAAAGTAATATACTCACCACTCTGTTTAAATCGTACCCTCATCAGGAGGTTTATACACCTGAAATCCAGAGTCAAATATTAATGGGTTTGTTTTAAATCACAAAGATTTAAAAAAAAAAAATAGTCATCAGGCGTACCTTGTGTAGTGAGTGACAGCTTGTTTCCAATCCTTTAGGTGTGTGTAACAGTGACCTTGGAGCAGGTAGGCAGCCCCAGCCCAGAGCATCATCTCCACCCTGTCCTCTCCCTCTGGACCCCCTCTCGTCTCAGCGTCATATTTCTGCTCCTGCTCTTCTAACACCACCTTCTCTGGCAGCAGCTCTAGTGTGGAGCTGATGACTTCATCGCACAGCGCCATGCAATCAGAGGGCCGTAGGGCCATGAGCAAGGCAGAACCGGCCTCCAGGTAAAGCTTGGGCAACCTGGGCAGGGGTAGGACCTCAACATGCACCTGAGACTGACAGACAGCACACAGTATCCCAATAATTGTTGTCAAAGTTTTCACAGTTGTAGTATGCAAAAAAATGATGAAAAGCTTGATGGTAAATTATGCTGAATGTGTTTTTTTGTCTTACTGTAGGTTGGTTTTCTGAGTGGAGGGCAAACAGCAGATCCAAATAATTTTCCACGCCCTCTGACACCCTACAGAAAAAGCAACCACACCCACTTAACACCACACTGATTCGACTATTTTAATCTGTACGGTATCTATATTTACTGTTTCAAAGTAATGGTGAGGTGCTAGTAAAAACAGGAACAGAGACACTGAGCTAATGATGGCCATCTCACCTCCCATGGATCACACACTTCAGAGCCAGACTGTGAAGGACAGAGAGGGCAGAGGGAACCGAGAGCAGACTGTTCAGTGATTGGCTGCAGAGCAGTAAGGATGGAGAGAGGAGATAAGCACCAGGCAGAGCAGGATCGATGGTGCAGGGCAACATCAAAGTCTGTCGGACAAGAGAGGTTTCATGTTTCAGTACACAGACCTACACTCACATGAATAGGTCTAAACTGACTGACTCACCTACTGAAGGATGATATTACTACAATAAAAGGAAAATAATTTTTTTGACATTTCCTGGACTGTTTGTGTAACTCACTGAGTGCAGCAAATGGAGAGCTTGTATCTCAGCCTGTGTGTTGCCCAGCTGTCTGTAGATGAGCATGCTCTGGTACAGAGCAGACACACACCGTGAGTCTGTCTCCAATGCTTTCCTGAAACACTGCAACGCCATCTGAGGGCGGGCCTGGAGATAAATGCAAACAAATGCACACTCTCAGTTCATGCAAATACTCAAGCCTCTGATTATGCATGTATGATGCATGTTCATTCTCTGTATGTGTTGACTCGGTCATGTTGTTACCATATGGGCAAGGCAGGAGCCTGACAGGAGGTGTGTGTAGGCTACTAGAGTTCTGGGAGCGGGCAAGAAGGATGCTGTCTGAAGACCAGTAAGTGCTTCTGTACTCTGTCCTTCACTTAACCTTTCTGCACCTAAATGAAACATACAGAGTTCAATTAATCAATACAACCAACACAGAGGGACTATTTATACAAGGCTGCCATGCGTCTTTGTGTTCAGTTTGAAGAAATATTTGCAAATGAAGCTTTTAGAGGCCTGGTACACTCTTTTTTATACATCCCCAATATTGCTAACTCTGATTTAAAAGTAAGCTCTGACAAGCAGCATTCAAATACATGGCCCATCACATCAGTTTGTTTTCTTTTGTTCCTGTCCTTAAACTGGGTTGGTCTGCGCACTATTCTGACTCCACAGTGAAAGCACAGCGGAGCAGTCGAGACTTTAGCTCTGCATTTAGCTACTTGCAATATTTTAAGTTATCTGAAATTAGGTAGAGATGACTATAAGAAGCAGAAAGTTACTGACCCTGTGCAATAAATGTACAGATCTGCAGTAGTTCAGAAAGCTGTCTCGGGTCCATCAGCAGAAGTGGCGTGTCAGAGGACTCTCTCCCTGTGTCGCTCCTCCTGTCTCCCCCAACTCCAGCACACAGAGTCTCAACCACAGAGGACAGCTCATCCTTCATCACAGAAAGAAGTACAGTTGTAGTTTTTATTTGAATTCACAATACCTTTATATCAACAACAAACAAAAAACAAACAAATACTGCTGCTTGTTTATTTTTTATTTTATCTTTACTGCTATTGAGGATGCTGTATAGGTGTAACAGTAGACTTGTAGACAAATAATATTGTTTTTTTGTACTGTAATGTTAAATACAAGGTCAAGCCTCTACTATCCCGTACAGTTTGGGACTCGACACTGAAGCATGTATTTATATTTGCATTTTATGTTTTCCTGGTACAGAGAAAAACAATAAAACAAATGAAAACTAAATATCTTTTTTTAAGTTGTTGATGTCCATCTGTCTGTCTATGTCTCTCTCTCTCAACCCAACATGTAAAAGCAGACTAACAATGGTGGAAGATCAAATCGAGGGGGGGCACACACAGCCTACACAACATCTCACCTTAAATTCGTTAATAGTTTTCAACTGGCAGGTGGCCAGCCATATTGCCCACTGCAGACACAGAAGGTGCAGCACACAGGATTTCAAAGCTATACTTCCCGCTGATTTTAAAATGCTTTTCCACAACCCAAGATGGTCTGAAGCATCATGATCACCTTCTGTCACCTGTAAAACTTCAGAGAAATAAAGCATTCTGTAAAAAAAACATAGAGTTGAGTAATTCATCAAATTAACAAGAAACTTGATGTGTGGCTTTAAGTCCCCTGTCCTCTGCTATCAGACTTTCTGATATGATTTAAAAAAAGGGTAGGCCTACCTCTCTCTGTGGCTTGAACGAGCAGCAACTCAGCTTCAGAGAAACAAGACTGAGAAGTAGAGCAAACACAGGCATTGTACACCACTGTCAGCTCCAACTGTGTGTGATCTGCACAAGGAGGGATACCTGCAAGGAGAAACATGGAAAAATGAAGGCAGGAGAAAGAATAACATACTTAGGTAGGTAAGAGCTTGACCCTCCCCTTGTTCTTAATAACTCATTTGAATCAAGAAGAAGACAGACCTTGAATTTTCCTTAAAAGTTTGTCAAACTCAGAGGAACACCTCAGATGTGTCTTGTTATGGTCTCCGGTCAAGACATCCTCTCCTCTCTCCTTCTGTTGAAAAATTACAAAAAGTCAGCACTCAAACTTTAACTGAGTATAATTTTAAGGAACTTGGTCTACAGAAAAATAGGACATTGTTTCAAATGATTTATTATTTATACTCCTGTATTTTAGTAAAGTATTTCAACGGGACTTTCACTTTTTGTTAAAGTGTGGAGTACTACCGACATAAAACAAATAATTACTATTATTATGACTTATTATCTTCAAGTTCTGGTAATAATACAACATAATTTACTTTCAGCTATAATTCTGATTACAGAAAACCCCAATGGACAGAAATATTGCCACTGCAACTTGTTTTCAAGCTTAATCAGATACAAGTTAACGCTGGAAAGACAAAACACTTGGCAGCTCAATACCTACCCTCAATGTATTAACCAACTCGTTGTTTTCCTGTATCCATCCATCTAATAGAGAAGACGTAGGGTGCATTTTACTGGACATGATATCGCTTTTTCGTGAAGTTACTGGTGATTTGTTTGAACTTTCCCTCGTTTGTCTAAAAGGAGCTAACACAGGAAGTAAACATTAGAGACTTTGAATGTTGAAGTGTGGCTCTGCTGCCACCTGTGGACAAATCAGGTAAGACACCTGCAGGCTTGCTAACTGTCCAGCAGATAGTGCTGTGACCAAGTTCAGGTGTGTTCTGGAAACTTCAGTCGTTAGATTATTTTTTAAGCAAGCTGTGAAGTGCTTCTTTTGTTT
Organism: Labrus bergylta; assembly: GCF_963930695.1. Classification (NCBI taxonomy): domain Eukaryota; kingdom Metazoa; phylum Chordata; class Actinopteri; order Labriformes; family Labridae; genus Labrus; species Labrus bergylta. The sequence goes on from NC_089196.1 coordinate 15,610,321, forward strand.
CCTTTGGGTGATTGGCCTTTCAACCATGCAGACAAACATAGACACACGTTGTAGGAAATCCTTTATATATTTTGTGTAACTCTTGTGACTGCAATCTACTTAGAGAAATCTGCATTTGCTACATTGGCACAGAGCAATAATCACATGCAAACACACCGAGACACACACATTTAGGGCTAAAGCAAGCAAACAGCTGAGTCATCCTTGAGACTGCCAGAACAGCCATTTTCTGGTTGCCCCTCTCAAGGTGACTCCCTCTTTTCTCGCCCACTCCTTTCCTTTCCTCTCCACTCATCAGTCTTCCTGTGTCCCTGTCATCCCTCCATCAATGCATTACCTTGCTGTCTGAAACCTCTATTGTCTACCTTCAGCACAACCTCCGGGCTCTTCTTTTCTTTCATTGTCTCGATCACAGAAAGCTCTAAATATAGGCTATACCACAGAGGAGGAAAAAAAAGGGAAGCTCCTGACATTCATCCCCTGAATAATGTACACTGACACACTTGCAGCTGTATAGGAATGGACACACATAGGCTACATGCACATATCTTTCATATAGATTTGATTTTATTTTGCTGTTCTGTGATACTTTTCCTGTGCATTAATCCTGCTATTTTTCATCTCTCTCAGTCTTACTGCAGCCATCTATCCAAGGACAAGGTCATGACAGGAGCCTCCCATCTCCTTTTCTGCTGTCCCCTTCCCAATGTCATGCATATGGCAAGATTTCAAACTAACATCAAAAGGTTTGTGTAAAAATGTAACTGCAACAAATCCACCATTTTCAGGATTAAAGTGTAAGTCGTGTTCTCATAACAGACAAACAGCAACCTCTATAGGTTGTTCTTTATTTAGTCAATTGTGGTGTTCCCTGTGTTTGAAGCAGAGGACTATAGCATTGGGAGCAGTGGCTGTAGATGAATTGGACTCAACCGCTCCCCAATGTGAACCGTGTGAGGTAATAATGAGTCCAAAATTGGACTTGGATTTGTTGTCCTAATATGCCGGCATCTTAGATGGTATACAATATATTCCAACACAGAGTGAGAAACTATGAGGCTTTTTTGTAGACATCAGCTGCATATAGTTGGTTCAAATAACAAGGAATTGAGCAACATACGATACTGCATATTGAACACCAGATCCTCACAACATCACAACAGAAATCTGCTAACGCTGCAGAGGCATACTCATTTATTAAACATGAAGCTATTTGTAGGGAGGGGTGTGACACGTGTAATTCCTGTCCTGTATGACCCTCAGCCCCCCAAACATGTATGATCCGGTGCAAAACATTCAGTCTCATTTACAGCAACACTCTCCAACAAGCTTGGAAGACCTTTATTAAAAGAGATGCTAAACCTGTTCTAGCTTCACCTTTAAGGATATTAAACAGAAATCACATGGTAGCTGGAGGACAGGTTAAGGGCTTGTGTGTTGCACAGTCCCCTGGGTGTCACGGGCTGACGACACATGTGTTCACAGTCATTAAGAACAGCTGATACAGACAAATGACTGTTTGCTGATCCACTTAATTGCAACATACATCTTGAGGAAAGACATAAGAACCGATCTACAGCGGTCCTTTTAGGTACACAGATTAAACTCAATAACCCTGAGTTTCAAAAATCAATAGTTGCTCCGATCTTGCTCAGAGCAGACACACTTTGGATCAACAGAGAACACTGCTTTGTGTGTGTGTGTATGTGTATGTGTATATGTATGTATGTGTGTGTGTGTGTGTGTGTGTGTATATGTATGTATGTGTGTGTGTGTGTGTGTGTGTGTGTGTGTGTGTGTGTGTGTGTTTGTTGGTGATGTCACATGTCATAATGACAAAATAAATAAAAAGATATTATAAAATTTAAAGTTTGACAGAAATTAACAAAAAACGGTTTGTATGTGTGGTGAGTGAAGGGGGAGCTGTCAATGGCCCAGCAGTTAAGTTGAGTCCCCTGGGTGTTGGCATGGATCTGCAAACTCACACTGCAGCACTGAAGCTACAGAGAGCATCAGCAGAACACACTGCACATCCTCACAATCCCTTCCCACACACATTAGCCTCAGCATATCTTTAAAATATATATATATAAATATATGTTGAACTTATTTTAAACAATTTTTCTTTCAACTATTTAACAGAAATATATTTTTGCAGAACTATTGCAACCTATACTACAAACAATAATTCCTAACATTGCTCATGCCTTGAAATTAGAAAAACAGGTAATAGCCTATCATCCCCACGTTCTATGCATAACCTTATTAATAAGCGATGCTTCAATATGTCATAAACACCATACTTCCATTGCAAAGGTAATGCTTTGGGCTACAATATGCCTCATTTACTGTTACAGTAAAATAAAGAAAAAGGGGAAAAAGTCCCTCTGATAATGGTGAAACGGCTATTTCTGCGGAGCCAGTACTTTTGTGAAGCAAAGATATCTCTTTAAACAGAGTGTGAGCTGGTGCTGACGAGTGACTTTTCCCTCCCTCCTATAAAAGCCAGCACTCCCCCTCCTGCTGCAGTCAGTCCTCCTCCAGTCCGCTCAGCATGAGTTTCATGGAGCATCACCTCTTCGGCCCGGGCTCGTACCGCAAGGCTCGGCCCGCCTCCGTGTCCTCCAGCGGCTTCCACTCCCAGCGCCGCCGCCTCATCTACAGCCAGCCGCCCTCCGTCGACAGCCTTGAGACCTTTAACGGTGACATGACGAGGAGGAACGAGAAGGAGATCCTGCAGACCCTGAACGACCGGTTCGCCGGATACATCGAAAAGGTGCGCAACCTGGAGATGCACAACCGCAACCTGGAAGCAGAAGCGGCGGCTCTGCGGCAGAACCAGGCCGGGCGCACCTCAGTTGGGGAGCACTACGAGCGTGAGCTGGGGGACCTGAGGGGTCTCCTACAGCAACTTACAGGGGAGAAGGCCTGCGTAGCTCTGGAGCACGAGCACCTGGAGGAGGACATACAGCACCTGCGGGCAAGGCTGGAGGACGAGGCGCGGAACCGGGAAGAGCTGGAGGCTGCCGCTCGCACCATGAAGAAGTATGTGGAGGAGTGCCGACTGGCGCGACTGGAGCTGGACAAGAAGCTGCGTGCCCTGGAGGAGGAGGACGCGTTTCTGAAGAAAAACCACGAGGAAGAAGTGGCAGAGCTCCTCGCGCAGATTCAGGGGGCACAGGTGAGCTTTGATATGCGAGACTCGCTCAAGACGGACGTCACCGCGGCACTGCGAGAGATCCGCACACAGCTGGACACTCACACAAACAAGAGCTCAACGCACGCAGAAGAATGGTTCAAGGGTGAGTAAAGTCAAACTAGTCTGTCAAATATTCTAGTTTTTAATCACTGTGAAATGTCCGCGTTCGGTTTGCTTTCTTTGCGACGATGGGAGTGATCTCTGTCCAGGGTGCTGAAATGTAAAGTCACACCTCTCCTGAGATTTGCCCTTTCTGATGCGATAACTTAAACTCTATAACTTTTGAGCTAGATGACTGCAATAAAAACGTACAAGAAGCAAAATATACTGAGAATGTTCAACTATATCACTGCATTGTTTTCGCAGAAAGGTGACTTTCAGTTAAAGCCAGCACTATAGGAAAGAGATGGCACACTGAGAAAATCCTTATTATTTTTCACTTTCTCCGTGGGGAACTGTTGCTGTGTCTTTGCTTCGCCTATTTGTGGCTCTAACCCTGAAACGCAACAAACAAACAAACAAACAAACAGAAACAAAAAAACGTTTCAAGGTCACTGTTTGTGGTGGGCAGAAAAGTCTGATTAACAAATGCTTCTTCACTGGTTTCATGCATTTATTGCTGTCCTGTCGTGACTGGGGTAAAAAAAAAAAAAAAAAAAAAAGACACTTGGATGCAGATATAATGTGTTGACTTTTCCGAAGCCAGGCAGTAACTGAGACCTCATATTGTTTTAACCCTCTAGGAGATTCTTCTTCTCAAGTATGGCCAAGAGCTGCTGACCATGGTGCTCTACACAAACACACTATTGACAGCTTTGAAGGCCAAGAAGGGGTTTAGCTGTGCAGGTGCAGCTATGCAGCTGTTTAGTTGCATGTAACAGAACTTAATGAGCTATAGATTGACTCGTACGGTACTGCTGCAAAGTGACTTACCAAGCAGCCAAAGGTGCCGACAGAGTGACCTTCTGTGTGCTGTCAAGCTGACTGCAGCAGTGTGGCTCATTCATGCTTTTATTGGGCAGCGAGCTGAGTCAGACCTCTGACTGACAGATGGACACTGTCAAGGTTAGCGGGGCTTCCAGTGGTGATTGCCTGCTCTCTGAAGCCCTGTGGACAACGAACCGGTCAAAAGATTTAAGACAGTGAAGACAAAACTGTACTTTTTTTTTTACTTCAGTATATGCATCTCAAGTAAGACTATATTAAAACAGAGGCCAGACAATGTGTGACACAGCAAGTTGGATTTCTAATTTGTGTGATTGCTTTTGCTTGCTTTGCTGCAGTGCGCATGGACCGTCTGTCCGATGCTGCGAGGTCAAACCAGGATGCAATCCGTGGGTCTCAGGAGGAGATCGGAGAGTACCGCCGTCAGCTCCAGAGCCGCACCATCGAGCTGGAGACTCTCAGAGGAACCAAAGAGTCCCTGGATAGGCAGCGCATGGAGAGTGAAGACAGACACCATGATGACCTCAACTCTCTACAGGCAGGATATTCACACAACAACCTCATTATTCTCATACACATTCATGTCTTTACATCAGCAGGACTTCTGACTTGTAGGTCAACATCTATTTATTTTGCAGGAAACGATCAATCAACTGGACAATGAGCTGAAAACGACTAAATGGGAGATGGCGAGTCAGCTGAGAGACTATCAGGAGCTGCTGAATGTCAAGATGGCTCTGGATATTGAAATTGCTGCTTATAGGTTAGACATGGTTAAAAGCACATAATTATATTTAACATATAGCTTCTTTATGTCAAAACGTATTGATGTTTTCACTGACAGCATCTCTTGTTTTAAAACAACAGGAAATTATTGGAGGGGGAGGAGAACCGCTTCGTATCAGGAGGTAGTCCGTTCTCTTACCTGGAAGGCAGATTCTCTAGCCACTTCAAAGTGAAAGGAGAGGAGATCTCAGACACCGTCATTGTGGAGGAACAGACAGATGAGACCCAGGTGACGGAGGTGACAGAGGAGGCAGACGATGAGGAAGAGGAGGAAGAGAAGGAAGAGGAGGAGGAAGGTGAGGAAACCAAAGACGAGGCGGGAGAGGGTGAAGAAGGAGAAAATAAGGAGGAGGGAGAAGAAGAGAAGGAGGAAGAAAAGGGAGCGGAGGAGGAGGAAGGGGAAAATAAAGAGGAAGCAGGTGAGGAAGCAGGTGAGGAAGCAGGTGAGGAAGCAGGTGAGGAAGCGGAAGACAAATCAAAATCTCCAGAAAAAGGTGCATCCCCTCCTTCAAAATCACCTCAGCCTAAATCTCCTGCTGTCGAATCCCCACAAAAATCACCAGAATCTAAATCACCAGCAGCCAAATCCCCTATTCCCAAATCACCCGCTAAATCGCCTGCAACCAAATCTCCGTCAGCAGATGAGTCAAAGTCACCTGCAGCAAAGTCACCTCCGTCCAAATCACCTGAATCTAAATCTCCTCGCCCCAAGACCCCTGAACCAAAGTCTCCAGTAAAGGAAATGGCCAAGCCTGCTGCTGCCAAAGACACCCTGAAAGAGGAGAAGAAAGAGGAGAAGAAAGAGGAGAAGAAAGAGGAGAAGAAAGAGCCTGTCAGTGAGGAAAAGAAGGAGAAAGAGCAACCTGTGAAGGAGGAGAAGAAACAAGAGCCCAAGGAGAAAGAACCGGAGAAGTCAGAAAAACCTGATATTAAAAAAGACACAAAGGCTGACGACAGTACAAAACCTGTCACTCCAAGCAAGCCTGCAGAGGAAAAACCTTCCCCCAAGTCTGAGCCGAAAGATAGCGCTCCCCCCGCCAAGGAGGAGAAACCCTCTGCTCCTAAATCAGAGGCCAAGCCAGAGGTAAAGCCTACTTCTAAACCCCAGCCTGAGGCAACAGAGAGCAGCAAGAAGGAGGAGAAGAAGTCAGAGGAGAAGGCCGTGCCTACAGCGGAACCTGTGAAAGCGGAGAGCAAGAAAGAGGAGAAGAAGCCAGAGGAGAAGAAGCCAGAGGAGAAGAAGGAGGCTAGTAAAGAGGAGAGTAAGGAGACAAAGGACGAAGGGAAAGCTGAGAAATCGTCTAGCACTGAGTCCAAGGAGAGCAAGGAGGAGAAAGTCAAGAAATAAGATGAACATGCTGCTTTCAAGGCACCAGAAGAGGAGATGCCAAAGAACTATGAATGCTGAGCAGGAGAAAAGGCAGAGAAATGACCAAAAGCAAAGCAGGCGATGGTATGTAAGCAATAGTGATTTCTGTAGCAAATAATCCCTTGCTCCTTAAGTATGGCCACTACACCCCCTCCCCCTATGCTTCTGATGTATGACTGTAGTGAATGCAGAATGCTCCTAACTCTTCATCTGAATGTGACAACTGCCCTTAATCAATAACAAGTGCATTTAAACTGAATCCCGCTGACGGGGACGGTAGAGGCCTGCTGTATCTACAGAAGCCTTCAAGGGTAGATGTCAAAATAATGTCAAGCTAAAGATTGTGACAAATATTATATATAAAAATGTATATTTAACAGATACAAATGTCTATTATATTTACTGATACACGAGTTAGAAAGACTTGAATTTTGCTTGTCGCACACCTTAAAATGCAGCTTCTCCTGACAGGTGAGCTGCAGCATCTCACTCCTCTGGTCTGCAATGCTAGGACAATGATGACTGTGCTATGTATAACTACTGAGAATATGCAATATGAAACTGATAAATAAAGAATATAAATATCAAACTCAAACGCTTTTCTCAGTCTGTGTACAATACAAAAGAAAACATCGACTGCATGTTTTAAGTGAAGATTCATGTTTTGAGACGAGTCCTCCAGAGGTATGAGGCTGAAAGGTAAATGCTGCACTGCATTGCGGCTGAGTAGAGCAAGCTGTACTCACCCAAAACAGCCACCGCACCCTTGCTCACGTCCCAGAGTCCACACTCATGTATAAATCAGGATCAGAGTTGCTCGCATGCACAGAATACTCACTTTTACATTTTCCTTTTCCTGATATGACTCTCTAGAAAAAGAAAAGGTCCCACACAATACCCTTTTTGTTTTACAATTCTTTAATGCTTCCTAATTTTCCCATTACTTTAATTTAATAATTACCTTTATGACCAATTATGCATTACACTGATCACGTGTAGGCTCAAGACTTTAATTCTGCAACAATGTGATGACTCATAGCAGTATTTGAGCTATTCATAGACTTCTACAGATCAGGTGTTGATCTTTTCCTTTAATGAGTTCAGCGTCAGGTGAGAAATGCTTCTTACATTTCGTCTATAAAACTGAAGAGCAAACAGTTCAATTGATGATGTTAAAAAACACTTTTAATGTCACTGACATTGGACCCACTTTGGCTGACATTGGGAGGCTTTCTCTTCAGTCATCAGTCTCTCCTTCAAATGCAATCTCATCCAATCTGATGGATGGCTTTCTTTTAAAAGGATCCATGGCCACTGCATGGATCACAGCAGAGGGAAGGAAGGTTATTTTGCTCTTGCCAATTAGCTCTTTGATTTACCAACAGCATTACTCACCAGTTTTTTTAGGCATATCATTTTTGTCCTTTATAAATGAAATGGTAAACATCTGATATATTTACCTTTTTCTCCTAGAAACATACATTATATTCTGGTTATCCATTCAGCCTAATCAAGAAGTATTCATGGCTGGATCAGGTTGAATTCTGTTAGATTCAGTCTCCAATATGCAACAAAAATCAGAATGATGTTTTTGTGAAACACTTATTTTGAAAGCTGCAAGCTGATCATTACTTAAAAGTAAATGACATCAGTATCCCAGGGGGGGAAATGTTTCTCTCTCATCACAGCATCCAGGATGAAAAAATAAAGGTCAAAGGCTAAACAATAAACCAGATATTATATTCTTCAACAAAATTCTCTGGGTAAATGACTCAGCTCACTGTTGCACTGAACCACAGTGGCATAGTAATCAGGGAGAGCAGACTGCACCTATAAATAGAGCAGCACAGAGAGAGGTGAGGGTAGAAGAGGGAGACAGAGGAGCTGAGCAGGAAAACAAATCATGGATGAAACACTTTTAAAAAGACCAGATACACACTCATTCAAGAATATAACGGTTTATTTTCAATTTGTAATGAAGACTTTAAAAAAGACACTTTAGAAGAAAAGAGTCACAAAGGTACATTAGAGGGAGATTGAGTTGTAAAGTACAGACACATGGAAACAGGATTAACGGTGGCTGAAGAAGCCCTGAGGATGGTTGTACTTGAACGGCTTCAGTCGATTTGGGCCCCTGAGAAAGAAAGCGAGACGTCAGAGAAACAGTCAATTTGTCCCGACAGTTAATTAGTGTTTATGAGCAGAAGTTTGTATAGAGTTAAATAATTGATTCTAATGACTGTGTACCTGACAGTACGTAGGCACATCTTCTCTCTGGGAAACTCTCGGGGCCCCTCCACGCCATCATCTTGTCCTTCAGTCTCCAAATACACATCCAGGCAGACACACAAGCGGGAAATCTGATTGGTCAGGAGCTGGTGGCCTGGCCGTGGTCCCTGCAGTTCATTTTTGAACACATTGACCTCGCTCTCCATGGCCTAAAAAAAGGAGCAGATGATTCATGTCAAAAGACATCAAGAGAGCTTTCACAAAAACACAGGACAAGCTCTTGGAAGACAAGTGATCAATGAAAAAAAAAAAAGGTTCATACTCGGAGGTTGTCATCAGTGCTTCCACTGCGCTCCCCCTTCCAGCTGAGAGAGAGGGAGAAGAGGGGGGAGATTTCTGGGTAACGGGGACTCAGCACCACAGCGGCCTTTAGACGAGCTGAGGAAGGAAAAGATCAAGGAGTTGGTTTTCACAAATGAAATGAGTCAAAAAAATTTCTAATTCACTCATCAGTGATAGCTAGTATTTACCTGTGCCCCTCTCCACCACACTCATGAAGTAGAGGTCAGTCTCCTTTGCGAGCCCAGCATCAGTCACATGACGTGTATACGGCATAGTCTATAAATACAGACAAATAGTATCATGACATCTGTGTTGTAAGAGGTGTATTTTGGAACAGATGATTTAAATGAAGTTCATGTAAGTATACCATGTACTCCTCATAGGTGATGGTGTTCCAGTGAGCTAAATGGGAGATGATCTTGGCAGGGAAGAGGTGCTGACACTCACTGGACACCGGGATGATGCTGTGCTCTGAGGACATAAGCACAAAAGAAAATCTTAGACATGATAACATTTTACAAAGTAGTACTGAATGTGTGGTTGTTAAAATATCCTGTACCTAAAGAGGCAAACTGTTTTTGCAAGGCCAAACGGGACTGCAACCGTCCCCTCAGCAGCTTCATGGTGCTCTCCATTTGACTGGCACTCAGTGAACTGCCAGCACACACGCCCTGGATAATTATAAACATCAACACACATGATGGAGCTATAACACACAGGAATAAGCTCAACTGGGATAATACATAACTTTATACACACCTCTGAAGCATCATCGGGAAAATTGAGTCCTCCCAGACTCTGCACCCACTTGTAGGGGTGACCGAGCTCCTCCAAATAATCGGCAAAGGAAACAATCCTTAAGGGAAATTATGAATTAATTCAGCTGGAATTTTATGAAATACATTAAATGTGACAGGAAACACTGCATCTTCTTTACTTTAATTCAAACACTCACCCGACTTTATCAAACTGGTAGCGATTAGCTGGGTTGGGAGTGTCTCGCCCAAGGTCGCTGGTGTAGAGGCAGCTGAGCAGAGTGTCAGATTTCAGCAGGTCCCTGCAAAAGAAGCCATAATTAGACTTTTCTTTCAGACAAAAAGAGGTAGACAGGTGTTGAGATCCATACGCACCCTGCACTGATGGCTGTGTTCAGGTCTGAGGAGGTGGAGACCTTGGTCTTGACAGTCATGATGTTCAGATTCATGAGGTAGAAGAAGTAGAGATGGAGGATGCTGCCATCTGTGGAGACATGATGGATACCACACGGTGATGAACTATATCAATACTACCTCTCTCTTTTAATTAATCCTCACATTAAACGTCCCCTAGGGTTTACTCTACTCAGAGAGCAATAACGAGGTGTGGTCACGACGGTAGCTAGCAGCACCCAGGGGATACATACTATGCTGATGGTGGTCTTTCAAGCTTCACTGTCTGCAGTCACAGTGAACACAGAGACACCCTGTCACTCACAGGTACAGACACTGCTGTTTTTGCTTTTACTGCAGTAAACTGAACACTATAGCAGTGAAGATAACAGGGGAGAGGGGGAGGAAGAGGAAATAAAAGCACAAGTTACAGATGAGAAAATGTGCTTACAGCATGTGGTAGCTGCTGCAGACCTACAGTGCTGCAAACATCTCTCTCCCTCCTCCCCCTTTAGGAAGAGTTACGCCTGCAATGCAGATCTCCCTTTTGTCTGTCACTATTCCTTTTGCCACCAGCAGAGGGAACAAGAGGGTCAAGTGGTGTCATGACATCGAAGCAGAGTGGGTCACTCATCCTTTCTTGGATGTCCTATGTACAGTATGTCGGTGGTCTACAGTTACCATCATATTCAGTGCAGCTAAAGTTACATTACCCAGTCTGACTTTTACTTTAGAGAGAAGGAGTGTGTCTGGGTGCACAAAATAAATAGCTTTTATGTGCAGACATGAAACGTTTTAATCACTAAGAATGTAAACACTGTTACCTTTACACTTGAGGTCTAAGCAGAGGGACAGAGGGTGCCTCTTCAGCATCTCTCGTCTTTTGTCGTCCAGCTGGCCTCCTGTAGTCGGCCTTCTCCTCTTCTGTCACACAGGCAAAAAAAACAAACACAAAAAAGGAAATGAAAAGAGAAGCAAAACAAAATGCATGTTTGACATTGTGGCACATCAAATAAATTGGAAAAAAAAGCATTAGCATCATATTCCAGCTGTTCACAAGAGAAATATGATAGTCAATTACCATGTCTGGCTTTTTAGCCTTCTGCTGTAACAGCTAGATGGAGGAGGCTGCTTCATTTATTTACAAAGAAAAGACTGTATTATGATGTACTGTTATATACAAGTTCAAAACACAAAACATATATTCCCAAGTATAAAGAAGATTGAACACAAAGTCCGACAACAATAACAAGCACTGGATTGGTGCTGCTGAGCGAGCATGCAGGACAAGCGCTCCGGTTACAGTCACCCAGCCATTCTAGGAGAATTGGCATTCGTCCTCAGATGCAGAAAGGGATCAATAACTGCACTCCAACCCATCAGACCACAAAGTTAGACAGCTAAGGCTCCAGGGATTAAATTTGTGTTTCCGCTGCACAGCCCGGTATGTCAAGAAATCGCTGAACTCTATGACTTGAGTGTAAATGTCAGAGAGAGAGCGAGAGAGAGAGCGAGAGAGAGAGCGAGAATGTAAGGCCTGAGACTCACTGTTTTCTCTTGCTCCTCCTCTGCATCAGAGTCACTCTCATCATCTGGAAGAAAACAGAGCATCATTTAACACTTGGTTGTTGAGGATGAATTTCTCAAAATTATGAAATCTTGAAAAATTAAACAAAACAAACACCAGATTTCGTACCTTGGGAATCATCTGGAGGTTTGGACAGGGCCTTGGCCTCATCCACATCTCCGATGATTGAGACACTCAGGTTCTTGTCTATAAAGGAAACAAAAATAATTGCAGCATTAACAATTACAGCTGCCATCCCATTCAGAAAATCTCTGAAAAACTTATATTATGAAACAAATAGTATGTTCTTCACTTACCACAGGCCTGGCCATAGGCATTAGCTTGAACAAATAGAACGTAGAGAGGTGGAGGCAGGTGGCGAGCGACCTCTGTTTGTTTCTGAGTCTGTTCAAAAGGCATGGACAGATACTTCTGCACCGGCAGAGAGGCCTGTGAGAGAAGAAGGAGCGCAAATAATAATTTCAAGATCAATACAGGTGCAATCACAGCTGTTAAGACCTTTACCTCAATCAAATCCAAAAAAGTTATTGGGCTCTGTAGAACACTTCTCTCTTAAATCAACTTGCAAATATATTTAAAATGTCATAAATTGTGAATGAAGTTGCTGAGACTAACAGCCTTTACAATATGGTAACCAAACAGTCATTATTCTGTACCTGCATGATAGCATTGAGTCCAGGCTGCAGGCTTGTCAGATGTTCTTTTTTCACCTCGATGCTCTTCTGGATCTTCTCCTTCGTCGACTGTGACTCCTTGTATTGCTCAGCCAACCTTAGTCCAAACACAAATGCTTAATACATGCAATCTGCTTCCCAAAAAAATAAATCATCAAGACTGTTTTGTGATCAGATTGTGTTATTAATGCACTGTGCAAGTCTGCTACCTCTTCCTCTGTTCGAGCTCCCAGTCCAGTCGTGCCAGTGTGAGCTGATGGGGATCAGTTTTTGTGACGTAAGGCATGGATATGTGCTCTGGAGCCTCCTGGTAAAACTCTTCCTCAGACACCAAATCTATCTCCTCGTGCTTAGACCTGCAACAGGAAGCAATCAGGTTAATTAAGCATATGGAGATGTACTTTGAGTATGAAAAGATATGCATGAATAGTGTTAATGAATGATAGATGCTTGCCATTTTTAAATGTGTAGGGAAATTTAACACCTCACAACTAAACACAGGGCTCCACACTAACTAACTTTTATTTTTAGGTGCACAAGCACAGAATTTAGGTGCACCCAAATTTTTCATTGTGACTTGTGTAAATCAGTGTAGTGATACAACAGAAAACTCAAAGTACTTGGTCTTTTTCGATTCTCTGATTTTTTTTGAAATTTTCAAAATCCAAAACAAAAAACACCAACCAGAATTTACATTTAACAAATCAACAGACTTGAATTGATCCTTCAGCGTTGCGCACTGCAGTCTGATCTGCTCCGTGTGGAGTGCACGTTCTTCAACTAAGTAAACTCAGTTAAACAACTTTTGATATGAGTCTGGCAGTCCGTTCTTCAACGTGTCCGCAATATCGTAATCTAACTCTGTCACTGACTTTTTATGCGCCATGAATCTGTGTCCATCTCCGTGCACAATTTGAGGAAGCATTTTAGCGCTGCTCCACGGTTAAACCAGCGGCCCTCTGTATGATTGGGCAGCCTATGCATGATATCGTTTTTGGACAAGAATGAAATGTTCAGTAATAGTTATATTTTTACGGTCTGATGAAAGCTGGTGATAAAGGCGCAACAGCAGGCTACTGCATTTAGAAGTGAGGTCGCGCTGAAACATTTAAGTGATCAACACAACACGTTCACCTCTGGGTGACCTAAAAATGAACCATCTGTGATTAAAATCAGTTATTATTATTATTATTAAAATAAGTCTATCATCAGGCTCAATGCTGATGTCTGCAACCTACACTTAGTCTGGATGTGAGGACCGAGGGCTCCGTGTCTTGGCTGGATGGACTCTCAGAAGTGGTGATGGATGGAAAACTAAGCCTAGTGTTACAACCAGCCATAGGCTTAGTTTTCTTAATGTTTCTACCTCTCTTAATTTTCCCTCGTTTTGTTGCATTTATTTTCTTTTTCCGTTTCAGTTGGGCTACTCTGGCGCTCAGGTCGCTCGCAATTTTTAAACACACACAACTTAAAGCACTGAGCAGGACCACAGTCAATCAGTGGCAAAGACCCGCCCTAGCTCTGTCTCGCGGTTTAGACTGCGATATGACCCTACTATGAGTGTGAGTTCAGTCACAGGAGAACACAGAGAGATGATGCGCTTGCGAAAGAAATCTATGTTTTCACCCGGGCAGCATCAGGTGCACCAGTGCGACCTAGAAAAATGTTAGTCGCACTCTTAAAAATTTTGGTCTCTGGAGCCCTGAAACACTTTCAGTACTTGTTAGGTTGTGTAATTTCACTTAATAAAATAAACGTCCATAAAACTGTGTCAATGAGAAAAAAGGGACATACTGGTACTATGTCAAGGTGTTGCTATAACTGTCTTATCCATCAACATGTGAAAGACAACTCATTTTAATGAGCTGTGAGCTCATTTTATTTTTTAATTGTGTTTAAACTAAATGAAATATTTTGTACGAACTTGAATTCCAGACACTTGCTGATCTCCTTTTGAAGATGCATAACTTCATACAGCAGGTTTTGTAACTGAAGGTGCAGCACGTCCACTCTCTGCTTTGCCTGAAGAACAAAAGGGAGGAATTAAGGCTGGTTTGCAAACATAAACCCATTAACTCTGCAATCAATACATGCCACAAAATATTCCTAAGGGAATTACAACCAGGAAGCAATAAAAAATACAGTTCAATAAAAAGGATTTGATGCAGGATCCATATATTCGAAACAAAAACCAATCCAGGGGTGTGTACGTTTTCTTTGCTGACAGAGGCAGATACAGCAGTGAGGTGTTAAAAGTAGAAACAAAGTGCTTGGAGCTCAGCTTGCCTTTTCTAATCAGCATAAAAAAAAAGAGCTAAGGCAGCACTTTTTCAGACAATAAATGGAAGACTGAACTTAACTCGATTTGTTATTTCTATATATTTGGTTACTTTTTACAACACTTGAGAGTTCTATTGGAGTTACCTCGTGTGTCTGGTCTCTGCCTTTTTTCAGTCTCATGTGAGCCAGACGGTTGAGTTTCTTCAGGTTCATGAAGTGGATGCAACTCTGCATGCGTTTCTGCTCGACCTCAGCACACTGAGAACGGATATAACAGGTTAGACTTCATTATAAAGATAAAGACACCAAAATAACTCAGGGAAATATACAATTCATTAGATTTATCAACACAACACAGTAAAATTGTATATACCATTAAAGATGGGTATTGTTAGGATTAGGGCTGAAACGATTCCATGAATCAATCGAGTAGCTTGATTTCTAAAAAGCCTCTAGGCAAATAGACAAGGTAACCTTTGTTTTTTACAAGTGACGATCTTATATGTTAATATTAGGTTGGTATATATTAATTGTGCTTTGTTATCTCACTTATTTGAGTTTGTATCGAACAACTTAATCTGCTCATTTTAGCTCCGTTCCCCTTATCAACACACCCAAACAAATTGGATGTTTCTCGCGTCACGACTACCACAGCTGCAGTAAAGATATAACAGCAACATCAGACGCTACAGTTTATAACGAGACATGGACGTATTAGCACCACAATCGTCACATTTACAGGAGGGACGTATGGTCCCCTCGTTTTTGGGGTCACGGTTCAGTACGACTCTGTTTCAACAGAAAGTCCTGGAATCATATTTCTAGATTTCTCTAATTAAATGATGCACATTGAATGATGTTAATTTATGTCTTCTGAAAGAGGGGCAGATTATATAAGATTATTCTTCTTTCTGCTCCTTTTAAGATTTATGTTTGTATTGTTTTGAATGAAATAATCAAATAAATAAAAACCTCTTATGGTAGAATACAAACTCCTATGGTTTTACCATGTTTTTATTTAATTAGGCTTTTTATATTTAACAGTCTACCAGTCTCTCCTTCCATCATTCTAATCTAAAATTAAGTCTACAGGAATAGCAAGATGCAACTTGTTAGTTCAAACTACTTTATCAGACTCAACAAGAGAGAAAAAAAGCCAACTGTATTGCAATGACAAGTCCACTGTTTTTCTGACAGCTTTCGTTTATGGAAAGTCCAACATTTAATATGAGGGACAGTTCAAGTTAATACCAACAGAAGCGCTATTTGTCCATCAGCTTAACTGGACTGAAAACTGGTTTTCAGTACCCATCATTGATGGCAAAGTTGTGTAGTTGTGTATCTTAATAGTATGCTTCTTACCCCATCCTTGGCTCCGTTGGCTTTAAGAGTCTGGATCTCACTCATAAGTGTGGCCAAACTCTCACATGACTCTTTGTACTGTAGGTAATCCTGCCCAGGGTCCCTGGCCTCCAGCTCAACGTCCTCGCTGTACACACGGGCATCCTGGATGGAAAACAAATACAAAAAATGAATCAGTATTCACAGTATATATCAAACCATGGACGACTCCAGTAAGAGCATTATGCTTCAAAAAGGTAGGCTGTTGTTTCTTATCGACTAGAAATGTGACTTGCCACTTGCCTTCATACCAATCACTATTATTAAACCACGATAACACTTTTTGTAACGTTAGTCCTAATTTAATGAAAGGGGGAAACAGTAACACTATGTATATAAACATATTGTACACTCACATCCGTAAAGTTACAATACAGTTGAACTGTAATCATCAAATAAGTCAATAACACAGCACACTAACCAGGCTTATGCTGTTTTAGTGAATAGCAAATAAATTAATAACTTGGACATTGTGTGATATATGTAATGTGATTTAGAAATGTCAAGTAGATAGAATTTCAGCTCCAGGTTTTCTGGACCTTAGACTGCCTCCTATTGGTGGTCTTTGAGTAAACTGTAGCCCACTACTGTCCCTCAGTTTTCCTGGTTTTCCTGAACCTGTCCCTCAGTTTTCCTGGTGTTCCTGAACCTGTCCCTCAGTTTTCCTGGTTTTCCTGAACCTGTCCCTCAGTTTTCCTGGTTTTCCTGAACCTGTCCCTCAGTTTTCCTGGTGTTCCTGAACCTGTCCCTCCAGTCTCTTACGTGTTGCTCTCCATCTCCGCGACCTCGCTTCATCTCTGGGGTTCCTCCTTCACTGCGGACAACCTTTGACTTCCGCTTCTTCAAAGCATCTGACGACATGCCTGGCTGTATAAACACAGGACATTATGAATTGAAGGCAACAAGAAAACATTAAGCAATGTTTCGACATCTGCAGATACGTTTGCTACGTACCAGCAGTGTTTCATATTGCTAACAATGTAGCTCTGTGATTAGCTCAATGGCTAACAAGCGTAACCTTTCGGTTAACAAGGTTTCCAATCGGAAACGTGACAAAAATAAATACATGGAACATTATTTTATATATTGATAAATATCCACTTACCTCTGTGATGCCAAAACACGAATTAAATGATAATTAAGTGGGCAAATGCACATGGACAAGACACTTTTTGTTTCAACGAAAAGCACCACCAGTTACGGAAGCCCTGAAGTGCCAAACCTCAGACCGGATAGACTAAAGAAAAAACAGTTTGTGTAGCTACACTGCCACCTACAGTAAGATACATGTAAATACCTGGACGTATACAGGTGGTAAATTAAGACCGCAACACGTTACATGAACTAGAAGTACTTATTCTGTTCATTTCTAATACCAAAATAATATCTACAATCTGACTGATTAAAATTAAGATTAATTAAAATAAGGTAAAGTATACAAAATACCAATTCCATGACAGAGATGCCATGCAATGTGTGTTTCACAAAAATATCCACATTTAAGCACATTTACATTCAATCTTTCGTATTTAATTTACAACCATTTACGACTCTGTTCTTGCGCATTTACATTTAATCTTCCTATTTAAGACTAGTAATGCTTAGTTAAATCCTGGTTGTATATATTCACATTCTTAGTTTTGATAGTTTTAGTGCTTATTTACTTTGTATTTAATATCACATTATGTTTAGATTTGCTAACATGGTGTTTTTTTTTTTTTTTACTCATAATGTGTGTTGGATAACCTGTTGCTGTAATCCCAGTTTGGGATCAATAAAGTAATTTTATTCTAATCTTTGCATGTTAAATTAGAATTATAAAGTAACACAGCAGACCACATTAATCCAAAATGATTTATTCACAGTTCAAGTATTGACAATTTAAAAAATGTACATAGACACATGACAAGGATCAGCAAGCTGAAGTTCCATGAAAAGCAAACATATTCTTTTTTACGCATGACAGACTAAGGAAGCAGTCAGTCCAACCTCACTTGGCCATATCTATCAGACTCTGCAAAGAAGTGGGCACCCAAGTCTTCTCTCCTTGCACAAACACAACCCCTCTGTCTATGTAGATGACAATACGCCCAAATGTGTACAGCTGCTTGCCCTCGTGCCGTTTGGCCACTAAAGGCATAAAGACGATGTTGTTCTCCTCTGCCTTGGTCTGGATAAGATCTTTAAAGTTTGTCGGCACACCAGCACTGATGCCTCTGTGGGCAACACTCTCTGCATCTCTGCGCTCCTGCATGGCTTCATACTGGAAATCCTTTCGTCTTTCTGTCTGGGTTAGATATGCAATATTCTCTCTCGCACCTGGTTGCATGTATCCACCTGTGAAAATGTCAAGAGTAAGTACAGAGGAAAAAGGAATGCTTTTCTATAGAGTTCATGTTTTTGTTTTCTTATACTGTGATACCAACCCATGCCTGAAGATACTGCACGGTTCATGATGTCCAAAGCTTCATTGAATTTATCTTTAATGAGCGGCTGTGCCAACAGGGCGTCACTTAACATGCTTTTCCAACCCAGATACCATTTAGTGATTTCTTCATAGTTAGGACTGTTGCTCAACCATGAACACAGGACCTATATTCAATAAAAAGACAATTGAGTGAATTAGTTGAATTCAAAGAATACAAAACAAACGTTGCATCTCAATTACAGTATTTTTTTATCTACAGTTTACCATGTTAATTTTTTTCACTGACCTGCAGCCACTTGGTGAAGAAGTTTTTGTCCAGCAGGGACACAAGGCTGGAGGGGGACAGCATGCCCTCCCAATCCATCACCCAGTGAAACGGCTCCATCTGCTGCTGATGAGGATTAATAACCAGCTCTTCCAGACACAGAGCTGAGGAGTGAAATTGAAATTGTCATGAGAAAAAGAGAAGGCAGAGTCAAAAGCAAAAAACAGAGAGGGGTAAGACTGCAGGGTAATGTATTTACATAAACTGTTATGACAGACTTCTAAAGACATACCCAGTTTCGGGATGATGTTTTTCACCATGAAGGCCTCCCATGCACCAGGTGTGAATACATCTTTCCACGGCTGCAGGATGAGGCGGGCTGAAGCATCACTGGGATGCCACCTCTGTAGGGCATTGGACAGTTTACTTCTGATTGGTGGGTAAAGAGGCTCTAGACGAGATTGGAGCAGAGGCAGCCAAGGATGGATCCAGGAGTGGATGGGCACTGTGTCAGTTAAAGGGTTCCAGTTATCCACCTACATAAAAAGAAACGAAAAGGAAGGAAAAACAGTCAGCAATGTGGAAAGTTAATCATGGGAAAGTATAAAAAACCAGAGTATTTATCAGAGTAAGGCTAAGGCAGGTTGTAGTACTCATGTCCAGGACACAGATTGAGTCCGACTTGAGCCCTGATTTTAAGAACTTGTGACTTGACTCTGACTCGCGCACTGATGACTCGGACACAAGCATTTACTGCATTTGGACTCTGAAGATGGAAAGGAGTACTTGTACATATTGATAACTACAGTGTTTATGTTATTTAAATAAGGCCCTAACAATTAATTGAGTTTACAGATGTCCCCCTGCACACACGTTAACATATTGTCTTCTTTAGCCACAGTTTGTGTGAATAGTGATGTGCAAATTGCAGTAATTTAACTATGGATTTGGCAAACAGCGTCATAGAATGCAATCAATGAATTGTAGACTTTTGAATTCTGATTAATAATAAGGGTGGGTTGCAGGTATTTTTGAGTGTATTAAACACCTGCAGTGATCCCAGCTCAGCAGAAAGGATCAGTGCGTCTCCCCAAGAGGAGCAGCATGCGCATTAAGGCATGAGGCACTGCACTGTGTTTTAACAATCTCACATCTTCTAGGACCGAGGTACAGTATACACATGAAGACACAGATAATAGAGAGTTACAGCTCTCTATCATTAAATCAATAAATGAATGTGAAAAACTGAAGCCCGTCTTTGAATCAGACTTAGACTGAGGTAGCGTGGACTTGACCAGACTTGGTCTCAGGTAATAAAGACTTGACTCTGATTTTTTTTCGGGTGACTCAGACCTGACTCGTAATTGAAAAATTAAGACTCTAGACTTGACTCAGACTGGAAGTTTAATGACTCGACTATAACACTGTCTTATGGTCACATGGTGTGAGCTCGTCTTACCTCTCTCTGAAGCCGCGGTAAGATCAGCTGCTCCAACATGTGATCGAGGATCCACAGGGGGAGAAGAGGAGCCCACACTTCAACACAGTCAACCATTGGCCCTACGATACGAGGCTGCCAGCCTGACACACACGACCGCATAACTGGGATCCACACTTCCCATAACAATCTGAATCAACAAAAACAGGAGACAGAATGAGAGTAACAAAGTGTAACACTTATCATTTACAAATGTGCATGGCTTGATATGTCTGTGTGTTAAAAATGACCTGTGGTAAGGGTCCATGTTAGAATCTGGAGCACTGGAGTGGAGGTCTCTAGATTCAAGTATTGCTCTCCACTGTCCGATGTCTTCCAGACAATAAGAGCTATCCTGCAATTATTTAAAATAAAAAAAAGGTCTGAGAAGTTTGTTCTACATCCTTAATAATTAAAGCAAAAGTCGAAAAAAGGTACCCTCAAAAAAACATTGCCAGAGCGTACCTTCAGAGGGTCCCAGGAGCGAAGTTTCTCTTTGAGTAAGGGCTGAACAACAGCTACCGCCAAGTCTGCCAATCCCATTGTCTTGTATTCTTCATAATAGTCTGTTTGTAAAGTCTCAAAGATCCGAGCACACTCCTTAAGATAGAAAAGCAGAAAACGGAACAATTAGCTTTATGGTTGTGATGACAGAGCAAATACTAAATCGGCCGGCAGCTGTGGGTCTTTGTGGATTTACTGCATGTGTACCTGCACTGTGGGTCCCTCCCCTGGTGCCATCTCTCCAGAAGGAAAACGCTCCACCAGCGCCAGAACAGCCTCCATTCTCTGGATGGCATCTTGCTCTGCATCCAGTCTGCTCTGCAGCGCTCGAGACTCATGGCTCAGAGACACAACTACATCTTTTTCATGCTGCAGACGTCTGGCAGACTAGAGGAGCAGGTGATGAGACAGCAAAATCAACAGCAGGTCATGTGGTAACAGAAGAAGTAGCAGAAGGATTCATACAAACTTCCTAGGGCAGAAAAACCCTTCATTATATTGGTATAGCCATATAGACAACTGGCAGATATTTATGGTCATTTCATACCTGTAATATGTCCTGTTCCGTGAGGTCTATCAGGAGCTGCAGGTTATGTTCCAGTTCAGGAAGAGCAAAGCCAGATCCCCTCTGATCCTGAGTTGACATGCTTGGTGGACCTTCATCTGGAACACTGTGCTTGTTGGTCATCTGACTGTAACTATAATACACCTTTTGCTCTCTTCCAGTCATATCAATTACCTATGGTTTAGAGAAAACATTATGGAAAATTAGCTCCAGATACTTACATTTTAATTAAACAACATTTGAATTAGGACTGTACTGTGTGTAAAATGACATTTAACTTTAACAAGGCCTCTGCGGCCTAATACTAACAGTACATTTTAATACATGTGTAAGGATTAAAGCCATAGTGCCACCCAGATGACTTTCGCTAAAGTCAGAGATGTTAACATTCTTCTCAAACATACCTTAACCTGTGCCAACTCTCCAGCAGATGCTGCAGTACTGCGCACTGCCAGCTTGCCTTTAGCCTTCAGCTCGTCCACAGTCCTGTAGGAGTACTTTGGTTTCTTCTTTCCTCCAGGGCCTGTTGCATCTTTGCGCCACTGACCCAGCTCCTTCTGAAACTCCTACAGATGGCAGACATTTGGAAAAGGTTAAATATACTGATGTCTTGGTTATAAATTTCACTTTGGCAGCAGTAAAAGTTACATTAAGGTGCAACACTCTACCTTTTCCTCTTCTTCCTCTGAGTCGACAACAGGGAAATCCTGAAGACTCTGCTTGGTTCGCTCATTGCCATAAGCTCCCACTGCTCCCTTTCCTTTACGAAGCTTTGCCTCAATGGGGTTTATAATACCTGCAGCAAAAGAAGTTGCAATTCTAAGAATAAAATATTCCAGTTTTCCTGCGTTGTTCCTGTAAAACACATGTTATTATAAAAATGCTGATAACATCATCAGGCAAACCCACCTTGAGCATTCTTGCCCAGGCCTTTCCCTGGTTGGTAACCCATCTTCTGCAAAAGTTTTTGTCCAATTCCTTTTGTGTGCTTCTCCCAGCTACCAATGCCTTTACCAGACTGTATGCCACCTGCAAATCTCTGAGACTGGTTTCCTCTGAAATTACCCTACAAAATAAAAACAAAACTTGTGTTTGACAGGACAAGCTTACAGAATTCACTGCCATGGGTTTAAACAATGCACCACAATATTTACCATCTGGAGTTTTTTGGGTGCAGTACCACGAGGAGGCGGAGGGGCTGAAGGACCATCATCATCGGACTCATCAGAATCACCTCCCCTTTTTTGCTGTTGCTCTTTCTCCTCAGCTGCACTCTTGCGCAGACCAGCACTCACAAAGTTCACTGGAGCGCTGTAGTCTTTAGATCTAGAAAAAATCATTTAGTGTTAGTAATTATTGGAATGACAAAGAAAGGGTTCTGTTCTCTTTTAAACCAAGCTTGCTCCTAGATGTTAGATGTGCACTTTGTCCGTGGGGCTGAGATGATTTTAAAATCAGGCAAGCAATAGAAAAGATGGGGGGTAAAAACGTTGATATTACAGGGATATTTTAGCAGCAAAAGAATATGCCAATGCATTACTTCTTTCCTCCAAAGCTTGGCCTCTCGTCTTCGTCTGAGTCCTTGTCAGCCCAGATGCCGTAGGTGGCCTGGTCCTTGGTCTGTCTGTGTCTCCGGCGCTCAGGGTTGAACTCATTAGCCAGGTCCCAGTCTGTCACCTCAAAGCTCTCAATCTCCACACCTTCCTCCTCCTCCTCCCCTCTCCGCCCATATAGATGGGACATTGACATCTGTGGATATCACAAGAAACACAACACCAACTTTCAGGATAGTTTAAAAACTCATAGGGATCAGCTACACCTTTTCATATCCATAACAACCAAGCTACCTGTAGAGGAAATCTAATAAGCTATTTGATGTACAAAATATTGATATTTAATTGTTAAACATTAAATCCAAGTCCATCCTGTTTTATCTACTGTAAATGCTTTGTAGCCTTAATCTTAAAGTCATTGTATTGCCCAGTTAATAAGAAGTTAACAGGTTAACTCACAGAGTACAATCTCAAATGTAAAGGTATATGAGCAGGTTAACACAAAGTTACTCTTAATAAACATATGTAAACAACTTTATGGATAGATCTCCCTCTATATAAAACTCAACGTGAAGACGGGTTAGCAGTTACCATCTAAAGCTAAGCTATCATAGGCTAATATAAAATGCTTTTATTAGCGTGTGGGAATATATAAAAGAGTTTTTTTTTTTTTTTTTTTAACTCACCTTGAACCTTTTACCACTTCACTGAGTATCAGATGAATATTCACCTTCCTTCTAGCTGTAACGAAAGAAAATCCAGCTACGGCTGAACAGCAAGCGTATTCGTTTTTCACACGACAGGAGATGTACTTCCGGTTGTACTCGCAAAACCCACTAGAGTTGTAACAAATTTGGTTCCTCTGACAATGTGTATCTTTTTGAATTATTGTTTTCACATTTCCACTAGTGAGTCTTAAATTTATCGAAGAAAAAATAATTAAATAATTAAAAAATATATATTTGTTTTAGTAATATTCGGCATAACACCGGAAGAAAACATAGGTGTTACAGTCAGAATTGTCCGGGTCGCTTCTTTCTGCTGAACTAAAGCGGCACCTGGGAATGAACTTCGTTATCAAATCGTGAAATGTATTTTAAAAGTCTACATTTAGTGTACATCCAGTTATAGTAGCATGTCGGACACAGGTGATGAGTGGCAGGTTGCCCGGCGACGAAAAGGCGCCGCGCGGAAATCAAAGTTACTTCACGTGTCATCAGATTCAACCTATGAGTCAACACGCTGTCAGGAGCAGCTGGACATCGGGAAAACTATTAAACGTATACGAGATACAATGTAAGACGTATATTTTGCAGGATTGCACGGCATATTATTTATTTTCCATCACTTTTGTAATAACTAAAGTTATCACAACCTTACAGGTCCGAGCTAAGATGTGAGAGATTTTGTCAGGAGTGGAAAGGTGAGATAAACATCAAGTATTTACTTTGCCTGTGAAATAATTCAGGTATCAAACTGAGCGATTCTCTCGTCTTCTTGATTTCCAGAGCAGCTGCGAGTGGCAGGATCAGTATTTCTCTCAAAACCTCCTGAGAACAAGGATACAGAGAAACCTAGCGACCAGCTGCAGACAAACACAGATGTTGAACCATGTCAACAGCTGGAGTGTGTGTGTTATGGCCTTGGCCCCTTTTCCTCCTGTGTGTCAGCGCGCTACCAGCTGGCCATGTTGCTGCTGCTGCTGGATTCAGTACAGGTAAAGGAAATGTTTGAATACATTTCCTACATGGGACCCTGTTCTAATAACAATGTTGTGTCCTCTCAATAGATTCCACTGAAAAACTGTTCTGTCTATGACCCTGTATTCTCCTCTGGAGAGAGGGATGTTTTAAGAGAGCTGGGACTGACTGTGCTCACAGAAAACGAGGTGAGTTAGTTGTCAACTACTAAAGGTGTTTTTATAAAGTAAACTGTTATTATGAAAGTTATTTTAAAGAGGAGTACGTTTTTTTAGACCAGTCGACTTGTCCTACAGATATAAATATTGTTGTTCATTATCAGAGCTGTAAGTGTGGACTGGTTTATAAGTCTTCCAGTATTGTTGGTTGGTCTTACGGCTTGTGGGAATCTAAGAGTTTTCTCCTAAAGGGAAAACATTCCCATCATATTTGACAGAATCTCAGATCAATAACTTGGAAAATACTAAAAAAAAAAAAAAAAAAAGGCACTAAGAGAAATATTTACAAACATTTGGAACATTACTGCTTGTTTTAAATCAACAAATGCAAATAACAGATGCTTGTTAAATAATTATGAAGCCTTAACAAAACCTAACTTTTTTGACTTCACTTCAGAGTCAAAGAAAATAAGTTCACCTTCCTGTCTCTGTGTAATGTGCAGGAGGGGAAGCATTTTGCCACCAGGCCCACATTCTTTTACCTGATGCATTGTGGAAAAGCCCTTTACAACAATCTTTTGTGGAAGAACTGGAGCCCACAACGTCTTCCTCAGTTAATAATAATTGGAAATGGCTTCAGTGGCATGAAGGACAGGTGCGTATAAGACATGAAGAGGAGTGACAATGTTCTGAGAAGTTGGAGGTAAGGTGACACATTTTTGTCTGTCATCTTAACAGGACAATCGAGAGAGAGTTCAAGTGTGACTACAGCTACATTTCTCAGACTGTGCCTGTGTGTGAGGAGACACAGCTGCCTTGTCCAGCCCGTCTGATTGACATTTTTAATGACACAGCCGTCATCACCTTTCCAAACAGTGGGCTTAACAGACTCCCACAATCCACCTGGGTGGAGCCGCCTGAACCACAGTACCAACACTGCACTGATTTGGAGATTATTAGGAGGGAAACTCCAAGCTGAGCCAGGAGTTACACAAGACATGGACAGAACTGTGTATTTTTTTTATTGTTGCCATGGATACAAGCAGATCTGAAATAGATAAACTCTGCTTCAAATTGAGGAATACATCTTGTAATGCTCAACTGTTGTAATAGTTTGTCTCAAGGGAAAGGAAAAAGTGGAAAAGTGACCATTAAACATTAACCCCCCCCACCCCCTCTTGTTTCTACTGACCACAAAAGACTTCTTAATTTCTCACTTTCTGCTGTGATTCGAAGGTGTAATAGATGACATGGGATCACTGTGGAGCAGTTTCAGGTTAATCCAAGTATGTATTTCTTCACAAAGCCAAACCCTTTCAGGAATGCAAGGTGTGAAAGTAAGACACTGCTGTTCATCCTCTTAAGTAAGCATGAGAATAGCTTATGTTGTTTTATGCAGGGCGGATCAAGGCATAGGTGAAGTTGTAGGCAGTCGTCTACAGGGCCATGTTTTAGAGGGAGCCTAATGCAAAATATAAGCATGTTCCCTGCTTTTTCTGCTCCCTCTCTCTCTCACTTGCTCAACCACTCATTGACTGCACACAGCGGACAGGGTACAGCAGCAGCATTCAGGGAGAAAGTATTAAGAAAAAAAGGGTAAGAAGTTAGTCTCAAGTAAATTCTTATTAATGGTTTAATTAACATATTGGACATTTCTCTTCATCTTCCCACCCACCAATACAGGTTCCTACGAGTCCAAAGCTCCAATTAATCTAATCAATGGGAGTCTCTCCTGCCTCTGAGGTCAGGGACCTGAACCTCCTTTATGTTTTTTTGTGAAAGGTTTTTGCAGTTCATGAATTATTTTAGCATTCTGTGAACATTTTATTAAATATTTTTTTTTAAATTGCATTAAGTAAAATTTTTGCAGTTGACCTTCAGGGTCACCGTAGCAGAGGCTTAAAAAAAACATGCATTTCATTAATAATGATTTGCTCTAAATTTTTTCATTTTGGAATAGTGATTTGGTTATGAATAGGAATTTTCCATCATCTTTTTTTACGAGCATATATGCTGTGTATGTGCCAAAAAAAACAATCACTTGCAAACCATAGTAAATTGTTTATTGTAGAAAAAAAAAACTCAACAGTACAGCCCTCTCCCAGAATCAGCAATAACATTTCCAACACAAATGAATACTCATCATAAGACTCTGTCAAATTTAGCTTTTCTTCATGACCATATCACCAAATTACATCTCAGAACCTGGGAGAGTCTAATCCTACAGCAGTGGCTTTTAAAAACTCAACTACAACACTTTTCTCCTGCCTGTTTTCACTCCTCTGCTGCTCCGTTAGCACTGACACCATCTGTGACTCCATTGACTGCTTTGTCTTCGTCTGCTTTTCCATTGGATACAGGAGCTTTAGAAACAATATCAGCCCAGGTTCCTTTGCTCTTGAGGGTTGATGGGCTGATGGGGATGTGAAGAGCTCCGTTTACTTCACCATTTACCTGCTCTGGCTTCATCTCACTACCTGTCGCTTCAGATTTTATCTCCCCATTGACTGTGCTGCAGCTTCCTCCATCAATTTCCTCTCCTGTAGCTTCTGACTTTGACTCCCCGTTCACCTCCATGACATCAGCACCTGAAGAAGCTCCATGACTGTCTCCTCCGTCTACATCTGCCTGCTGGTTTTGTTCAGCTGGCTCCACCTCATGACCATTAGCTGAAACTACGTCAGCACTCTCTGCTGAAGTTTCCTCCTCTTGGCTCTCGCTGGCATTCTCCCCACACGGGCTTCCTTTCTCAGCTTCCTCCCCGCTTCCTGTTTCTTGGTCTGAGCTTTTCTCTGCCCAGTTCATCGTCTCCAAGGTGAATAACTGCTTAGATCCCAGGTTCAACCCCAGCTCTTTGGCTACTGCTGCCTTTAACTCCTGATGTTTCTTCCTGTACTCTGTGAGCCTGTCACTATAACAATGAGATTTACTGGTTAGATAGAACATTACTTTTAATTGTCTTCAACATAGAATTTCCTGTTCCCTTTTTAAGTTATCAGCTTTAAAAAAAAAAGAACCGATTTTGTGTTACAGCAATACAAAGTTAGATGTATTCCAAATTAAAAAAAGCTTAATTACTATATTTTTGTTTTCGCTAATAGCCTTCTAATAGTTTGTCATTCATGCAAAACAAAAAAAGGTTTAAAATGCAAATAGTGTCAAAAACAAAAAAGGTCCAGGTCTCTTGTTTTGTATGTAATGTTCAAATTAAGAGCTAGATCTATAAATGTTGGATGATTTTACTCATCACAGTCTTAAAAATACTGATTTATGAACAAGTTTGAAGCACGTAATCATCAATATATTTACCTTTGTGTGAGCTTCCTGATCCCCATCACCAGAACCATCTGTTCCAGCATCGTGTCAGATGAGGGAGTCACACACTTGAAACAGAGAGCAGCGGCATTAATAAACAAAGTTCTCTTCTTTGTGCAAGTTTAATGCTATCAGAGACTTCATGATACCTCCACTGTTTGCTCTGTGCATTGGGCTCCCGCTTGTCTGAGAGAGCGCTCCACCTTCACTGCCTGCTTGGTTATGGTGCACAGAAACTCTTTGCTGCCGCTCGTCTGAGAGTGATCCTCTCCAAGCTGAGAGAAAAAATAACCGTGAGATGAGATGCAAAGACAACCAGGGAGTTGAGCTGAACCCCAGGGAGAATAGTTGCTACTTTTCCAAATGAATATAATAAATACATAAGCCAATCCACATATCTCCCTCTCTATCACACATATACACTGACCAATGAGGTGAAAGCAGTGAGGGCCTCTTTCTCATGCACCATGGCACTTCTGTAGTCTCCCTTACTGCACATCCTCTGGGCCAGGAGGTGCTGACTGCACAGACAGAAAGCAGGGAGAGAAATGGTGAAGATGTTGGAATAGATAGAAGAAAAAGATTTTTTCATGCTCTAAATGGCACCTTACCTGAGCGCAGTGTGCTGGTTTGTCGGGCCAAAGAAGGAAGTGTTGAGTCTGAGGGCGTTCCTTAGGTACCTTTCACACTGATCTCCGGTCAGCACCAAACCAAGACAGCACTGCAGGAAAGCATGAGAATATACGCATTGTCAAAATAAAAGTAATTACGTTCTTTGTTATTACATTTTGTGCGTGTTGTAACCTACATCCAGTGTTGCGATGTATGGATGGTCCTCTCCGTGGACTGTGAGCGTCAGCAGGCGGGCTCTGAGGAGACACTTCTGGGCCAGGGTGGTCTCCCCTCCAGCAAACATATACACACCCAAGAGTGCCTACATGTGAAAAAAAAATGTATATAAAAGTTACATTTTACACACATGACCCAATTAACCACAGTGCATACATTCACATATATATTCATAATCAACAGGAGTTTTTGGACTGCCAGACTACACTCATACAATTGGTCGAAAAAAATCTGAAATGCTGTTGTACTCACATATTGCAGGATGGTGTTCGGATGGTCAAAACCAAGCACTCTCTCACTGATGACCACCGCTGTCAGCTGAACACTGCGAGCCTTAACATCATATGAAGTCACAGTAAGAATAGGGGCCACAACAATGTGTATTAAGCCTTCTATCATTTAAAATCTTTATTAAAAAAAAATACCTTAGTCTATGTTAATGTTTTTCATTCAAAAATCATTCCTGAGTTCCGGGGAACTACAATTTAACTAAAGCATCAAATAGTCTCTTCGTAACACTTTGTTTAAACGTCAGACTCTCTCATTTTTCTTGTATTTCTTATTTGCCTCATAATGCTTTTTCGAACAGTATAAGAGTGAATGTTTTTGGGGAACTTTCCTCCTTGTTAAATGTAGCTGTAAAAAAAGTTGTGGAGCAGACGGCCTACCTCTGCTGGCTTCCCACGCAGATAGGCCACTTTTGCCAGCATGCTGTGGCAGAAACAGGCCTCAGGGTGTAGGTTATCACACACTCTTCCAAACAGGTATGCTGCGTTTTGCAGGTGCTCATGCGCCTGATCCAGCAGACCTACAGTGAGGAAACATGTAATAGTTAGATTTTCTGCTCATACCTCTTATGAGACATTCTTAACAATAGATTTTTTTCATCCACCTTTCTCCAGGAAGGTCAGTGCTGCACGATATGCTGTTGAAGCATCAGCAGTTGGCATGTGAACGTGTTTGATGACAGGGAAGATGTTGAGGACATCATCTGGACCAATGGGAGCTTTATTTTGGTTGTCGAAGACGTAGTCTCTCAGTCTCAACTGGTGTGGAATCAAAATGAACAAACTTGTTCACTTGTTGTTTTGCAGTATATTTGATAGGTTTGTATTCACAGCAACATTTGAAATTATAACTGAGTGCATATCAAAATATTACAAGTACATCGTTTTTTCAGTTATTATTTAAAAGACTAATAACAGGATGATTACATATTTCAGATGTGATTACCTGTAATCCAGTTTTCAAACAGACTTCTCTGAGCAAAGAGATCTTCTGAAGGCCGTAGTGCTCCACCAGGTGGTTTGGACCAGAGCTGTAACAGGGCAAAAAAATGACAGTAGGTGCTAGAACTGTGACCCACTAAAAACTTCTAGAAAAATCATTGACATAGCTCCTAATGTTTCAAGAAGGTTAAGTGCAGTAACCTGGAGGTCAGAGTCCCCTCCCTTTACATAGAAAATCTGCCTCCAGTTCAAACCTGCTGTAGCTTTTAAATTGGATCAAGCATAGGCTTATCCTAATATCCAGGTTTAATTAAAATGGTCAAAAAGATTGTCATTGATGGGACAAAGTCATTTTGTTTTCATGTTTGTTATACAAGTTTTTTATCATTGTTCTCCGAGGGAATAAGTAACACTGGCCTTGCATGATGGTAAATCCTAAAAATAAATATTCCCTCCAATAAACCGAGTGAACAAACTGACATACATGAGGCAAGAACAAACACAGTCTGTGTCCTCACCCGAGGCTGTCACATAAGCTGTACGTTTCATCAGTGTCCTGGCAGACCAGGTTCCACAGCTCAGCTCCAGTGAGTGTGCTCCAGGGCATACTTTCAGAGGCCCCGGCCCCTCGGCCACGCCGCCTCGACTTCTTTTTGGTCTCTTCCCCCACAGCAGTGGGAGTGAAGTGGGGAACCAATAGGCAGCAGAGGAAGTGACTGACAGCTGCAGAGACACTTGGCACATCCACACCCTGCAGAGACATAGCCAGAGGCTGATAGCTCATTCTTTATAAAATGCAAAGAACCACACCTGCATTTTTTTTTAAAAAATTTTTACTAAAAACTACCTGAAGGAAATTGTTGAACACTCGTCTTGCTGAGCGGATGAAAATTTCACCAATGACCAACCTCTGTTTGAGACAGAATGAGGGACGTTAGAAAGCACATAAAGGAGGGTAACTACTCAACGGGAGTACTTCAAACATCAACTACACTGTAAATTAAACACACCAGTATATGCCTCAGGCGCTCCTTGTGTTCTGACTGGTTGATGGCCTTTACCACATGACCCAGATAGCGCAGATTGATGCCTCTCTGATGGAGGATCTGTTTTAGAGAAGTGCCATCCATTGGTGCCTCGTTGCTTTGTAGGCAGTGCTCAACCTGCAAGCACACACGCACACACACACACACACACACACGTTTACATATGCTGATTTTGTTTCATGTTTGCACTAGATCCTGCGCTTATTAAAGTATGCAAACAAAAGATCCTCTTACAAATGCAGGTATCTGATGTGTGATGATCAAAACTGCAGCTTCTCTCAGCAACCTCTCCTGCAGCTTTGTTGACATGCTTTCAGCAGGAGGGAAGGAAAGCCCTGAACACGAAACACAAAAAACACGTTTGTTTGTTTTTTAACCCGTAGTGTGTTTTGTTTACGTGTCAGTGTGTGTGTGTGTGTTTGTGTAGTTTCCTTTGGTACCTGGAGAGAAGATGTCTGGGTTAAGGCGCATCTCAAAGATGATGTTGCTAACAGAGCCCACTTCTTTACAAGCAGCTCGTACTGCATCAGTGGATCGAGAGTCACCTGCAAGTATGAAAATATTAATCAGGTATGAAATGAGCATACGTTGTGTAAGCTCTCACTATATTTTCCAATTGCCTTCATCTAGATCTTTTAAAACACTTCTTACCAGCTGTTGCACATTCTTCAAACCCTCCATTCTCCTCCAAGATCTCTCTCACCCGCTGTGTGAACTGGCAATATCTAAAAGGAGAACAGAAACAGAATTCAAACTTAAAAAAAAAAGGTAAAAAAACCCCAGAGTTTTAAGCTGTTTAATTTCATGTGAAACTCACTTGTGCTGGATAAAAAGCTGCACCAGTTCTGGCCTCAGTCTGCAGAGTGAGTGAGGAAAGCTCTTTGGAAGCCCCAAGTCTGACTGATAACTCTCAGGAAAACCCTCTTTTACACAACTCCTCTTCTCCTCCTTCTCTTCACAGCTTTCTTTACTCCCCTCTTCCCCTGTTGCTGTCTGACTGTCTGTCTCCGCCTCAGGACAGAAGTTGACATCAGGTGGAAAGGTCCTGAACACATCCAGTATGTAGAACCTCCCATCAGCCCCCAGCAGTCCTTGGGCATCCACTGAGGTGAACAGCGGTACCAGGTAGTTGTTTGGGGACACAACCGTGTGTTTCTGGATGGAAAGAGATTTTGCAGCTTGAGCCAGGTGCTCTAAAAGTCGTCTGCGCTGGGGGGACTCCTGGGGTCCCGCATTTACCCCGTATAGCAAGCCTCTATAGAGAACAAGAAGAAAGACAATAAACAGTGTGACAATACAGCCACAGTTTACTGGTATACATTGTTTCCATAAGGTGTACCTTGAGGCTGGAGTAGTTTCCTTCTCTGGCTCAGCACTCTGCAAACCAGGAGCCAGACCCTGAGCAGTAAGACGCACGCCTCTGTAGTCTACAACCGCTGTAGGCAGAGTGTGTAGACCCTCCAGACCCTCTATGTTAGTGTAGGCCTGGACTCCTCTTAGCTCCAGTCTCTGAGCAGCCCTGCATGTAATGTAGACTATATCATATCATACCATAATGTATAGTATCAAATCATATTGTATCATATTGCAACATACCTCATAATACCATATCTTATTGTAGCGTATCATATTGTATAACAATGTGTTTTATCGTATCTAACTGTATCAAATAGTATCTTTCATATGGTATGCTATGCCATTCTTGAAGTGAAACAGTAAAACAGAAACTATTTCATAATGTTCTTATCAGTCACACTTGGGGTGTGCTCTCACCTGCGACCCCTCTCTCCACCATACATTGCATTTGCGGTCCCCTGGTTCATGAACAGGCCCCCCCACAGGAAAGCCGGGTCCTCAGGGTTTCCATTCACAGGTTCCACATTACCGTCTACAACAGTCCCAGCCGCCTGTGACGCAGCCCTGATAAATGCACTGTTTACCTGAGGAGACAGGTATAACAGGTACAGAGGAGGACAGGTGAGGACAAGAGAGATGAATTTTTTTTTTTTTTTTTAAATGACACAAACTGTTGGTTACCTGGAGCAGAGCTCTGTCTCTCTGCAGGCGCTCCTCCAGACTTAGCAGTGGAAGATCTCTGGCTGCTTGCAACTCCTCATTCCAGTCCGGACCCTAAAAATAACACGCGTAATTACATATTCACTGCCAACAGCAGGTCAATCGATAAACAATTACAAAATATTGTTTAGTGTTGTGTAATAAATAACCTGTGTAGCCGACTGATCATCCAGTCCCAGTCTGCTGAAGGTGTTTTTGTGAGTGCGGGAGGCGCAGGGAGGCCCGAGCCAGCTCAGAGTGTGGTAGGGAGTAGGCAACACTTCTGCTGGAGGTAACTGGAGCCTAAAAGAAGGAAAACAATCAACTTTATATATATTTATACACACCTCACTGTATCCCACTGCACTACCCCTGCTTCCTTAATATTTTAAGAGATGTCACATCATTCATTGGCTTATAGCGTTACCTGTTTTTGCGTGCGGTAAAAGTTTGTTTGAAGGCGGGGCTTATTTGGCAGAGCAGATCAGTGAAACAGTGACAAAGTGGGGCCGTCTGTGCAGGACGAGGATCAAACACTTCTTCCGTTGACCTGAGATATAACGTGAAAAGAATTCAGAATCACACTGAAACATTTATAAAGATAATTATTTAATCAAAGCAGCCTGATTGAAAAAAAAAAAAAAAAAAAAAAAAAGGAAATAACACAGTTGGGTACATAATAAACAAATATGAAGATTAAGACAACACATAGAAAATACAAAGTATTATGAAAGTATTTTTTTTTTTTTTTACCTGTTGAGAAAAAAACCTTTTGGGCAGGATGTGATGTCACACCGCCGACCTTCTAAGGTTACCACACTGATGTACAGGAAGTCTCCCTGCAGCTTCCTGTGTCCAGGAGGCGGGTTCCAGCAGCTCAGAGACATGTCTCTGATGTAGCTGGGAGCCTGGTGAGACACATTTAAAGACATAGGGAGTCAGTGTTTGAATCACAATGACCCGGTGTGGAAGAAGACTCCTGGTGTGACATACCTCTGGTTGGGAGCTGTGTGGCAGCAGGGCCATCAGAGGTCTCTCTGAGGAACCCGGGAGGAGGTACTCAGGAGGAGCTCCGTCCTGAATGGGTGTTTCTGTTTTTGTGTTGCTCAGAGATCGTTTGAGGCTCTTTCCATTTGGTAAGCTAGAGTCTGATGCAGAATCAAAGGGAGATTTTAGGGTGAGCTTGACCTTTAGCTTTGCATATTTGTGTACTGCACAGTATGTGTGTACCTGGTGATTGTGTGAGTGTCTCCAGCACACTTGGTGAACGTCCTTCTCTCAGTGCATCCTGAGGTCCTGGCGCTCTCAGCAGCTCCAGCACACGAGCCAGATGGAGGTCGGACGAGCGGGAGGTGTATGACTCTGGAAAGACACAGCATGAATATAAACGTTAGACTGACCTCTATGAAACTGTCAAACTGCAAAATTGCAAAGGACAAATATTTTCTAGGATAAATATATTTTCATCTTTGATGTGTACTCTCATAGACCTGCAGTGTACATTTTGTACACAGTCACATTTTTGCTGCAGGATGGTTTGTTTCAGTATTTTAACGAGAGGCAGACTAATTGGTTTGCACGCAGCTGTAAACTTAGCAACCATAAACCTCTTCAGAAAAGGTGAGTCAGCTATTTACATTGAGCTGAGAAAAACGTAAGTGTGTTTCACAGGTGTGTGAAAGGGAAAGCGCTACGAGTGTGATGATATCACACAGACTGGATTAATCTTCACCACAGAAGCTGAGAACTGTCATCATGCCAGCTATTGTTTTCCATGTTAATTATTTCAATATTGTATGACAACAAGCAAACATAAAGATTGCTTCCTATCATAACTTCAAATATTTATTTGAGATCAGGAGAGCTATTTGAACATACAAACATGGTGTCCAGACAACTGTGTAAAATTTGGATCAATGCGTCAGACTCCAGCTACTTCAGTCAAGTTACACTGATTTCATTGTGACCCTTTATTGTAAAACATTCAGATCTCTCGTCATTTTATGAAAATGCTAGCCTGGCTGCAACTCTGCTGCAACACAGACAGTGTACCTTTTCATTGAATGGTCTTGTTTTCTCATGAAGTAAGTATTTTTTTTTTTTCCCACTGTCTTAACAAGAAAGATCTCTTGTTATTCTGACATAAAGGCATACAAATAATTACATACACTGCTGTTCTCTGCTGTCTTATTATGCTGAAATTTCCACATTTACCTATCGTACTATGAATGACAAGAAACTTATATTTAAGTGAAACAATATTTCTTTAACAGCTGGAAAAACATTCAACAGAGTGAAAGCTGCATTACACACCAAACTACTGCTGAAAAGCTTAGAGTGACGAAAATATCTAGGATAGGATAGAATAATATTTTATTGATCCCCAGAGGGGAAATTCGGGTGTTACAGCAGCACAGACAAGAAAGCGTCCTACAAATGCAGACTGGAAATAAATCGGAACTAATGAGAGGAAACTGTGCAGATACCTTCCACAAGGCGCATGACGGCTCCTGGTTTGAGCCCCTTGATGCTCTGTAGTTCTGTGAGGGGGTCCAGGGTCGTGCCAGTAAGTGCCAGGGACAGGTTGGTGCGTGGACACACCTCATCCCTCGAAAGCAGAGTCATCACTGCGTCTTGAACAAGCCAGAATCCATGAACCTACAAAAACACAGCAAGTCAGTAAGTCAGCAAGTTAACTATTCAGGATAAATATAGTGAATCAAAGTTTTTTGTCGTCTCGCTTCCACAGCCAGTTTCTTTGACTTGTAAATTATTTGTATACAGTAGAATGAATAAAGGAAACAATAATCATGTTTTAGTACCTGCAGCTCAAAAGACTCCACTCCTGCTCCTTGGATCTTCACAGAAAACGACGTGTCCTCATCCTGCTTAATACCCAAGGCCTCTTTTCCACCAGTCTGACTCACTGCGTCTGTTTGAAGGAGAAGTCAAACAAAACTAACTCAGGATAATCACAAAGCTCTGCAACAGACAAGGTTATAGTTTCGGTTGTTTCCTGCCCTCAGCTCATTACGTGCTGGGAATACTTCCAGCTCACTACGACTCTGAAAAGACTTGTGCTGCTGTATGAATCACTGAGTGAAGGAATGAATGAATGGATTACAGTATTGACTTGCAACAGTTCAGATTGCTCCGTCCTTTGTACAGTAAAATTACCCTGAGCTGGACTGAAGAGTCAGAGTTTGTGCGTGTGCGTGTGCGTGTGTGTGTGTGTGTGTGTGTGTGCCTGAGGGCAAGAGTGAGAGTGAATTTGTCACAGAAAGAGAGAGCTGGGGTGTGTCTGCTTTCACACACACACTCATACAACCAGAGGGAGAGCAGGACCCAGCGTGTTCCTCAACCTGCAGTGTGACTAAACCTGTTGAATTTGCCTACTGGCCTCCATGTCATCTCAGAGTGAAGGGACAACCACACCCAGCCCTGGCATGGGCAGACAGCAGAACAATCAAACACTTACATGAACAAACCCACAGTGTGTCAGCCGAGCACACCTGCATGCATGGATGCACACACATATTACACTTTTGACACACAGAGCAAAGCAGAGAAATCACCTTGGACTCGCTGTACTCAATTGTACAGTGAATCTTCAGTTCATGCTGTCAATCTGGCACTACTTTGCAACTGGAAAGCACCCAAAAATAGCTTCTCTGTTCATGATTGGCTGGATGTAGGTCCCTCCTCTCCTCTTGGAGCAATCAGCCTCCTTTCTATTGAAGCTGCTCCCTCACTACTACAGAAAACTATGCTGATTTCAGCCATGACAAGTTTATCTTGGCTAGAGGTCTCAAAAGTATTGAAATTCATTACTCAGGTAGAAGTATAGATACTAGGGTTTAGAAAGACTTCTGTAGAAGTTGAAGTATCAACTCAAGCTTTTTACTCAAGTAAAAGTGTAAAAGTACCTGGTTTCAAAACTACTTAAAGTATAAAAGTAAAAGTAATGTAAGGGGGAAAAAATGCCATTAAGGACAAAAGATTAGGCCGCGCCACAGGGGCCTATAGTGCTCTACCCCACATCCCCAAAAAAACATATTTCTACAGGCCATAATGACAATAATGTTATATTAAAATGTGAATGTTCAAAAATTTGGGAAGAAGCTGTTTCAGCCGCATTTATGCCCATTGAAAATGAACGCATTTTAATACAATGCAAATACATTAAAAGAACCATATATGTGTACTACTGAGCATTAACATGTGTTTCATGGAGCGGAAGATATGATGACTGGTTGCCTGCAAGTATTGTAATGGTGCAAAAAGTCAAACTTCAGAGGCATGTTATCAACAGCCTTTATTGGAATGTAAATGTACATCCAAGCTTAGCTGCAGGAATCTGTGAGGGCAACGGATTTAAGATAACAAAGCTGGACAAGAAAATTGGTGTACCCCAGGGAAGGCTTAGGAACAATTATCCTTGTATGGTTGTCTCTGCCACGGGCAGAGTGTGACGTGATTTGTATCATGTGCAGGTGCGATGGATCTCGTACAAACCAATATGGTGTCGGAATGGTATATGTTTATACTTTTCATCCAACCACAATCAAATTCACTCTATCCGGACGGCGTGATTTATCTGGATAGATTTTTTTTGTGTGTTTTTTTTCAACGATGACAAGCCGGAATAAAAACAAGCCGAAATGAAATATGAGTAACGAGGCTATTTTTAAAATGTAAGGAGCAGAAAGTACAGATAATTGTGTGAAAATGTAGTAAGTAGAAGTAAAAAGTCGGCTGAAAAATAATTACTCCTGTAAAGTATAGATACTCAAAATTTCTACTTAAGTAAGGTAACGAAGTACTTGTACACCTCTGACTGCAGAGTAAACACACACTCTGCCTTAATTCAGTCATTCTGTCTGTTTGAGGGGGAGTGGCAAAGGTTAAAAGAGGTTAAGAAGCCTACTTCAGACTGTGGAGACACAATTATAAGTAAAAGAAAAAGGTGGGGGGAGTTAAACTTTAAAATAGATTTTCATTTTGAATGAGAGAGCAAAACGCATAGATTTTAAAGATTGAGTTCAAAGGATCATCATGAAAATGTATGTATTCTCCTGAGATGTTAGGTTTGATCGTCAGGTTCTGTTTGAGTAAAATCTAATACAAAAGTGAAAATAACAGATTCTCGTGTTCAAAGCAGAGAAAAGCACCAGCCATGTTCAGAGCAGCAGAGCGGTGCTAAATGTCCCACTCTCCTCACATTCTCCAGTGAGGGAGGAACCACACGCAACAAAAAAAAAGAAGGCAGAGGGAAGTGAAAAGAGAAGGCACAGAGAGTGGAGCGGAGAAGAACAAAAAAACACATCGCAAGGATTTCTTACCAGCCTTGGCCTGATTTCTTCCTCCTCCCTTCCTCACTTTGTCCTTCATGGCTGTGTGTTGAAGTGTGTTCTTCAGCTGTCCTCTTGTGTTTTTCACTTCTTTGCGCTGGTAGTTGCTTCCCCTTTAAAGTCTAGCTTCAAAGTGCTGAAAGTATGCAGCAGAGGGGGAGAGACGAAATGTACAGCTGGATTGTTTGAGAGCCCAGCAGAGTGAAAGTTAAAATGGTTGTCTGCTCAGGATTGTGACTCTTGTCCCTCTTTGCAGGGAAAACTCAGCTTATCTGCTCTCCGTGAGGAAAGCCACACCCTCTTATTGCTCCACACAGGCTTATAACTCTGCATGTCTCTCACACTTTGTTGGACTGGGTGTGTCTATGAACCACTCACTCTTCCTTCCTTGGAAGAACTCACTCCTCCCTCCTGCAACAAGCCCTGGAGGAGAGTTGTGAATTTAACATTGTGTTGTTGTTTTTTTTTTTGCCATAAAGTATTGTAATTTTCAAATGTTACAATGAATTTATAAAAACTAGGCATGTTCTTATGTTGATAACATTAGTAGTTAACTGTTTAGTAAACACATTCATTCCTTTTATCCAAAGTGTCATGGGAGTTCTCTGTTGCGTCCTCTGTGTTGACTCATGATAATGAAGTCAGTTTGCCAAAAATATGACAATGTTGAGACAGTTCACCTGCCGCAA
The DNA here is from genome assembly GCF_963930695.1 of Labrus bergylta. Lineage (NCBI taxonomy): Eukaryota > Metazoa > Chordata > Actinopteri > Labriformes > Labridae > Labrus > Labrus bergylta. The sequence continues at coordinate 15,649,466 of NC_089196.1, forward strand.
ACGGGTGTGGCTGATCATTCATAGCTGAGAGGCCTACACCTACATGGGCATTTTACAAATACCCTTGTGCATATTGCGGTTCAAATCAGATATCTGGGCTTTAGGGTTAGGCTGGTTAGGCTGATTAGGCTGATTAGGCTGAGCAGGTGTGTTTTTTTTGTTTGTTTGTTTTTGCCTGAATGCCATGCGATGTTAATTTGAATTCTATCTAGCATCTGCGGTCTGTTAGGCCACACTGGTGACTACCTCTGAGCAGAAAGACAGGAAAATCAAGCTGACAATCAAGACGTTCAACAAATCACTTCTGCAACTGTTAGACATGATGGGGGGACAAATATATATTGATTTGTCATATTATTTGTAAAAGCAAAAAAAACATTAGCCTATACTAGGGTATATCCCTTTTGCAATTATTAAATACATTTAAAAGTAACCTAATAAGCAGCAGTTCCTGTCGTCTATTTTCGTTGAAGTATGATTTCCCCCCTTTTTTTTTTTTTTTGCAGCAGTTACAAAATGTCGTGACGTCAGGCGGCGGTGGCCTTCTGATGTTTCATGTTGTGATTCTCGTAAATGTGAAATTTATTCCGGTCAGCTACGTGATGAAACTCATTATTAGCCTACCTTCTGTTACAGAATGATTTGAACATTAATAATGTACGTTTTTATTCAATTAGCCTATTTTTCCATAGGTTTTGGAAACTGTGTTAATGTTATTTATTCAGGCACATTTTATAAGATGGGGAATAATACAATTAGTTTTATATTCATAGAGTTATTCGTTACATTAATTGTACCGCTAATGTTAAATGTGTGAGAGTTGGATCTCCGAGCAGACAGTAAGAGGGCCATAATCCGCTCAGTGCTTGACTATATGTGTGTGTTGCCTGGTTCTGCTGCCCCAGCAGTGTTAGATAAACTTGATGTTTTACAGGCTAAAGCTTTGAGAGTTTTAAGTGGAGCATTCAGGAATATATAGTGAAGAGGTGAAGCCCCTCTGGAGCTTAAAAAATGAAGTTAGCCTTCCATTATTGTGTCAAAGTAAGAGCAAATGAACCAAACTTTCTAACTATTTGCCAACACCTGGAACAAACAGGGAAAATAAAAATGCTTAACTTTGTGAACTCCATGAGGCAAAAAGCAGGTGAAGTTATTGAATAGGAAAGTGGAGTCAATCATCTGTTGGCCTCCCACTCAGTGGCTGTTGCCTGAACCTGTCAGACTTAATATTGTCAAAGGACAAAAAGCTGGAGATCTAAATAAAGCCATGGAGCATCAGAAGAAAGTGGGGAAACACCATGTACATCTACTGATGGTTCCAGAGACCCCGTACAGGGAGAGCTTTCAGGGTGTTTATATGGGAACTTAAAAAGGGAATGGGTGAAGGCTTCCTGATCGGTATACAGGAGAACTGTTTGCTATCCTCTGTGCCCTGAGGTGGATTGACAATAAAATACCTCAGTCTAAAGTAACTACTTGCATAACAATAAAACACCGTAAATCCAAGGCCAGACCAGACACAATGACAGAAGTTATGTTGGCAAAATCTAGAATTCATCATTTGGGATGCAGTGTGGGGTTTATGTAGGTACCAGCTCATATAATTCAGGGGAATGAAGCAGCAGATGAAATAGCAAAAAAAAAAAGTGCTTTTGGCATAATGGAAATGTATTCAATAACCCAGTTAGGAATTACCAAATCATAGCAAAAAGTGCAGGACAGGGAACACAAAGGCAGACATTTATATCTGTAACACATTGTGCTCCTAAAACCTGCATGGAGAAACGAAAGGACCAGGTTAAGATGCTGAGGCTAAGATTGTGGGGTTTTTAAAGTGGGCTAGCCCTGGTGGGAAGTATCAGTGTGGACAGACAGGGGCAGTCCATGTCCTCCTTAAGTGCAGTCTCTACTCAGAGCAAAGAAAGGGAAACTTTACTGAGACCTCATGGACCTGGGAGAAAATATCTTCAACCCTATCAACCCTATCAACCCTGCAAGCTCAAGGAGTCCCAAAGAAAACAACAAAAAAAACAGCCAGAATTTCTGCAATCCTCTGGTCTGTATACCAGCGGATATAAGGACTAAATAATTGCTGACTTCAGACTGTAGGGGGCAACAATACGCCAAAGCTGCGTCTAGTCTGCCAATCCAAAAGAAGAAGACTAACCAGCTGGCATTTGACAGGCTGTCCTCTGCTAACCGAGCTAAACAGCAGATACAAATCCTCTGTATTAACTACAGGTATAACTTCATGTGAAGCTGTGGGTGAGTAGAAGCAAACGACTGGTACTTTATTTTTGCTTTAAGGTTGAATGTAGAAACAGGTTGTGAAAAGAGTTTGTCACTGCTAGTCCTCATAACTCAGCTGTTAGCACACACCTACTAACCTTTAGGATCATTGTGTTCTGGGTGTGTTTGTCACCTTTTTTTTCAGAAAACACCACTAACCTGGAGATAAGCGTCGTTGACATCAAGAGTCATAGATACATTTTAATAGGACTGGATGGATAAATAAACTAAATTAGCTTACATTAACACGACTGTTTACATTTCCCATTCCGTCCAGCAGCTAATGAGATATGAGCTGGGATCACAGTACTGTTCACCATGTTGCTCTCTCATACTAAAAACATGTCAACAACATGCAGTCCACAGCATGTTGTTGTATGACAGCGCCTCCCCTTTTTGCTCTCCAGTGTCGGGCTCCGTGTTGTTGTGACCCCCTTGCCCCTCCTCCGGTCAGAGCTGAGGGTTGGGGTCACGTTTTGGACTAATGTCATGCAGTCCAGGTGAAGAGGGAGGTCCTTCCAAGGCCGCCTCAAACGTCAACACCCAGGAACTGCTTGACACCCCCAGTGGGACTGCGGCTGCAGGGACAACACCTGAGAATCCGGTAAGGGAGCACACGTGATTTCGTTCTTGGTCTAACAATTGTATTTTGTTTTTCAGGGGTTGGGATCTGGGTTAGACATTGCAGATGTTACTGGTTGAAATTAAGATTAATAAAGTAAAGGGTAACACAAACGTGTGTGAAACAGACTTTAACACAACTCAAAGACCATGTGTATGCTCTGTAAAGTTTAACATTGGCCTTTATTTCAAGATATAAAAAAATAGATTGGATGTATTTTTGCAAACAAGAACGGTTAATCTCTGTTAAAGAGTATTTTCAGTCCCGTCATTATTTCTCGTTGATCAGCTGCATGGGTACAGAGGACGACTTGGGTCCGTTCCAATAAAGTTTATTTTCAGTCTTTGACTAGGCTGATCTGTGATTAGGGAAACTCTTAACAGGTTTAAGCAATTGGATGAAGTCGGATTGAAGTAAATCTATCCTAAATGACAAATCATGATGACATATGACACATTTTTAAGGCCATGCCGGTACTGAGATATTTCATCACAACAGAAGTTTGGGTAATAAACTTTATCCTCTCGTTATTATTTATTTAAATCTAAGCGTGTATTTTAAACTTATTGCTCACTTTTTTTTAAAGACCAACAAAGGCTTTAAGAAAACCATAGTAAATTTGATTTATTGCTGAAAAATTACAGAGTTTGACTCCTTTTCCCTCAGGCATGTAGAGATGGCTGCTGCATTCTTTTACCTACTGAATGAAAGAGGTTAGAGAAGATAGTATTAAACTTATGGAGAGAGTATAATGAAAGTCACATACTGTCTCTCTGTAAGGCAAGAACATGTTTTACATTTTTGACACTGCAAGGTCCAGAGGAGACCATAGAAGCAGCTGTGTCTGCCTGTCAATTATAAGTGGGAATTATTAAGCAAAGTATTATGAATCATTTTCCAGATGATTTACTGCTGGAGGAACTTTGTTTTCATGTAACTTGGCCATTCATAAAACAGTTGGATATCAGAGACATACCAGCTGAATATCAAAGAGGATGATTTCTTTAAGGAGGGTTTTGTCTCAAAATCAACTCTCTATACTTGCTGAATGCACATTGTCAGCTGTGCACAAAGTAGGCGTTTGTTGTTGTGCACAGTGCTTGTAAGTGATTCATTGGAAAACAGGTTGTTTACAAGCTGAAGCTGCATCAGTTGAGAAAAAGACAAGCGATAGCTTGTAGAGGAGGAAAGAACAAAGAAGCGTGACGCCTTCCTGTCCTTTCCTTTGTCTGATGGTTCCTTGATACAAGCTTAAAATAGGGACACAGACTGAACTTAGACTTCAGTATTTACTTATTTTTAAGAATACAAGGTTAAACAGTGGATTTTCTCACAAGGAAAACAATTTTGAATAAGTGTAGTAGCAGGAATTTGATTTCTTTGTTCTCATCTGAGCAATATTGAAGACATTAAGAAGAATTATTGATTAAGCATCTTGTCATCCTATTTTTCTTCCAGGTGTTGCCTGTCGTGGATGAGGCCTCTCCTTGTTCCACTTCCTCTTTCGAGATGCTTGACATGGAGTCCGTCCCGGCTCCTTACCGAGAAGTGCAGCCTCACTGGTTCTACTGCCGACGGGCTGAGGAAAGCACCTCCTGGCTCCCTTTCAGCAGAGAAGACTCTGAAAAACTGGAGAATGCCTGGACCACAGGTAAATACACTTACCGTTAACAGCAGTTTAACTAAAAGCTCAAGTTTGCCATCATGTCAGTATTATCTCATTATGATTAAGAGAAAGGATACAGTATGTGCAGTTTTTTGTCTTAAGTTTATTAATTATCTACGTATATAAAAAAATTCATATCCAAAAGGAAGAATATAAACCAACAAAAAAGAGCAGTGAATAAGTTCAAAGTGGGACAGGATGGCAGTTCTGTCACCCACACTCTTTCAGAAGGAGAAGTCCATTCATTCCATCGGAGGGCAACAAATGATGCAGCTGCAGAGGTCCAAGACAGCTCGCTATTGTTATTGTGCCATATTGTCCCATGGGTTAATGTGAGATCTTAGCTCGAAAATGGAACTACTCTACTAATCAGAAACATAGCTTGCAAAAAAAGTTAAGCGAACTTGCGAATCCAATGCCAACACTTCAGCGCAGCACCAGCATACTCATAGAACCTTAGATTAAGATTAGAGCTACTTTTTAAAGTTTGTATATGATTGTGTTATTTTTGCAGTAAATGAAAAGAAGGAGGAGGTGGTGATAGCTGTGGAAGGAGAGCGGTATGATGTACATGTTAAGGGGAGGAAGCGCTATGCTGTGTACTGGGAGCAAGCTCCCACTGAAGTCCGGCGCTGCACCTGGTTCTATAAAGGAGACAAAGACACCAGGTTTCTTCCATATCCTGAGGACTTCAGCCAAAGACTGGAGGTAGCCTGACACTGAACCCTCCCCATCACACTGCCCAATCCTAAAACTTCTGATCCATACTTTTCCTAATACTACGTTAATACTAAGCTCTTTTCATATGCGTCCTTAATCCTACATCTACAGGAGGCCTATATGATTGCAGTGACTTTAGACGAATGGAAGACAAAACTGGAGTTTCCCACCGGAGAGACCGTCATTCTTCACAATCCCAAAGTAAAGCCTGCTGTTACAACGTCACTCGTAAACTAAAAGATATTCGTTGAATGTGTACTTCTAAAAGTCCTCTTTTCTATCATTTCCCTGATCCGGTCTCAGCTTATAATGCAGTATCAACCAATAGGATTGCAGGATGAGTGGGTGTCCTCCCCCTCAGAGCAGACCCGGCCACAAACTGTAAAGAGGGCAGTGGAGAACATCTCTGTAGAGATACCTGATGGTATGTGTATGCATGTACCAGTGAGATATAGAACATAGAATATACTTTTTCTTTTTTTTTTTAAACAGCAGCAGCATGAAAATTTAGGGCTCATATTTGTTATTTGTGCTCCTAGGTGAACCAGATAAAGTGGACCACCTCGTCTTTATGGTCCATGGCATCGGCCCTGCATGTGACTTGCGCTTCAGATCCATCATACAGTGTGGTATGTGTGACTTTGTGTGTGTGCGCGTATACTTTATTTATATATACTGCATATGCATATACTGCATCCTCTCCTTCTTAAACATCTCCAGTCAATGACTTCAGGAGTGCTTCCCTGTCCCTCCTGGCCTCTCATTACAAGCGGGCTCAGCAAGATGGCGGTATAGGGAGAGTGGAGTTCCTACCAGTCAACTGGCACAGTGCGCTACACGGGGATGCCACTGGTGTGGACGAGTGAGTATTAAGAATGATAGTTTCTGTGCAGAATAAAATGTATTATTGATTATTCTTATTCTTATTTATGTCTCATGTTTGCAGAAAAGTTCAAAGTCTGCCCTGCCTGCCTTAACTTTCTCCCTCATTCACCTCTTTCTAGGGACATCCAGAGGATCACTCTCCCCAGCATCAGCAGGCTGAGACATTTCACCAATGACACTCTGCTGGACCTGTTTTTCTATAACAGCCCCACCTACTGCCAGACCATAGTGGACACAGTGGCTTCAGAGATTAACAAGCTTCACACCCTCTTCAAACAGAGACACCCAGAGTTCAACGGGGCCATTTCAGTCGTAGGACATAGCCTGGGTATGACATGCACAGGTTAACATAAAACAAACGCAAAGTGTTCGATGTACTGACTTTTAGCTGTTTCCCTCCCCAGGTTCATTGATCCTGTTTGACCTGCTAACCAATCAGAGGAATGGATCAGACGGGGTACAGTGGCATTTGCATCAACACTAGTATACTGATAAAAAGGTTGCATATTTCTCTACATATTAAGAAGGTCAATTCTCTATTCTGTCCTTCATTGCGCTGAAGGTGCCTTCTGATGAGCCCTTTCGTCTGAACTCTGCCACTCTGGAGCAGATTCTTACCAGACTAGGCCTCCAGCAGTACCTGGATACACTACAGGCAGAAAACTTAGACCTGGAATCCCTGGTAACATACACACACCCACACACATAAAGAATATACAAAATTAATTCATAATGCAGGGTTAAAACTTGTGGATTTCCTCTTATAGGCTCTTTGCCAAGACAGTGATCTCAAAGATTTAGGAATTCCCCTTGGACCACGTAAGAAGATCCTGAACTATGTCAAGAGGAAATGGCTTCCAGAGGTCAGAAATATTTGGATCAATATTATATTCCCCATTATAACCTTTCACATTGATGTTTCATTAATCTGCAGTTTGTTGGATGGTTTAGTTCTTGGCATTGATATAGGTTCAGTGCCAAGTTCAACAAATAATCCACCTTTTGCTAAACAAACCACATAACTACATGCATGACTTAACCATTGTGTGTGTATTTACACAACCATTGATGTAGATTTTATGGCTAATGCTCAGTGTATTGAGTGTTTTTATAGCTGTTATTACATTACAAAGAGAGGATGAAACTATCTCAAGAAACTGGTTACCTGTATCAACAGGGAGAAACGGGCATTGTCTAAGCTTATTTGATTTATGCTTAGGAACCCTCTTTCCAAATGCTTGTTAACATTGTTTAGTATCTACTTTTCAGAAGTAGGTCAAATAATATCATATATACCTTACTCTAAACAGGATTGTAGGACAGTTCGTTTGGCACCAGGGTTGCAAGTCCCACCTCCAGAGACGAGTGATCCTGATGGTAACCAGCCCTCAGGACTGACAATGCAGCAGTCCCAATTCCACAGGGCGCAGTCCATCACCAGTGCTGTGGACTATGAATACTTTGACATGGGCATCGGACAGGTACCACATATTGACATAAATATTTAAACTTGTGCTCGGGATAACATGTAGATAAATGCTGTGATGCATCACCTACCTGCTTCTTTCCTCCATCGCTTGCCTGGACAGACCAATGGAGGCATAGCCAAGGGACAGGTGTGTCTCACATGGTGCCGCCATGCTCTCAGGCTTTTTTCTTATCAAATTGTGCCTGGAGTTTCTCCAACATACAGTCCGATCTCAAGGCGACTACATTACAGTGGTTATTTAAAGAATATTAGGATATTGTGTGATGATAGAGGCTACCATCTTTGTCCCATCAAATCAGACAACACAGCACCACACTCTGTCTCTGTGCTCATTCGATCCTGCATGAGTGGTCAGCCCCCTGATGTCCTCGTCACCTGCAGTCATACTCCCTGCCTGTTTTTTTATGTCATAAAAATTGTTGTTTTAATGTTCCCTACACACCAGGGAATTCATTAATCTGTCCGTCTGGTTATCTGTGTCTTCATCAAAAATGTAGTTTAAGGTCTGACATTTTTTAACACCAAATGTTTCCAACTCCACCTTTCATCCCCAGGTTTCCATCGACTACCCACAACTGGCTTTCCACCCTCAAACATTTTTTGCCTTCGGCTCTCCTATTGGGATGTTCCTGACTGTCCGTGGCCTCAAACACATCGACCCCAACTACACCTTCCCCACCTGCAAAAGCTTTTACAACATTTACCACCCAGTGAGTAATCCCATATAAATTGTATCTGTCCATTCATGCACACAACCAGTAATCTTCTCAAAAAAAAAAAGCAGCTTTTCTTTGCCACGGTCTGAATTTTTTGTTTCATTTGCAAACAAAGAGAATTTCACAGGGCAGATATTAATGAATTTTTTCAAAAATTGAAACATGTAACCACAGCAGTAAATTACAAATTAAGAATACAGGCAGCAGTTTCACAACTATGAATTTCGTAAGAACAAAAGCAGATATCATGAAGACAACCTCTTTATTGTGGTGCAGTATGACCCTGTGGCCTATCGGATAGAGCCCATGATTGTGACCGAGACAGACCTGGAGCCCATGTTGATTCCTCACCATAAAGGTCGCAAGAGGATGCACCTGGGTAAGGCTCTCTGTTTCCCTCTTATTGTCTTCATGAAACTTTAATGTGGTATTGGCTTCTGTTTGGCTTAATGATAATCTCTGTCTCTGTTTGCCTGCTAGAACTAAAGGACAGCTTGACCCGTATGAGCATGGATTTGAAAAACAATGTTTTGGGATCATTGCGGACGGCATGGCAGTCCTTGGCAAGACTACCAGTAGCTGCACTGCCCCCAGTAGAGGAAGGAGAAAATACAACGCAGAGAGACCTTCAGGAGACACATGGTAGATATTTGCCTTTTTGTATTTGTGTTTTGTATGTACGCATGCACAAGAATGTGTCTATACCAGTGTCCTTGCACTCCTCTCACCCCTCTCTGCATGCAGCACCCTTCCACTCTCTTATTCTGCTCTGTGTGTTTTTTGCTGTGGCCCTCCTGAACCTTTACCTCCCTGCCTCTAACCTCAGCCTCAGGGCAGTCACTGCTTCTGCTAAGATGGGGGGAAAAAGTGCTGATATTTGGACTAAAATGCTGGAGTGGCCCAGGGCCCCTCATAAGAATTATGCACTAACCTTTCTATATATCTAAACTGCAACTCAGCATTCCGTTTACTAACACTTCCTTCAGGCTCTTTCCTCCCTCTCCGGCTGTCAGTTTTAATTCGTTTGAATTTATGAACTGCTTCACTGACTGTCAACATCAAAAACAACTACAGCAACCTGTCCATGCAGTTCTCTCCTAGGTACTAAACAAACAGTATAGTAGTGATTGCATTTGTTTTTTTAAGAATATTAGTTTACTGGACCTCAACCAACATGTAGTGTCATTCATCAGTAGCAGATCGCTTACAGAAGCTGCATGCAAGTACATGTCCTGCCCTTTCTAACTGCACCTCAGGTTCTACCGTGTCAGTTGATTAAATTGATCAAATGTAATTCAGCTGCTGTAAGGACAGACTGTGCAATTAAATTACACAAAACCTTGTTTGTCTTCCTTTTCACTAACAATTAAAGATGACTCGCACTGCCTTTATTTGTTGTTTCAAGTATAGTGATACAAGATCCAAAAATGTAGATGTCTATTTGGGACACAAACAATGTAATTTGAATACAATATTTTTAGGTTTTCCATTTAGATAACAAGTCAACACAGAGGTTGATTGTCTAAAATAGTCATTAAAAATGTATCAGATGCTAGCAGCCAGCATTTCATTGGGGTTCATCGGCAGTGCACTAAGATCTTTGTGAAGACAACAATGTTTATGACATACAATCACTTATCATGAAACAGAACCTGTCTGTCATTTAGTCCACATCATACGGGTAACTAAGGGGGGGATACATAGAATTCATCTGGTCAAAGGAATGTGTTCAGTTCTAATCACAACAGTGTCTAAAAATGACTTAAGCTACTACAACGAATTATCTGTAAGCCCAAAGGGCCCAAAGAACAATGTTCTGAAACTGACAAACATTTCCAGCTTCCAAAATAATTGCAAACATTGAAACAGCATACATTAGAGCTCCTGTGAGGAGTTCTTATTAGTTGGTTATGAAACAGACTGAAATCAGTACCGATGCCTTTATTTGACCAACAAAAACAAATGAGTACATTTGAATGAAGGTTGATTATTTCTATAAATACATTTGTTCAAACCCCTGCTGGGTAGGTGCCAGATGATGTGATTAAAGTATGTTGCAGTAACAGCCTTTTTTTTTTTTTTTTTTTGCATTTTCTTAAGATTCACAAAGAGTGTTACATTTAAATGTTAAAAGTAAGCATGATGAGATTTTGTGTTAAAAACACCACGCACACACATTTGCTGGACAAAATCAGTAAAGACACAAGACTTAAGACTTGTTTTTGTAAGACTTAATCTTTTTATCTTAAGAGGGGTTGTAGGGGTGCAGGTGGCCTGGCGGTTGGGTGCTTTCCCATTTGCAGGGGCTGTGGTGTGATTCGGGTCTGACCTATAGCTCCTTTCTTGCATGTCTTCCCCTCTCTCTCTCCCCAGTTTGCTGCTCTCTCTTCTGTCTTATCAAATAAGGGCTAACAGTTTAAAATGAATCTACAAACACATTAGTTGTAGACTGGTGTGAACCTTCTCCCTCCTGCATAGGTTTGTATACTGATTGCTGCAGAGAGCAACTTCTCTCTGTTCTCCCTTTTAATGATGTTCTTCATTTAAAAAAAAAAAAAGAGCTATCTGCTGCTGGCTGTTGTTTTTGTTGTCTGTTTGTTGGCTGCCTGTAGAGACTCATTCATCTTTACTTATGTCCCAGTAGCAGCAGTGTGTGAGGAGGCAGAGTCCTCATCCTCAACAGAGCAGACAGAGCAGCCTGAGATTAAAGTGGGGATGTTGAATGGAGGACGAAGGATCGACTTTGTACTTCAGGAAAAACCTATCGAGAGCTTCAATGAATACCTGTTTGCCATCCAGTCTCATCTTTGTTACTGGTGAGTTTTGCATACCTGTGGTGGGGTTGACCTACAGGAGCTGTGCTCGTTTGTATTTTATGTAACTGATATTGTTTCTTTCTTTACTCACATTTGCTTTTTTGCTTATTTTCAACAACAGTTAGTTATGTTCTCCCTTTCTGTCTATCCATGTGTCTGTCAGGGAGTCTGAGGATACAGCTCTGCTGCTGCTGAAGGAGATCTACGACAAGCAAGGTGTGGCCTTTGAACAGCCACAACAGTAATGAAATTTCATGAATGTCAACTTGTTTTCTCATCATGACTGTGACCTGAAAGTCATAAAATAAGACGCGCTGACAAAGCCAGCGGCTGCAACAATGCTCTTCAAGAATGCCTTACTGCCCTGCCCTCTCCGTCTCTCACAGTGGAGGCTGTTTGGCAGCAGTCAGGTGATTGTGTTTCAGATATGTCAGCCATCCTGTATTTTTGAGGCAAAGCAGTTTATTGGTGCCGCCTTAACGCCCATCACAGGACCTGATCTGATGTCTGAGAGTTGTTTCAAATTCCACCTAAACACCAGTGTTGTGCTCCTGGTTGCACTTTTCTTTCCATTTTAGGTAATTCTTTATTCTAAATTTTGCACTTTTTTGTACCAGCAGTTGTCAACATATGCATATCGCTGCAGCTCTATAAAATTGATACAAACAGTACTTATAATAATAGAAAAACAAAATCTAACAATTATACTAATTTCACATTCAATCTCTGGTAATACCTCTGGGCTGGCATTTTACAACCAAAAATATGTTTAAAACTACCAGAATATAATTCAAATAGTATATTGATTTAAGATTTAAAGTTGAAAGTATATCCCAGCAAATATTTCTATAATGTTGATGTGTCTAACAGGACATGTCCGTCAAATCAAGTAGACTTTAAATCAAGTAAGCTTTCCCTCAGCCTAACAGTAGATCTTGCTTTTATCAATTAAGTGGTCAGGGGATTTTATCTGATTTGCTTTGAAATGTTTACTTTCTCATCAGGGAAATGAAGGTTCATTTTTTTGTGTTAAGAGTCCTCTTGGCAGCTACATTTTCTCTCTGTCAACATTGAGGACTCTTTAAAAGCCAAAGCTGCTACACTGACGTATGTGCAATGCAACAATAATATTGATTTAATTCAGTTTCTCATTTCCCACATGCAGTCCTGTCCTGTTCTGCAAACATCTTTAAAGGATATTTAACCCTCTGCTCATATTGCAAAACGTATTTCAGTTTGATCATATCTTCATATGGGTTTTAAAGAATCATCCTGATGAGGGTTTGTGTCATAAAGGAAGTAGTACATGCACATTCTTGAATTGACAAACTGGCTGTCTTTTCTAACTGTGTCTATGTACTGTATGTGTGCGAGTACAGCTTGTAGTTTATATTTTAGTAGTGTGCAAACTGCGAACAGTACTGAAAGACCAGTTTAACTTCCTCTCTCTGAGGTCCATGCCACTCCCGTAAAATGTTTTATCCTCTCTGATATTTTTGGTATTTGAGCCAAAATGAATCCTTCTGTAATATCTAACAACATTTTATGATTTTATTTAAACTAAAACAGACACCAACCAACACCAAACAGTTCATCCCATTACAGACCGGTATCTCACATATAATTAACTTTTTCATAATGGAAGGGCCAAATGGTTCATGTTCTCTCCTCTTTACTTGTTTCAGGAAATGGGAACATCATCTCTTCTATCTGTATTGCATGAGTTTCTTTTTAAGGTTAGAGCAGGGTTTCTCAACAGCTTCTGCCTCTGACCCCATTCTTAGGGCCCAAAATGTTCATATTCATAAAGATAGTTGTCAAGTGAAAATAATATTTTTTTTGTTTAAAGTGCATGGTAATAAGATTATATATAACTCATATTGAATACATTATTTTTTATTAAAAACAAGAAGAATCAAATATCTATTAATCAGTGTTATGAATATTGTTTATCAGCACTTTTCGTATCAACAACGTGGGATCCAGACTAGAAAATTGAGAAACTTTTTGTTGTGATTTGTGAAGTGTGATTTGAGATGAGTCATGTGTGATGGACTGATGGGGCAGCACAGCCCCCACCACCAAAGCTCTAAATAACCCTAAATGATATCTCAGTCCTCTGGGTATAACAGCCACAAAATATGTGCTTACACCTATTGAGCTTGTTCATTTTTCTTCATTAAATAATGCACTGAATCCTTATCACAAAGATGTTTCCTTGAACATCCCCATTGTCTCTGTTACGTTCACTGTTTGTGTCTTAACAGTAACACTTGACTTTATGATCCCTGACAGAAAAACACTTTTGCACTCGATACATGTTGGAACTTATCAGAAACAAAATTGTTCTCGTTTCTAATAAAATTACCTACCAGTATGGTTACATTTTTTGTGTGCCATAATAAAAACCATTACAAGTATGTTTTGTCATTTTATTATATTTATAAAAGCACGCTCAATTTAAAATGTGAAAACACAATATTGCCTTTGTATGTTGTTGTTTTTTATTACTATTAACAGAAATTATTTAAATGTTAATTATTTTTCATCAGAGATAAGACAGTAGCTTACTCACAGTGTTCAGTGGTTCTCAAATGTACAAACTAAAAACATCGTTACTATGGCAAATCGCGCGAGAGAAGCGCATGCGCAGTCGTGTGGACGACGCAGCAGCATCACTTGAAGCGGTTGTTTAGAACAACAGCCTCCTAGGACAGCTATTATGAGGCAAGTAAAACTTCAATTGTAAATAACTTTTTCTGTCTTATTTAAAAAGATATCCGGTGGTTGCGACATTTAATACTCTATATTATGGGTTTTTGTACATATTGTTCATGTAATTATTCGATATTTACGGCGCTAACGACAAGGTAGAAGGTGACCAGGACAAATAGGTTGGATGATCATGATACACGAGTTCAGGTAAAATGAACTAAATTTAAAGTCAGGCTTGCTCTATGTGCTGTGTGTGTGAGGTTGTGCCCACTTTGTGTGAAATGTTTTGGAGTCAGTCAGAAATTAAGACCTCAACTGTGAGCCTCATGTGAGTCATCTCAGTGGAAGAAAGTCATGCAGTGAACTAAAGCCTCTCAAAGGCAGGCCTGTCCCAGCTGGACTCCATCACCTGACCCACCATGGCTCTGAGGGGGTTAAAGCAGGTTTTTATTTTGTCTACTGAGACTAGATGAGACGGGCTTGAATCAGAAGGTCTGCTTTCTTCTGTATTCATTACTAAACTACTATATAAGATCACAATGGATCAGTGATTTAGTACATCTCTGGGCTTTCCCTTTGACTCTTGTAAAACATTGTCCAAGTAACCCTTCATATGTTTGGGCCGTTTTTGTTCACTGTTTGACTTGAATTTGATATAAGACCAAGGTAATGTTTCAGGGTAAAAGATCTGAACCCAGGGAATTATTCTTTTGCAAACAAGTCAAGAACTTGAACAGTATGTGTGTCAGTGTGTGTTGTCATGCTAAAACCCTAGGGGGCAGCAGGGGTGGGCATAGTGCACAGCAGGTAGTTGGAATGTGGCACAACAAGTGGAGCTGTGTTTTATGCAGCCTATTCTCAGCTTCATCATCCTCCATCCCTCCCCCGGATCTCAGATCTGGCATTCAGCTGACAAACAATAGAAGAGACTCTTTCATACTTCAACAAAACTCTCAACCCTGCTAGATACCCCCCACTCCCCTTATTGGTCTTTAAACACCCCCTGCACTCACACACACACTCTGAAGGCTATGCAATGGCTGTCAAGTAAATGTCATCTGCCCCTGGTGTGTGTGAGGGAGAGAGAGAGAGAGAGAGATAGAGCTTTCAGTGGGTGGGGAGAGAAGTAGAGCGAGGAGGTGGGGCTGTAAGCAGGGCTATTCATGTGGCATCTATAGTTCCCACAAGCATTTGCACTGTACGGCATCGACAGAGACAGTGGCAGAGAAACGACGAGGATAAGAGAGAAGCTGGTTGGTAAATAAATGCAAAACAGTGATGAGAAGCAGGGTCGTGTGGGGCTCCGACACTGAGCCAGGCTGCTTGGAGGAGAGGCAGAGGTGAATCCAGGGAGAGGGACAAGGACAGACGGAGCATCTGGGATAAACCCGAGACAAACACACACTCAGCTGTTGCCATGGGGGGCTCCCTCAGCCAAAGCAGGAAGGGATCTGTCAGCTCTCAGAGGAAGAAGAGCAGCATGTAAGATGGGATAATGTTTTTGTTTTTGTATGTTTTCATGTGCGAGTGAGACAAGGGAACATGCAGAGACAGAGATGCTCTGAAATAGCGGTGGTGGTTGCTGCCGACTGACTGATCAATCTTGCTCCTAAGATTGTGTTGTTTTGTGATCTCAGTGGTTCTGTAACAATGAGGAGTGAGCGATTAGGTGTTGAAGGGCGAAGCTGAGTCCTCGACGCTAAGACTTCCCCCTGCTTGACAATATCCCTGCCGTGCTATTTTGAATGCTGTTTTGGTATTCAAATTTAAGGAAAGAGGGAGTGATGTCATTAGCAGAGAGGCTGAACATGAGCTGATCGGGTCATGCTTCTTCTGAAAGTGTCCAATCATCCCTCATTTGTTTGACATTTCAGCAGCAGCTTTTGTAGCTACTGTATAACAGCAGAAGATAAATTGCTGCTGCTGCTGGATATTAATTATGTAGTTGTGACCCTAATTCTGAAGTGGTATTTTTATCATACAAGCTCTACAGTTTATTTTTGGCTCATCTTCCTAGTCTGTTCATTCACTGTGGTTGACATCCTCAAAACACTGTGTGATGTATGAAGTGTAGCTATCTATCAAGGGCCATCATCTTGTCAGAAATAAAGGGAAAGTGAAAGAGACAGTGTTGCTAAGGCATTCATCAGAGCTTAGAAGCACTAAACCAGCAAGCTCCCTCTTTCTTTGCTCTAATCCTTTGTGACATAGAGTGAGCCCTATTACTTTGTCCTCCCTGCTGGACCCAGTGATGCTTTAAATCTCCATTTTTAAAAGCCTCTGTAAGCCCCTTGTAGCAAAAACACTTTCTGCTGTCACGTGTAAAATACTCAGACAAGCCTTATTCAATCACTCATTTCTTTAATATCACTGTGTTGCCTCTGAAGTCATGGAGAACTGCAGTTTTTAAATTAAGAAGCAGGGTCGTCAGGTAATGAGCAAATGTTTTAGCAATAGCCGGGAAATATCCTTTGTAACAGAAAAGCAAGGGATGTGAGAGATATCATTACATACAGAAAACATACTGTAGGATTCATCTGTGTTTGTGATAGGGCAGGTGGGGGTTGGGGTCCTCCCTTTGAGAAAACTGAGAAGCCATCTAGCATCATGGGAACTTAGTTTCCAGCTTCTGGTCTAATTTTAGTTGGCTTAATCATTCGTCTCATGTCTTAACTGGAGCAGCCTTTGATGCAAAGACTGCTTTCAGTTTTACAAAGCCCTGAACATGCGCATGGTCCCTCATTTGGGAAGAGACTGCCCTGCATTTGGAGCTCATTTCTTGCTGTAGTGGTAGGAGTTCAGGTCAGCATTGGCTCCAAATGTTCTCATATCTTTGCCAAGACACATTATGAATAAATGATAGACACAAAATGATTTAAAAAAATACATTTGAATTATGTATTTGTAACCCAAACAGACTAGGTTTCCCAGCAAGGAAGTGAAACTACTGAATTATACCCATGTTAAGGCCTTCACTTAAAAATAAATAGACATGTGTAATAGTTATGTTTTTGAATTGAAGTCAAATTTACACTTTTCAAGTCGTGTATGGCAATTTTAATGAAAAATGAAACCTTGTTAGAATGGGTTTATAAGGATGGAGAAACTGAAAGTAGAACAGTAGGGGATGAGTTGTGTTCCTGCTCTGTGCGTGCATGTGTGTACTATGTACATGCACTATTGTCTGGCAATTGTGAGTACTTGTGTGCCTCCTGTAGGGATGAACAATAGCTCTGTTGGTGTCTGTACATGACTCCTCCTGAGTAAACCCCCCTCCTCTCCACTCCCTTGTTCTCTTTATTATTTCTCTTCTTGTTTTATCACGCTACTGTCAGTTCGTTATTCTCATGTTCTGTCGCGCCTCTGCTCCATTCAGTCTTTTCTCTCTGTGCTAGCTTTCTGCTCTGTTTGCAGCTAATTGGGCTCTGTATTAAAGATGCAGAGGTTCACAGTCCTGCTTCCCAAAAGTATGTCAAAGACTTTGGAGCATCCTGACTCTCTCTATCGCTATCTCTCAATCTGTGTTTTTTATTCTTTTAGCGATAATGCTGAGATGCAGTATAAAAATGATTTTTTTTTAGTAAATATTGTAAGCACTACTACCTTCTTTTGCCCCTGTATGTGCAAAGCCTACTCACATGTCTTACATTGGGACCATTACCCAATTTGTCTCCATGGTCACCCCTGTTTCATCTCCCAAAGCTCCCTGTTATGTGTCTCTGGGGCTTTCTCTTTCACTTCTGTTCTCTCTGTAGGGTCTTTCATCTTCCCCACTGTGGTATAGTCACTAGTGCTGCTGTGCTTTATGTAATAACATTTCATTATGTGAAGGGTCTGGTTGAGAGTACAGGACCAACCACTAGATGGAGCTGTATTACAGAGGAAGGCAAGAAGTTAGACCCAACAATACATTCTGCTTATACTAGATGCTGTCTTTTTATATAAGCACACCTCACATGTTGCTCACATGTTCATGTCTCACATGCAAAGACTTGGGAATAAATGCAACCCATAAGTTCTCGTGCCCATTCCTTATATTGGAACATGTCAGCATCAGCACAGCACACACATGACAACTTTACACAACTTCCTTGTATTATAAATAACTTGTATGTTGCTCTCTATCAAGTTCATACAAAACTAACGCAACCTATGGCCTTTTTATAGAATATTTTAATTATCTAATTTCAGCGTTCAGGGTTAGTGTCGGAGTCTTAAATTCGGCCAAAAGAATGAAAGCTGCAATTACACAGCACAATCTGAAATATGAAGATGTTGGACATGGACAGACAGTCAGACATAAGTAGATGATGACTCTTGTGGATGTCAGCCGCAGAGCAGCATCACTCTACCTGTTGTATTATTAGCCGTACTGGGCAGAGGTGTCAAGTAACAAAGTACAAATACTTTGTTACCTTTCTTAAGTAGAAATTTTGAGTATCTATACTTTACAGGAGTAATTATTTTTCAGCCGACTTTTTACTTCTACTTATTACATTTTCACACAATTATCTGTACTTTCTACTCCTTATATTTTGTAAAATAGCCTCGTTACTCCTATTTCATTTCGGCTTGTTTTCATTCCTGCTTGTCATCGTTCAAAAAAACACAAAAAAAACAAAAACCCTATCCAGATAAATCGCGCCATCCGGATAGAGTGAATTTGATTGTGGTTGGATGAGAAGTATAAACATATACCATTCCAACACGCTGTGGTGCGGCCTAATCTTTTGTCCTTAATGGCATTTTTTTCCCCTTACATTACTTTTACTTTTATACTTTAAGTAGTTTTGAAACCAGTACTTTTACACTTTTACTTGAGTAAAAAGCTTGAGTTGATACTTCAACTTCTACAGAAGTCTTTCTAAACCCTAGTATCTATACTTCTACCTGAGTAATGAATTTCAATACTTTTGACACCTCTGGTACTGGGTATAAAAGTAATATATATAACATTCAGAGAAAGATTATGAGGACAAAATGCCTATATCTCTAGGGGTTAAGATCAACATGAGGGTTATTATTTTTTCTAATACAGGCTTTCTCTATGACTGATAATACAAAATGACCTAATTTTACCAGAAATGATCATGAGTCATCATCTGGGGAAATACAAGAATGAGAGTCAGCTTCCAAGCGAGCTGCTCTGTGAGGTATAGTTCTTAGGCACAGTGGTGCAAAGAGCTAAATACTATCATCAACTAGCTATTCAACATGCTCACCAAAACAATGCTGATGTCCTGGTGTTGGTGACACGGTGATGATTTGTAAGTACAGTGCTTCTCTTGATCATCCTCTTAATTAAGCATGTTACTCTGCTAACATTGGTGATTAGCATTTACCATTAGCTAATGCTGATGAGAATGTTAGTAGTTTCTCATGTATTGGACTAACTCAGGTTTTGACTTATTGATGATGCCTGGGGAACACTTAGCGGATCACAAATATCTTTATTATTCATCCTCTTTGCTGTATGAATATTTTTCCATCCAGAGGCTGCAGTGACTGATATGTCAGTCCGAATCAGTGATCATATAGACAGACATTGCCATCTTCAGAGCCATGCAGCTAGCAGGTATTACTCTAATCATGTTTTTAGATACTTTGTTGTGAAGAATTGCATCACCTTGAGCTGACCTCAGGGTGGTGCTATACTACATGTGAGCTTGACTGTTTAGCGTTTGTCGTCATGTAGTGCTTAATAATATGTATGAGATAAAAAAGCTTCTCAGATTTTCGGTGTGAGCACACACTTAGTTATCTCATCCCCGATCACATCGTCTCTGTTGTGGCTCACAGACATATTTATCATTGCTGGGTTTATTCTTAGCTCATAGTTACCACACATGCTGCTGTCAATCAAAGTATAATTGATGATTAAGGATGTGCATTCTTGTCGGATAAACTGGAAGGAGACACACATAATAACCTGCTAGGCTACAGTTTATATAGTGTAACATGAACATTTCTATGTGTGTTCCAAGATGGCAGCTCTAGCTCACATATGGGTGTACTGTATGTGCTGGTTTGCCACTGTTTCACTGTGTGCTATTTGTGGCTGTAAGGTATTACATAAGAGCTGTTGCCTTTTTCTTTTTCTTCCCTTTCTGTGGTTCACCTCTCTGTCAGGGAGAGAGCTAGGGATAATCTACCCAGTTTGTCATGCCCTCTCCATATGTGAATAAGACACATTTGTTCTGTGTGTCCTTTCATGTCATGAGGCTAGTTTAAAGCTGAAGCATGTAGCAAAGTAAACCATTTGTGAAATTCAGGATGTCCATTAAGTCTGATCATGCTGCGAGCTTCAGGGGGATTGTCAGCTTCAGGCAGATAATGTCTTCTGCAAGACAGACAGGTTTGTCCTCTCAACTGTTCTCACTGATACACAGAGAAACAAAGGAGGGAAAGGGGACAATGCCAGGAATGTTTGAGAAAAAACAAAAGGGCATTTCAGGTACCAGTCCTGCCCAAAAACTCGCTCTTTCTGCCTTCGCTTGTTATCTCTTTGTCACTACCCATTTTTAATTAATGCCGTTGTTCATCTGCCGTGCCTCTAATGTGCTCCATTTTTTCAGTCCAGCTATCACATCCTGAACAGAGACTCTTTCTGTGTGTTCACCAGTGTGTGACATTATTTTTGAGAGTGTTTGTTCATGCATGTTTTCATCTCTCTTGCCTGCCTGTCTTTTGTGGAGCAGCTCTGTGTGATCAGGAGCTTCTGCTTTTTATCCTTGTCTTTTTTCTTCATGTGAGCAGTAAACCACAGGAAGAAAAGCAGATCACTGCTACTGCTTTCATACCATTCCCACCTTTTTTTCCACTGTGGCTCACACATCCTCCCTTTATTACATTATCCATGGTCCATGGTCTTTTAAAGAACACATTTCATCTGGCCTAGATGTGTGTGTAGTTATAGTGTGTTTAAGAGAGTGAGTGAGCGAGAGAGATGCATAAACCGTAAAGCCTGGACTTACAGTTACATAAGCCATCCAGCAGCCTTTATTGCACATGTGAAAATGTGTGTTTGCGCAGCCGTGAGAGCTTTCATCCAGACCTCTTTTCTGCCAGTCCGATTGGTTTTGAACCATTACTCCTGAATCTAGGTTGTCTGTATTGATTTGTTTGCTGCCTGGCCTGGTTATTTTTTCTTTACGGAAAAATAGATCCTCTACTCTATGGTTCACACATTCTGAAATTAACTGCTAAATATAACATCCAGATGTTATCTATCTGTTTTGATTGTAGTATGTATTCAGTCAGGGAACACTTGAAATCCTTGTTAAAATGTCTTTTTGTCTCCGTTGATCCTAAATAGGCACAAGTGTTCTTTTCGGGAAGCTTTGAGTCACAATCACAGTTTTCCGCAGCCCCTGCTGGGAGCTGCAAAGTAAACAAACCATTAACAACTCAGATTACCTTTCAAACACATCACGGGCTGCCCAAACCTGCCAGTATGTTAATTTACATACAGAAATGCATTCAGTCCTGTTAAGTGTAAAGGAATAGAAAGATACAATATCTGTGTTAAAAGTGATCCTAAAGAATGCTATATCCCTGAAAAGGTTTTAAAAATGCATTATATTTCAAAGTTTTCGAAAATTAGGGTTTTGTTTCTGTGAGATGAGCTTTTCTAGAAGGTCAATCTACCAGGAAACACGATGACTTCCATCTCCAATGTAAACACGTTTTTTTCTATTCTAAAATTTACTGTTGGCCTCATCATTTCCTCCCTTTCTTTCCGTACTCTTTTTTAAGACACATGTGTCTGGTAGTCCGTCTGTCCCAGCCGTTACCAGACTTTTCTCTGCTGTTAAAACAGGAAGCATTCCCTCTCCTCCCCCCCCCCCCCCCCCCCCCCCCCCCACTCCCTTATCCCCATACTGTCGACACACTGTGAAAGATTCAGTGAGGGGAGAGGCAAAGTTCACAAACACGCAGGAGCAGAGCGAGCTGATGTCTGTGAACCAGCTGATCGTCCACCCAGACAGAAAGAGAGGGGAGGGCAGAGGAAAGGAGAGAGAGAGAGAGAGAGTATGACTACTGATGCTCCAGTAATCTGCACCGTGTGAGTCAGTGCTGTTGAAAGCAAAGCAGCTACAGAGACAGCGACTGCAGCAGCGTGAGCCACGTTTCTTTCTCACGAGAATCAACAACACCGAGTAGCAGGATGACAGCACTGAATCGCTAACCAAGAGGAGGAAGTGAGCACGCGATATAGAAAAGGAGTGCGACTGAAGCAGACGTCCGGAAGAGAGAGGGGCGCGAACACAAATCCACAGCTTCTTCATGAGAGTCGCTTTTTTCTCAGTAAACAAAAATACAGATTGACAACTGTGATTATCTAAACTAATCCAGAGGAAGAGGAAGTTCACCGGTATATCTCGGAGGACGCAGCAGGTTAAAGACTCAGCGCGGTGTAGAGATGTCCTGGTTGTCTCCGGTCCAGTGGGCCAAATGGACCTGGACAGCAGTGACTGGGAGTGGGGGGGACAACGAGGGGCAGCCAGGATCCAAGGATGATGGAGAGGACAAGTAAGAGGGCTAGGCCACAATGTTTATGTGTGTGCGTGATAGAGAGAGAGAAAGAGAGAGAGATGGTGAGTTTAAATGTGGACCTGTATAAAAAAGGGAGATACCTCGGATGTAAGGAGTCATTTTCTGTATTTTCTTCCACTTAAACAGCGATAGATTGATTGAGTGCATATATGAGTCTGCATGCAGATTCCCCTGAGTCATACTGACAGGTGGTTGATACGTCCACAGACTGACAAACCGACTGTTACTCTGGTATCATTTCAGATTCTTTCCTACTGCATACTGTTGTATCAGTGGCTGTCTCATGCTGTCAGTGTCTTAGTCAATACTGCATCCTTAAACAAGAAAGAGTCTTTATTAGTGCTTCAATCGGTTTCCTTTTAAGACTCTGACTGTTTAGGCCGGTTTTTATGTGTGTGAGGGATGTTTGGCAGTCGGGGAACAGTTGCTGAAAGTTCAGGAAAGGGAAAAGAGCCACAGTTTCCAAAGCTTTTGATTCTTTTTCTGTCCATTTTTAGTTCCTAAGTAACCATCCAGGATTGCAGCCGTTGGGGCCATCACTGGGACGTGATTCATTGTGTGTGTGTGTGTGTGTGTGTGTGTGTATGTGTATGTGTATGTGTGTGTGTGTGTGTGTGTGTGTGTGTGTGTGTGTGTGTGTATGTGTGTGTGTGTGTGTGTGTGTGTGTGTGTGTGTGTGTGTGTGTGTGTGTGTGTGTGAGAAAGTGAGTGTGGGGGCTGGGTTATGTATATTAGGATTAGCTTTGTGTGGCGGTGTTTTTGTATAGAGCTGTGTGAATGTGTTGGTGTGAGCTTGGATCAGAGATGGAGTGTGGTCGGGTGTTGGCTCTGAGAGCTTTGCTCCTTGTGTGCTGTTTTTCATTAGAGTGCGGACGTTTTGATGTGCGTTCGAGAGCCTGGGAACGGGTAGACACACACACACACACACACACACACAAAACCACATCAACGCTCACTCTCCCTGTCTCACTCTTCCTTTTTGTTTCTCCACTGTTTGGAAATACATTTTCGCTGGCTGTCTCGGCAGCTGACACAGCAGACTCAGTGTTTATATGTCTGGCTGGTTTCAGAGCGTCCTATTCGTGGGGCAAAGGATGCAGATGGCCTTGTAGGACTCCACTTCCTCTCCCTTCCTCTCCCTTCCTTTAGAATAAAAGCAGCTTGTTTACTTTGAGCTGCTCTGAAATCTTTTGTTTTCATTTCACTTGAAGACAACAAAGATTGATGCTGGAAAGTAGATGCTTCTTTCTTAGAATGCAACACACAACCACAACCTTTATTGTTATGTACACTTCATTTAGCAGCTGTTTATAGACTAACATGAAGATTGTCAATGCTTCTTTGTTCTCAAGGACAGTAGTCTGCTGTTTAAGAAGCACTCTTACAGCTTGAAATCAGACAATGTGTTTTTATCTGGATCACCTCATAAGAAGAGTCAATTTTGTGTTCTGGATCAAATTTGTCAGTTTCAGCACACTTTCAGCACTTTGATAACCAGTCAAACATTCTGTTGTTACCTGACAATGTGACATTTTGTTAAGATCTTTCTCTCTCTCTCAACAGTTCAGACTCAGAGGGGACCTTTGAGACTCCAGAGGCAGAGTCTCCGGGTGTTGTAAAGCTTCTGAGCCAACTGGACAACTCCAACCAATCAGGTGAGATGAGTCACTTCTATTTTTTTATGGTTTCAGAAAAAATATTAAACCTATTTTAACCGACATGCCCGATACATACACTGCAAATGAAAAATTCCCAGATGAAATGACTTATACCCACACATATAGAATGATCTGTTCATTTTAGTATCTTTTCAAATATAAGATAAATTGCAGTTATAACCATACACAAGATTTTACAACTTAATTTTAGATTCGTTTCTCCTAAATAGGCCCCAAAACTTCAACAAATCTGAGGCTCATTGAAGACTCAAGGTGATTGTTCCATGAGTAATGACAATAGATCATCTAAAGTGAATCTTCTTTGTCAAAATAACACTAATAATATAAATGATGTATGGAAACTAGAACCCAACCGATTAATCAACAAGCCGGTCATATCGGCCTATATTAACATATCAAGTGACTTTTAGTATGGGCTAATTTTATCGCAGATATGCGCCGATATTACTGGATTTATTTATAAGTCTAATACCATTTTCATTTGAGTATCACTGTATTACACCAGCAGTTCTCTGATATATCGGTATCGGCCCCAATGGAAACAGTAGTTCTCCCCTTCAATCTACTAGAAGTAATTGGTTTAGACATTTCCTTTGTTTAAATTATGGAATTGGTCTGCATGTTTTGGATTGCTTGGCTTGCTTGGCTTGCATTGACCCCAGCATATGGGACAATGTGCTAGATAACAACAGACCGATTAATGTGTTATTAATGAATGGAGATTGCAGACAATTAGTCCTCTTTTTCATGCTCAAAGAGTCATGTACAATATCTGGGTTAGTCTCTTTAATAAAAGATTAGCTGTGGGGAGAAACTGATGTTCAGTTTCACTTTAATTAGACTCTTACAGCTCAGGGGGGGATCCACTGTCTGTCCATGGGAACAACCACAGTCCACAATCGAACTATATTTATTATTGAACCAAGACTGAAATATTATTACCTGTTTCTTTTACACTTCCCTCTTTGTCTCCTTTTCCTCTTTTTTTTGTGTGAAACTGCTGCAAAGTCTGCCGTTGTTTTTGTTGCCAGGCCACGTGGTGGTGTGTGCTCAGTGTGACTGGGTGTGGTTTCTCTGCATCTGTTCCTTGTCTTTGAGGGTGTGTTTGTGTCTGAAAGTACACAGATTTTGAGCAGAAGTGTACATAAACCTGCATTAATTGAATGTGTGATGTAATAGACTAACACATTAGCCATCACACATAACAGACGATGTGAGAAGCTATAACCCCCTGAGGTGAAACCACAATGACTTCATTCATGTTGTGTGCACGTTCAGGAGAAGTACAGGAGGGGGGTACAGCAGTAAAGTTATTTAAGTGTTATTATTCTATGTAGCTGTGTGAGTTTTACAGTTTGTGTGGGTGTGTTTTTCAGGAACAGAGAGCCTTGTGTTTTAGCAGCAGTATGACTCAACAGAGAGCAGCCTGCTTCTGTGGTCGTTAGCAGTTAACGGGATATGTGAGGACACAGGATGTGAAGTGTTCTGAGAGGAAGCCCGCAGACATCTTAAGTGATCTAACAGGGGCTTTAGAGGCCCTCACTCTTAGTTTAAATCCCTTATAAAGACTGTTAAATAGTTAAGAAGCCAAAGGATGTCTGATGTGGAGTTTTCTTGTTTAAGTACTGTGAAACTTACGCTGCAATGCTGGTAACTATACGTCTTTATCTGAAACTCTGTCTTTTCTTCTGTTGCTCAAGGTTCTCTCCTACTACCTTTTTCTGTTATATGCTTCCTGCAATACAACGGAAAGCCTGAAAGCAGCAACTAAATATTAAAGGGATACTTCACCCGTTGAAAAATGAACTGTATTGACATTGGGTCATATATGTAGTAGAAATGTGAAATAAATGTTGAAGTTGGTGCCTTCTTGGCCGAGAAAAGGCAGAAAGTGTGTTTTTGGCTCATGTTGATGAAAGACACCAAATCCCAGAATGCACAGCACCGCAGGCCACTCCCACTAAGGTCCTCTAGTTCAGAATCAGAAATACTTTATTAATTCCAGAGGGAAATTCGATCAATACAGTTTCTTCAAAATATACAGTATAGCAGTAGAAATATAGTAATAAAAACATTTACAGACACATGAGGCCATTTCATCAACTGATTCAGAGATTTCTTCCAGAATTGATCTTGGAAATTCCTGGCAGAAAACAGACTCTATGTCTGTGTCCATAGGCAAACAGTGAGAGCACCGACACTACCAGTCCGCCCCAGCTCGAGCCGGCCCGGGCTCCTCGTCCTCACCGCCACCGACAGGCAGGCATTATGTCTTGGCTGCTGAGCTGGCAGTGGCCAGCGGTGGCAATATAGTAATATAGCCGCGAGATGGTTGCTGCTGACAGGCCGTTCCTGTGTCGCGGCGGGCCGCATCAGCCAAAACACAAGACCGGCCTGTCGACAGCAGCCATCTCGCCACTATATTTATATATTTTTTATTTATATTTATATTATCAGCTTTCTCCATAGAGCCTGTTAGCATAGCTTCCAAGCAATATGGCGGATGTTAAGTTTCGATTCTGGGAGTGAGTTCCCACCCACTGATCTGTGATTGGTCTGTAGCTTCAGTGGTCGAAAATATGAGGAAATAGCGTTGTAGTTTCACCCCGCTAACCGCAACAGCTTCCAGTGACGCAAAAATTGTCATTTTATGTCACTGGGTCAAATGGGTGAAGTATCCCTTTAAGCTACCTTCATCTATATAGAGCTTTATAGAAGGTTTTATCATGGCTTGGCTGCCCAGCCTGAACCTTCACTTTTTCGGTCCACTCTCACCGCTGTCATAGTGTTGTTGATGTTTTTGTTGTTGTTGTTGATTGTGTTGTTTAGTCAGTGTTTGTTTGCAACAAATTCTGGAGCCCCGATATGCACAAGAGAGTACTATTATTTCAGGTGTAATGGTCAAAAAGACCAGTTTACGGCACATGATTACACATTTTATGCATTAAATTTGATGGCTTTTAGTCTGATAGCATTTCTCTGGGATCTCTACCATTGTAACTTCATCTTGTCCTAGTTTTCAAAGTGAAGCACATTCTGCATTTGAAATGTTGTATTTAAACTAGTAACACATTCTAACTCACTCTTCTTCCCTTTGCACAGGTCTTGCTGATGTAACAAATCACTTTCTGGACAAGAACTCAAATCAGAGTGTGGGTGCTGTTTCATCTCAAGAAGTTGATTCCTTAAACAATCTCGCCGGCTCCTCACAAAACGGCAGCAGCTTTGGTTTGGACCAGAACCTTAACCTGACCCTCAGCAGCAAATCCAGTCCTCGTGAGGGTCTCTCCCCATCCAGCTTGATCCCCCAGCCTCACGCCCTACGGCCCCCGTCACTGTGTGTCCTCTCCTCGCTAAACAAACCAGATCCTTCAGAGGTGGACGATGAGGCTCCAGTGACGTCTGACTCCAGCCCGGACTCAAACTTGATCCCCAGTCATGGCATCTGTGTGGACCCTGATTTACTTAACGGCAACTTGAACTCAAACACAAAACACAGCCCGATTATCTCGTGAGTAAAACATTATAGGCTGTAACGGCCATCTTTTGATATCTGTCAGAAGTTTTTTCTTCTTCTCCACATCCATGTTTTTCACCAGTGTAATTCTAGTTTTAAATTTGTGATATTGCTTTGAGTTATTTTAGAATATAAGTTAACTTTTATTATGAGTTCAGATTTCAGTTACATTTGTTTTTAGTTTGTTTACATTTCTTCAAGGATTATAATTAAGGGAGGCTGTTCTCTGTTCATAGAGTAGTACAATGGACCAACAGTGCCCTCTTGTGTAAGGTCTTTTACTAAAAAATAATCCTGATCCAGCTCTATCTTACTTTGACTGACAAAGTAAAGAAACAGCACATTTATAATCATTGGCTTTTTGTTTATGTATTACTAACCATAACGCCTGCTGCCAGGAAAGCTCAAGTTTTACATTGTGCACTTAGAATAGATTATAAAGTTGTTTTCTTATATTTTGGAGCTAAATCACTACACCCCACTGTTCTGCAATCAAACCAGTAATTCTTTCTTTTCTAAACATTTTAAACATATTGACCATCTGAAGATAAAATTAGATTTCTCTCCACATTCACCCAGCCCCATGTTCTTCAAAGATTAAACCTGGGGCTAGTAACCTAAAGATAAAAGGATGTCCAGTTTTATTCCTTTTTATTTTTTACTTACTAAACTATAATAACCCTGCACTCGTCTTGTGTTAAACCTAACTGTCCCATCCTCTCCTGTGTCTTCCCTTCCTGATCCTTCCAAACCTGTCATTATGTTTCCTTTCTCTCTGTGTGGTACCAGGACTGCTGAGCAAGTTCATTTCCTCTGTGTTCTGTTGTAAGTACTGTAGAACCATGTGTGTGTTTTAAACTTCAGTCTTTGCTGCTCTTAAAACAAGACAAAGTCCTGGATCACTCCACAGCCTAATGTGCCATCCATCAGATCTAAATTTACCACAAAGCAAAGAAGAGAGACAAGTGTATGGAGTTGATTTATATAGTCATTAAAGAGTGCTCATGGAAACCCTGAAATTCCATCTATTTCTTTTTGCAACCACTGTTATTCTTGTTGGAATTTGTCCATAATGTTACTTATTTTTTTGTCAGTAATCTGCTTGATTTTCAATATTTATTTTTTCATGAATCTGCTTTTTCTACTGTAAGACCACGCAAACTCAAAACACACACAACAGAGCGATGAGGAGTGACTGTCAGGCTCCTGCTTTTGTCTTTCATCATTACACCGCCCAGTGTTTACGCTCACAGACAGATATTGATTTGATTTGTTAACACTGATGTTGTTTTTGACCTTTTTCAGAAACTCTTGTAAAGCGCAGCAGAACCAGCCCATCCAAAAGGACCTCAACGAACAGGTTAGAATTCATAATGGGCTCATTGGACTCTCTATGTTTCCTTGTTATCTCCCCTTAAAGTTTTACGTTGTCTGTGGTGTTGATTCTGCTTGTTGTTAAAGGATGAGCATCACAGAGACCATGCCACAGATGAAGAGAAGTTGGCAAGTAGTGTCGGTGTCAAACCAGACAAGGACGAGAGCAGTGAGTAAAGAATCAATGAAAATTGATCTGAATGTTTTTCTCATGTCTGCATGTTTGAGGGCACACACTGATAGAGTAGTCAATCAGTGATTACTCTTCTCGGTGAGAGAGATTATATAACTGCATGTTCAAGTTTTGGCATCATACTTCCCTTAATACACACAGAGAGGCTGTTATCATGCCTTACAGGCACAACTGTAATTATTAACTGAATGCATAGTTCTGCATTTAACCTTGTGGCTGTGTGGCCAACACTGCAGCAGAGTTGTTCAGAGCAGACGTACAGAGTGCTTGCTCTGTTGTGCTGTTTGAGGAAGCAGTTTTGGTGTTAATAAACATATTCAGATGATCACACAGGTACCTTCAGGCTGCCCGCGACAGATTTAGTTTCAGACTGAATCACATGTTGCGTGATAGTGAATCACTGCTTTTAGTGCAGTAGCCTGCAGCGGTAGCTTTCCTTGAGGCATACATTTTTTTCACTCTGAATATTCTCTGTCTTTGTCTTAACACATGCAACTCTACAGGGCCCAGGGTTTATAAGTGTATGAATTATATTCAGTGTATCTCCGGTAATGCTCATTTTTGTTCTAACAAATCATACTGGAAATAAGTGAACTTATCTCAACGTGTGGGCGGAAGAAATATTTCACAACTAAATACTAGTTTCAAATCCTTTTAGTGACTTTGAGTGTTTGTGTTTTGAACTAAGAAATGTGCCCCAAGAGAAATGTATGAAGATGAAAATATTGTGACACCTCTTAAGTATTATTTCTTTCTTCCAGTTCCAGACTGTCATGTGACATCAAAACCTGAGGACTCTGACTGCTGCTCTGTAGTGAGTAAACATCACAAGAAAGCATCCATGTGATTTTACCTACATAAGCTTATCCAGACCCATATATTTATGATAAGATATACATGTTGAGTTATAGTGTAAGTAGTATGCTCTTATGCATGTCTTCCTTTTCGAAATAATAAAAGTAACATGTGATGCCAACAGTGACCACCAGGTGGGGATGAAGCACTCTTTGTACCACCATATACTCTGTCACCTTCACAGATAGAAAGCTGCCCTGACATGTCCAAACTTGTTATTGATTGTCACTTGTCATTGTTAACGCGTTTGCACATTCTGTTTTGATATGTATGTCAGTTGTTGTTGTTGTTGTGTTTTTTAACCAGAGATATTTAAAAAATATTTTTTTTGGTTGCATCATTTTTATTTTAAGAGCCACCTGCTCTGTTACTAAAGCTGCAATGTGAACGTCTGTATGACATGATGGCTGTACTGATCCACAGGACAGCAGGAGGTACTAAGTGTCTGCAGGCTTATCATGTACTCAGGTGACAGATGGATTTAGATTAGCTGCAGAAGATAAGAATATGTCATAATCCATGGATAGACAATTTGGAGCGAGAGCATAGAAAAGGAGAGGCAGTTCAAGGATTGAGATCTGTAAGAACAATGAAAGTAAAGCAAGAGGATGATGAAGAGGGTTAGACAATGTAAATATAATTATAAAACAATTTCTTTTCAAGAACCAAACGAAGAGCAGAAATAACAGGAGCAAAGAGAGAGAATGTTAAAATGTTCAGTATAGATAAGTCAGGCATCTATCTGGTGCAGAAAAAAAAGACTGTCTCAGTTGTGTTTTAATTAAGAAAAAGATATGTGAATCAGTAGGTCTTAAGACTTTAACCAAAATATGCACCTTTTATTTGTTTTTGTGAAAGGTAAAGTATCTGATTCATTTCTCCACTACTTAGTCCTTGAAAAGTATGTGTGGGCTTAGCCCAGTTATACTCCTGAATGTGTTCTAGCATGAGGAGGTTGAAATAACAGATTTCCCTTTGCAGTTTGAGGACCCATGCAAGCTGAAGAACAAGTTGGGGGGAAGTGAAATGCAGAAAACAGGAAGTCAGGTCCTGGATTCCATCTGCATCAGTGAGGCAGAGAAACAGGCTGTTCTCACCCTCATTAGAGAGGAGGTACAAACACTCACTATGCTAATCTGTAGTACTCAATATGTCATCAAGGTTTTCTTTAAGTTCTGCTTAACTTGGACATCTCCTCCTTCAGATCATCACTAAGGAGGTGGAAGCCAATGACTGGAAGAAAAAATATGAGAGCAGCAGACAAGAGGTTGCTGAGATGAGGTTAGAAAACACATTTATGAATACATTTTATTTCAATCATTTGAACATTTATTTGTTGATCACTGAAACATTAACACAATGGCGTGATACAGGGGTAGTAACAAAGTCACAAATGAGCCATTTTAAAAAAAATAAGTGCCTTGGGGTTTAACTGAATTTTCATTTTCCTTTTCATCAGTGAAAAAAGGTCTCTTTGATACCCACCAGTCTGTCATAAAAGTTTTAAGACTTATCATGTGTTTGGTCTGATTACAGGAAAATAGTTGCTGAATATGAGAAGACAATAGCTCAGATGATCGGTGAGTAGAAATGTTTTTTTTTATGTTTGTGTTCACGTAGCAGCTTTGATACATATTACAGATTCAGATTACAGATTCATACAATCACTGTCTCCAGACTAAATACAAAAGAAGAGTTATTTACAACTCAACAAATCATCTTTGTTCTGTCAGAGGACGAGCAACGCAGCAACCTGAGTTCCCAGAAGGCTTTGCAAGCTGTGACGGCCGAGAAGGAAGCAGCCCTGGCAGACCTGAACTCAGTGGAGCGCTCTCTCTCTGACGTGTTCCGGCGTTATGAAAATATGAAGAGCACCCTAGAGGGCTTTAAGAAGGTAAGGGTTTATAGGACAAGTTCATGTTCTGAAAACCACTCAAGGGAAGTATCAGTTTCATGTTGTGAGGCAATCAGCTGATCTGAGAACAAACTGTCAGCTGGAAGAGGATTAGGGTCAGAAGAAGGTTAAATGTATCCCTTGATGAGGGGCTGTTGGTCGCCTAACGGTAAGGGCAGCAGAGATTTACATATTATGTCCTGATATAATCTGTTTCTTGTATTGAAGTATAACAAAAAATTATCTGACTGATCAGAGATTAAAAAAAAAACACAATTAAGAGCTATTTCATCTGAAATCTGGCCCCCTGGTCGACCTGTACAGTGTTTACAGCAGCAGCTAATGGGCAGACAGAAAGCTGTGGTGGTTACACTGGTCAGCTGCCAGGAAAAAACGAGTGCAAATTAGAATTCTGTATTTAGAATAAAATAAGATTAAAAAGAGCTTACATTATTCCGAAGAAAAAATACCATGAATAAGAAAAAAGGTCCTTTGTTTCCTCCTTCAGAACGAAGAGGTGCTGAAGAAGTGTGCTCAGGAGTATCTGTCCAGAGTCAAGCAGGAGGAGCAAAGATACCAGACACTGAAACTTCATGCTGAGGAGAAACTAGACAAGTATGCGTACATTTAAAGGAGAACTAATTTACCTGTCAATTCTGCAATAATAGTAATAAAAAAATCTGTTTTATTAAAACTTCTGAACTTAAGTTTATGTCACCAATTTCCATGTATCTCTCAGGGCCAATGATGAGATAGCTCAGGTGCGTTCAAAGGGGAGCTCAGAGAGCATGGCGCTGACCGCCAGTCTGAGGAAGGAGCAGATGAAGAATGAGTCTCTGGAGCAAAGTCTGCTGCAGAAGGTTACAAGTGCCCTAATTTCTCTGCATGCCAGTTCTAAAATAAACTTTCAGCATGCAGTAATGCAAAATAAAACATTTTCCTACTTTTTACACTGTAACTTATCCTTTGTTTTTCACAGAATCAAGAGATCGAGGAGCTCACAAAGATCTGTGATGAGCTGATTGCCAAAATGGGTAAAATAGACTGAGAGACAGTTTCTGAGAATCAGCTCCCTCTGTCCCTTCAGTCCTGGCCAACACTGACGATATGCATGTCCCCCAGCAGAGACCCAGCTCTCATACCTTTAACCAGCCCTGAATCAGAGACTGCTCATGTACAGATGTCTAAAGTAACTTCCTGTACTAAGATTTCACTATTTGACACCAGAATCAAGAGGATTCTGTACACGTGAACTGTTATTTGAGTTGGGACCCTACTAAGTGTTTAAGATCATGTTGTTTTGTCGGCATTTCTGCCCGTCCATCGTGCCGGCCAACAACCTACTTGTGACTCAACGTAAAGAGCCCATATTCTGCCCTTTTTGGGGTTCGTATATTTAATCTATGTATCTACTTTTGTGCGTTCACAATAGATAAAATCCGAAAAAAGTGTCTGTTTTCATGTGCTGCTCCTCCTTGCTCCCTCTACGCTCTGAGTCTGTCAGCTACGCTCTGTTGAGCCCACACTGTTAGACCCCACGTGGGCCAAGTCTGCTCTGATTGGTCTGCCGATCCGCTCTGTCGTTATTGGTCAGTTGCTCAGCAAGCGTCTCAGAAATTTCAACATGAGCTGCTGGGCTTGCCACAACGAGCCAATGGACTTAGATCAGTGATCTCACACTGACAATGACGTCGGACTGACAAATTCTTATCGAGGGGGGCTAGAACCGAGCGTTACATGCAGCTAATGCTACAGCTAACAGGAGGACGTAGGAGAAGCCGCGTTTCCGCGGACTTTTTGCACATAGATTTGCCTAAACATGCACAGGACACTTGGAAAACACACTAAAGGGCATATAAAACCAGAAAAAGCATAATATGGGACCTTTAAATTCCCAGCAGCCTCTCATACAGGATGACTGACCTGGGTGGGTGTGGGGGGCAGGGTTACATTGATGTATACAGTATATTATGAAGAGGTTGTTTCCCATTAAAAACAATCCATTAAATATATATTTTTATGAAGTAAACAAAGACTTTACTCTGACAAAGAAAGCTCAGGGGCTTTGTGTTAGGCGGAATGAGGTTGAGTCGAGCAATACGAGATCTGAAAGAAAAGATTTAGGATTGTGTAAGGACGTGTGGTCGTCCATGGAGGCCTTACATCATTCAGCAGTGACGATGAAATCAGAATGAGCCTATCAGAAACAGCGATAGCTGTACCTGCTCAACAGTTTGCACAGAGAGTCAGTCACAGACGAGTATAAAAACCTGACAATCACAGACTTAGCTGGCACTGTGTCAGCTTTGTCTCATTGTGTTGTTTGATTCAAAAAATCAACTTAATAAAAAAAGTAACTACCCTGTGTTAAAAATCCAAGCTAACTGGAGGAAACAGTGATTTTAGATTTATTGGAAGATACAAAAAATGTTTGAAGTTTTGCAAGTGCTGAAGTATGTACATGGTAATTTGAGTTTTTAAATAATCACTGTGTCCCGGATTGAGAGTTAACCAAAGGAAAAACAGTTTGACAGCTTTGTAAGAGTTTGTTTTCCACTTTGATTTTATGTGGATGTGTTTACACTACCAGTCTCTTTCTTTGTTTATTTTCAGACAGCAGATGCAGCAGTGTAACTTTATCTAGTAATGAATGAGGAGGCTTTGGCTTTGTGTCGGGTATCACTGAAAGTGTTTCAGAACTGGTACCAGTATAATACTATAACTAGAGTTATTACTCCGATTGAAAAAAAACCAACACTTTTGCTACTTAATAAATTGTCCTTTAAACTTGACAGACAGCTGGATATCTTTGTCAGTTTAACTGTTTAATCAGGGTAACTGCGGTCAAATAACTGAAACATTCAGGCCGAGCATTAAGTTCTCATTTTTGGTCCTTTTCAGTTTTCAACACTCAGTTTCGTGAAGTCAGCGTCTTTACTACCTTGTACATCCTCTTAAAATTCAAACCCATTGTTGTGCCACAGTTTATATTTGTGCCACACTAATTTCGTGTTACATCTTGTTACTCAGCTGCTTAAGTCTTTGTTTTTTGTTGTTTTTTGTTTTTGTTTTGCCACTTTATACTTATCTTTTATTATTGTTTTGTACCAGATATTCAAAATAGAAATGACGGTCTCACATTTGTGTCGACACATTGACACAAACAGCAAGAGTGTGTGTATATTTGACTAATTAAAAATAAATAACATTTATTGTACTGTATGTTTGTCATTTTTGTCTTTTAGGTAAGTGTCTGATTGCCTTTAGCACTGACCAAAACATAAAGATATTAACTCTCACTGTGTTGTTTATTTTATGTCTTGGCCTTGGCCTACTGCTCAGGGTTCAAGTGCTTAAATCTAACTATGGATTTCAACACAGTGACACACGTTCTATCTTAGGTGGCAACTCTTGTGGATAATGACCTTTATCTTTTTTTTTTTAAAGCATCACTTTCATTGTACTGCCGTTAAAACTTACAAAAAGGTGTTTTAGAAACTCCAAGAAGTGATGTTTCTGTGAACAAGATCAACAGCTCCCATTTACTAGAATGCAACAGTGTCTCCCTGTTTAAGGTCGATTAATAAGTTCATTACCACAGGTTGCTGGCTGTGCACCATAGATGGAGATTATAGACCTAAGACTTTAATACCCTCAGACACCTTCCCATGCCTAAATTCCCCCCCCCCTCCTGGCATCCTCACCATCAGATCCCCTCAGTCTCCACTTTTTCTCTGGACTGTTAAAAACAAAGTGACCCTGATACCATGAAGACCACATTCGCCCTGCTGCTCGTTGTCTCTCTGGTGTGTCACAGTAAGTTCATAGCAACATGGGATTTCAGCATTGTTTGTTGTGGGGGGGATTTATTTGTTAAAAATGTGCAGAGTCCAAGCTGAGAGTTTACAGAAGTACCAGAATTGTTTTCTGTCATAAAATCAGGTAAATTCATTGGAAATGTTTAATTTCCCCGACAGCACAGTTTGAGCTTATGGCCAGACAATTTGGGACATGTAAATATTTCATAGATTTTTGTATTCTTGCAAGGTTTGAATTAGTCTTTTAATTTACATTTATTTGTTATGGATTAACCTGCAGATTACTTTATTATTTTTTTTACAATTAACCCATTAAATGTTTAGTCTGTAACAATGTTTATCATCATTTCCCAGAGTTGAAAGCTGCATCTTTGATTGCTTCTTTGGTCAAACAAAAGCTTTTCATTTTCCAAATTCCAAAAAGAGCAGATTCTTCTTTAAGAAAGCTGGAACCAGCAGATACTTAACACTTGTGTTTCAAAATTCACCAAAGCCACTCAAAGATCCGAATACAATGCTGGATTTGATTATTTTTCTGGATTGGATAACATTTCTTTCAAATGACTGTCTGATTGATTAATTGTTGCAGCTCATAACTTGAATGATGTACATGTCAACTTATTGGCAACAAACTGATTTTATTTTTTTTTGCTAGTGACATCTTGTAATTTTGGACAAATTTGTCCATCTCATTCATTTAAGGAGGGGACTAACAGCCATACTGATTGCTACTAAATGTAGTTAAGGTCAGGCGTGTTGTTCGTCTGTATGCCGACACCCTCCTGTGGATATAAATGCTTATAGGTGCTCTCTCCTGTTCTACCTGTGAAGGCCACGCCCTCAAATGTTACTCGTGTGTGGGAATGAATGAGGAGGACTGCAACAGACAGGGCTCCTCAACCTGCCCTCACTATGCTGATGCCTGCTCCACCATCACAGGGGCCAGTGAGTACACACACACACTATAACACACAGGCAACACAAGTATGACGTGGTCCAGTTAATAAAACTAGAGGTCAGCATTGCACTGATGACCAACTTCTTGTGTCAGGTGTCAGAGAAAATAGTGCTAATGCTGTTCACATAGTCAGAGAACGTCTCTATAAAATTTTCATTAAAAAACATTATGCAGGAATTGATGTTGTTTTTGGTTAGTTAGCCATTTACCAAAAGTAGTTGTTTTCTTGATGCATATAGTGTTATTAATGAATGTAACCAATTCAATTTGTATTTTTTTACTGCCAAATCTCAACAAAATATCTCACTTTAAATTGAATGGGTCTTGTCTGTGTAACATCATCATTTTGAGGAATTTCTACACAACAGTGGAAATGAAAACCCTTTAACAGGCAGAAACCTCAAGTAGGACCAAACTTATTGGTGAACAGCCATCTGCTGCGTCTGGATGGACCGAGACTAACAAACGGAACAACAACAACAAAAAAAGATTATCAACACTTATGAGAGCAAAGCTAAAGACAATGTTAGGAAATCCCTAATATTAGCAACCCTAACTGTAATACTGATTATATCAATGATAATTTGACTTCAAATAATAATTATAGCCTGAGGGTCAAGCAGGTCCAGCTCAGCAGGTAGTATACAACCAAGACCCGGGGCTGCTGGATGTCCTACCTGTTGTTCATAACCACAGTCCTCTGTTTGCCTTTAAGTGTGTACATGACGAGTTGATGTAGTTCACAGCACTGAACCACCTCTCTCTGTCCATGTTTCAGACACTGTGATGAAGTCGTGCACCTTTAAATCGTTCTGTGACAAGGCTCAGGGTGAAAGCCCCGGGGCCAGAATGCAGTGTTGTTTCAGTGACAGCTGTAATGGACCCCGCAGGACCACCAACCCCTGGGCTCACTACCACACCAACGGTGTGGGGGCCGTGTCCTGCAGCCCCATCCTGCTCATCACAGGCCTCCTGCTGCGTGTGGCCCTAAGTCATCTGTAAAAAAAAGATAGAAAATATAGACAAAACTCCACTTTAGTTTTCCTGCAGTGATTTGACATCTTGTTTTTATCTGTGTAATGAGATCCACCAGTACACCCCTCCTCTTTTTGAACAGACTTTCAATGGAGACTTTAATTCCTAGTTTACAGAGACAGAGTATTTGAGATTCATAAACATGTTTGTGATAACAATGTTGGTGCTGTAGATATGTCTTATAGATAAAAACTTTCATTCAGGCTGTAGATTGTCTTTGTTATCTGTAATAGTGACCTTATGATGAAAAGTTATATATTCATGTTAAGGTGTTTTAAGCTGTACAGCAACCTCACTTACAGTTCTTACTCCTCTGTATCCCCTACTGTACATACATTTTCAAAGGAGCTCCCCCCATTGCACTCTGTCATTGGGTCCATGTTGTCATTTTCCCCATGTCAGGCTCATCTTTTCAAGCCCCCGTGTCATCTTTACAGCAGGTGATTTTGGGCCTCCCAGGTTTCTCTTTTGCCTGGTGGTGTCTATCTCAAGGCAACTCTTCTGACCTGGTTCTTTTCCATTCGCAACCCGTGACACTGACACAACCATCTGTATTTGATTTCCTTGATTATGTTTTCTTGTTGAGTTTGAGGTTGGATGTACACCGACTTGAACATGACAGTATGTCTTGTGAAAATACAAGTACTTAGTCAATAACACCAACCTGTGGTTTTGCTTTGGTGTGGTTATTGTAGATGCCAGGATGCCTCATTGTGTGCGCACAGTCTGCTTAATGCAACAGAACTACATTATAAGCCTGTGTTGTTGCCATTGGATCCTGAGATTAAACCATTTTAGATCTTTGAAAAATGTGGAAAAACGTACTAACATTACTGTTTAGTGCATGAATTTGTGTCTGAAAGCTTGTCTGAATAAAAACACAACCTCGTTCTTTTTGTGTGTATGTGAAGTGTGTGGGTAAGATCACCTTGTTTTGACATTTGACACCCTACACTTGACCTTTAAAGGCCAGAGAAAACGCATTTATGAGATGTTTATGTTCATCGGCATACTGTTAAGGGCTATATACAGTAGAAGAAGATTTAAGTCTGTTAATTACCGGCAAAACTTCAGGACTTCCTTTTGAAACTACATAACTCGAACACTGTGCAGTCGCCACAGGATATGAAATCACCGAGGTAGGTCTCCTTCCTCAGATCATATGAGATGCAACCACTTCCTCTAAAGGGAAGGCTGCAAATTTTGCAAAAAATTAAATTAAAATAAGAAAATAGAACTGCTCTGTTAAATGCGTAATTGACCACTTTCAAAATGACAGTTCCATCAGAAATGTGTTTCAGACTCAGGAGTTTCATCACCAGCTCAATCTGTGATCACTTTAGTGTGAAGATGAGGTTATGCTGAACACTGCATGCACTGTATTCATGCAGAATGAACCATTTGTTCAGCTTAACATAGAGTCACATTTAGATAGTAATATTCTACTTTTACAACACAGCCTCTGTCTTCTGCTGATGATGCTAATTTGCAGATGAAGATGAAGATACATGGCTGAAGTTTGAGCCAAGTAATTATTGAGCAGGACTGTAACACTCTAAAAAGTGACATACAGAATCAGAATGAATGCCTGACAGCTTCCACTGATACTACTAAGACAGTCATTTTCATATCCACACATATTATTGCACAGGTCTGGGGTCTCTGAGGTTAGTTCTTTCAGCCTTAATGTTGGTTTAGGGTTTAAACTGACATATATTTGTGCTGCTATGGCCTCTTCTTTCAATTGTGTTGTACGAAATGATCTATCATGGTCAACAATGTTAGGTCAGTTATTCTGCATGTTAACACCATACACTGATGGACAACATGCCTCAACCTTTTCCCATCGTACAAAGATGAAACAAAATGAAAATTACCACAATGACATTTGGAGCCAGAGCGTGCAGGATCATCTGGAAGAACCACTGATGGAAACTCCCATCTAAAAAACCAATAAAAACAACAAAGATCCCCTTGGGTCTGAACAGTCCAGCAGAACAGATTCTTGTGTCAGATGTATTATTATTATTATTATATTGAATGGAAGATCAGACTTCCATTGAATATATTCAATGTTTCATTAAATATATTCAGACTTCCATTCAATATATTCAGACAAAATGGTTGTTGGTTGTTATATATATACAGTATATGCATGCCATGCCATGTTTTTGTTTAGACTTCAGGGGCTCTCTAGAAGGGAATCTAAACTGCTAAAACATCATTTGCATTTCTAAATAATCTGAATTCATAAAAGTATTCAAAGCCAATGGTATGTCTTAAAGTTACACACACATTGCATACTTACTGTTTTAGGCATTTAGGGTTTATTCCTTCACTAGAAACATTTTACGAAGTGCAGAAATAGCATGACACATAATTCACAGACAAACATATACATTTAAATGACTGAGTCTGGTTTGGTGTCTGTTAAACATTTGTATTGTACAGGGGAGACATATCTGTCATTTCTGTATGCTTGCATTTAGGAAATCCATGTTGCACGGTTGCACCAGGCAAGATCACTCATCGCAATTCGGGAAGATACGCACGTTTTATTTAATTAGGTAGCCTGTATTTTTTTCAAAGCCCTGTAGAAAGAGCACGAGCTGTCAGAGGGGAATGGCATAAGCTGTTTGGGCTCAGACATTGCATGATTTAAGAGTTTAAATTGATGGAACATACAGTTAACCAATCAGTATTATAACATTTTAGTTGATAACTCAATATATATATATATAAATATATCAGTATTTCGGTAGTGACCAGTATTTTCTTTGTAGTGTTATTATTATTATTATCATATTCCCTCAGCCTTATTGCTTAAGTTTAACTCAAAACATGTCTGATGTTGGGAATATTACACACAAATGTTTAGTGGTCAATAAAATAATTTATTTTTGAAGAAGAATGTTTATCCATGATCATTTATAGTACAAATATTACTTATCAATTGCTTATTTGCTGTAAATAGATGATTGAAATGATGATACTTATAGAAACTCACTGTTTCTAAGACTTTGGAACACATTTATTTCAAAATGATGAGATTTAACTACTAACCAGTCCATTTTGTCACTACCGAAATTATAATGTCAACTACCGAACTTGACCATATGTTTCAGTAGTGACACTTCTACTTATTTTTGAGCATAATTAAAGAATGCTAGCAAGCACGTGGCTAACAAGCACATCTTTGAAGAGGTGTACACCCATAGAAACATAATAATTTGCATAAAACCCCAAAAAGTTTACACAATTGAAGAGAATGTGTCTTTGGTAGTGACAATTTTTAAAGTAACACACTGATTTTCAGACTATGAAACACATTTATTTAAAAAATAATTATGGGATTTAACTGCTTATCATGCAGCCATGGGGGACAGGGATGCAATGTCACTTCCTGGTCAAAAATTCAGGGGTGTGGCTTAACTGTAGGCTCAGCAAGGCAAAAAACTCTTTTTGTTTGGTGTTTCGGTGGTGACATGAAAAACAAGGGACATGATTTTTTGAGCATAGCTTTTTAATTTAAAAATTAAACCCACAATAAATCTAAATCTTTCAACCTTTGTTTAAACTTAATCATAAAGATATTTTAAATTACACCGTTGAAATAAATCTAAAAAATGTTTTAAGTGGTATTTACATAAATTTAAATTTAGGGGTCAGTATTGGGGACAGCTACTTCTCAATAGAAAGTACCCTATAAATGATGATTTTGTATTTATTTAGCTTATCACTATCTCATTTAATGCCCTGGGTTTAAATAGATCATAATATGTCTGAATACTTAATTGTTTTGTTAAACCTTTTTTTTGTAATGGGACTGCACTTTGAACTAATTCTGTAGAATGTCCCGTATAGTTCCTCTTCTGTGAGAGCAGAGGGAGGAGGAGGAGGAGGAGGAGGAGGAGGACAGGGAGGGGGGAGGGCCCGGCCGGAGAGGACGCATAGATCACATCCGGGGCTGGTTTATTCTAATAACGAAACGTCCAACCCGGAAAAAAAGTCTTCTGTTATCCGAGTACACAAACAAACAGACAGGAGGGTGAGAGTCAGTCGCACGCGGGCCTCTTGGTGTGGACAGGTTGTAAAAGTTTTTAAAACATCGTCTGACATGCTCGGTACTTACTTACTTACTCTCCGACTCTCTCCCCTCTGCTGCGTCGCCGCGCGGGGCGCTGGCTGCGGATCAGACTGACTCCCAGGACAGCGGGTAAGTAGTCAGCCCAGTGTCACTGTGTGTGTGTGTGTGTGTGTCTGTGTGTGTGTGTGTCTGTGTGTTTGTATGTCTGTGTGTTTGTATGTTTGTGTGTCTGTGTGCGTCGTACAGTGCAGCAGTAGGTGTGGCAGGCCGCTGAGTCAGTGCAGGTCGCCTGAGCTGAACAAATGTCTGTCAGGTGTAGCTGAGTAATTGTTCCAGGTCACACTTTTCACTGCGCGCTCATGATCACGTTATACGTGCTGCACGCTCATGTCCACACTGGACACAAGCTCGTGTCTGATGTGCTGCTGCTGCTGCTGCTGTGTTATGTTTCCAGCTGTCAGTGCAAAGCAGAGGGGCTGATGGTTTATTAATGGTTTCTTTTTATTAACTGCTCTGTACATCTTCAGAGTGCAAAGTAACTTCAACAAACGACTATTCGTCCAATGAGCAGTCTCCAAGTCCAAACCCCCAACACTCTTTCTAGATTTATGTTTAGTTTAAAAGTTGTTTGAGTTTTT
This sequence comes from Labrus bergylta, assembly GCF_963930695.1. Classification (NCBI taxonomy): domain Eukaryota; kingdom Metazoa; phylum Chordata; class Actinopteri; order Labriformes; family Labridae; genus Labrus; species Labrus bergylta. Next base: position 15,691,988 of record NC_089196.1, read on the forward strand.
CTAGGCTATCTATGATGCTACTTTATATATAACTTTACCACATCAAAGTGGGCATTATTGTCTTTTTTTTTTAAAACACTTTCATTTTTCAAATAATTCCATTTGTTTTAAAGTTATAGTTGCGAAATAGTGTTCTGCTGAAACAGACTGAAATTTCTACTGACATCTCTTTATGATCTACAAAGGCAAACAAGACAATTACCATGAAAGTTTATTGTTTCTGTCTTAATTTTTAACATCTCTAAACTACTGCTTTAGGGTAGGTGCCAGATGATGTGATATACACTAAAAAACATATTTCAGTGAGTGATACTTTTGACTAAGTAAGCACGATGAGATTTACTTTGTTGAGAACACCACTAAAACATTTTCAGGACAAAATCAGCAAAGAGATAAGAGGTACCACTTTCTCCACAGGTGTGCCTAAAGCCATACAAACTGAAAGGTCCTCACAGGAGGTTTGATAAGAACAGGCCTTTGTTTCCCATTTTAAAAAGGGGTCAGTAGACCCTCTTATTGTAATTTTGTATCCTACATCTAATATCTGGAAGATATATTAGTTTTGAATAAATACATGCATATCCAACAAAATTACAAAACTTTTAAAAAATAAAGCCAATGCAGAAGTGCAAACAACTGCAGTTCCTTGAGTGTCCGCTTGAGGCTGACCCCAAAGTCTCTTACACACCCCATATTAACATGTCCATTTTAAGCAGAATTTAAATGTTTATAGCCTGGTAGAAACTCATTTTATTTTATGGAGGATATGAGTTTTTAGGGCGTGGTCGATCTGTTTAATAGAGTCACATTTCCAATATGGCAACAGCCATGGATTGGCTTCGAAAAGAGCCCTTCAGAAACCAATGGGTGACGTCACTGAGCCTTGTTCCATGTTTCTATACAGACTATATGCCTACAACATAGAGGTCATGTTAACATGTCCAGGCATCAGTAATATCCATTATACTGAACCCCGGACTGTCAGATTAGCCCCACAATGGAGAATATTTCATTTTGGGAAGTTTGACATTCCTGCTTTTAAACGACTCAAAACACTTTATCTGTAATTTAAAAAGTTGTCACTGACTTTTTAGTCCATTGAAACTGAACTACTTTTACATTTTATAATTAGGTTAATGAAATTGTCGAAGGAGGGACTAGTCAGCCGGAGAGACCTCGATTCTGAGAATTCACTCCCACGATAACCTACTTCAGTTTAAGGTCTTAAAGCCACTTCAAACCAGAATCCACATTAAACGTTATCTATGTTATCAAGAGTCATTTATGAACATTGTAGCTAGCGTCAAAAAATGATTGGAAAAAAATGTCAATGTAACTTTCCTGATATCCTCTCGTTTCCAAACAACAGCGTTTTCCTTTGAATTTGTCAAACTCCTGTTGTTCTTGTTTTGCTCATGGTATATGTATGTGAAATCTACCGTTGTTTTTATTCTAACACCTTTCTGATCAATCAGCAAATGTCTAGAGGGACATCAGACCACATTCAAAGTTACAAACAACATATTTTATAACCAATTACCAACAACAAGACTTCTAAATCTTCAAGATCTTAGCATCCAACCACTTTTGAGCTCACATTACTAATATTGACTCTTCACTGGACTTTATGTCACATGAGTCACTGTTGTATCGACAGCCAGACTGTCAATACTTGATTGGCCACACCCACAAAGTCTAAAGAAATGGTTTCAACTGCAAAATCAGCTTTTTAAAAAACAGTTTTTCTAACTGTTATCATTTTATTTTATGTCAGAGTTTGATGGACGCCCAATGAGACCCTCATGATGTGTTATTTGGATGTTTTAAAAGGTCTAGAATTGTAAGCAAAGATAGAATGAGGCAAGAAACGGTCTAATGAAGTAAGAATCGATCATTTATGAGAGTTGACTCATAAAGACAAGAAACCTGTTCAGCTTTAATCTCTCTCATTTTCAGTTCTTTTGTCTTTAACTGATCTTAAAGAGGTATACAAACTAAAATACTCAAGCAAAGTAAAAGAGATGAAAACAAGGAGCTGAAACTGTCGTCAAATAAAGCTGATCTGTAGACTGAGTGTGGGTGGGTTTCATTTCACCACCATAGATGTGGTAAAACACAATGATACACCACTGCTATAATCACAAAACTGTGTTCTTACCTTTAAACTATGTTGATATTTATTGATATATATGTGTGGAATAATGTGCAGGGAAAAAAAAGGTAAAATATGTTTAATTGCAAATTCGTGTGAAAGATTCGAAAACCTCTCTGCTACTCCCGTCTGCAATGCTCGAGACACTTTTTTTCTTTCCGATTGTGTGTGTGTGTGGTTGTGTCAGTCATAGTGTTGGTATCTGTGTGACCTCTGTGGCATTATTTCACTTTTCCATTACACCCAGAGTTTCTGCGAAGAAAATAAAAAAATCAGAACAGTTTGCACCTTCGAGCTTTTTGAAAAGGCAGAAGAACAAAACTGCCTGACTAAAATACTTGAAGCATCAACAGCCCACAGATTAAAAATGAAGATTGTTCCTTCCCACTAACTTTAAAATAGTGTTGGAGGAGTTTCACCAGCTCGGTGAAAATGCAGCCTATCATTTCACTGTGTAGCTGTTTATCTTTGCTGGGTATGTATGTGTGTTCAATGGAAAATTTGATCAGCTGTATCCCTTTAAAGCCAGAACCGTCCTTTTAAAAGTACTGGCAGAAGTTTCAGCCAGTCTGTCCTTACTGTGTATTTTATATGACTGTCAATTACATTTTGACTTTTGTTCTTATTAAATACAATCGGTCACAGATGTGGCCTAGTTGGCTCTAAGATTACCATTTGTGTAAGCTCGTCCTTTCAATGAATTATAGTGCAGAAACAAGTGAGGACATGTTTAAAGGAAAATGTGCAGAAAAGGTGACCTGAGGTAAACTCTCTGAGCTCTCTCGAAGGAGAAAATAAAATAAAATAGTGTTTTTAAAAAAAAGTGCTCTCAAAGTGCCAGAAGTTTTCTAACTCCTTAACTCATTCTATCTGAATGGGTCTTGATTTTTGTCAAAGAATCAGTCAGTCAGTCAGTCTGTCAGTCAGCAGTTCCATGATTCACATGCCAGGCATCATCCTAATGAATACAGCTTTTACCCCATTCCTCCCACCCTCCTCTTCCTCCCTCTCCTCTCTCTTCTCCGGCCAGTGAAAATGTGCGTGTGTGCAGATCTTGAGTGCAGTCTGTAATTTTTGGCTGTGGTGGTGGAGGGCCTCAGCTCAGCCTCAGGCTTCAGGGTTTGCTGCTCAGCCTCAATCACGTCACATGAAAAACTGCTGAATACGAGCCGGTCTCTGTCTTCCTGTGTGTGTGTGTGTGTGCGCGCGCGTGTGTGTGTGTGTGTGTGTATTAGAACAGTAAAGGAAAGATAGTTTATCCTCCACATCTGCCTGTGTCTGCCTCCTCTGTCCTAGAAGTCTGCCTGCTTCTGTTGCTCCTGTTACATTTCACCTCTCAATGGCCTTCTGATTTCAGTATCTGTCTGTTTGCCTTTCTTTCTGTCTGTCTGTTTTAGTGATATGTGATATTAGCAGCATGCCGTACTTTGATCGGCTCAACCGTGTGTGCGGCTTCCTTGACATCGAGGAGAAGGAGAACAGCTGCCGCTTCCAGAGGCGATACTTTATCCTCGACACGCAGGGAAATGCTCTGCTCTGGTACATGGACAACCCTCAGGTACTCAAACATACATGACAAACATTAAGAGGGAGTGAAAACGACCAATGGTAGGTGTGTAACCTTGGACTCTGAGCCAATGATGAGCCTTTGTGTTTGTGTTTGTATGCAGAACCTGCCCAGTGGAGCCAGCTTCGTTGGCAGCCTGAAACTAACCTACATCTCCAAGGTAAACAGAGCTCTTTATTGCCTGTAGAGTCACCTGCCCGTTGCTTGTAGTTACATAACGTCCCAAGAATGAAACACACACATGTCTGAGCTGTGTGGACACAGGAATCCACACACAAACAGGATGCACACTTATCTTTCGTTGTAGTTAAGGATCACATGCAGAAGCAGAGTTTGAGAAGTTTTCCAGATGTCAGCGCGCACGCTAAGCTAACCAGAGATAATGACATCTGGCTTCAGTGCTGACAGCTCCTCCCTGGAGACTCTGACTCGAAAAGACTGTTTTTTTTCTGTCCTCTCCTCATGATTCTGCTCCTCTCCTTTCCTTTTGCCGTCTCCTCCTCCTCTTTCTTTTCTCCCTTCTCCTTTTCTCAGGTGAATGAAGCTACAGCCAAGCAAAAGCCAAAGACAGAGTTCTGCTTTGGTGAGACTATTTTTTTGAAAACACTGAGTCATGTTTATTCAGTAGCATTAGTTACGTGTGCACATGTGATACATCGTATGATTCAGTTATAGTTTATATTGATGGAATAAGTGTTTATTTTTTTCAGTCATTAACGCAGTTTCTCGGCGGTACTTCCTCCAAGCTAACGATGTGACTGACATGAGAGAATGGGTGGCTGCTCTCAACAAGGCCAGCAAGATCACGGTGAGTACACGCACACGCACACGCACACCTGCAAATACACTTAACATTGTAACAGGATGTCTCTGTCTGATGCGTGGTTCAAAAAAAGGGCTAAAGCAGCAGTTATTGATGAGGGATTTGTTTCCACCTGAACACAGAGGGCTGCAGTTTGTGGTGCTGTGACCAAAATTATGGCGTCTCTCGAGGGCATAAATGCCAACACAAAAACCCCCTCTGACACACTCTGTGAATGAGGAAACTGCATGAATGTGAGCGATAGCACACACACACTGTACGTCACTGTGGTGGAGGTGTCAAACACATCACTGTGTGTTTCTAAGTGAACTTGCCGTGGACATTCAGTTTGCTCATTTGCATATAGTTTGAGTGAGTTTTCAGAGAAATGACCGTGACCTCTTTAACTGGAAAAATCCAGATGTTAAATGACTGCAGACGACAGCAAGAGTGTTTCTCTTTTTGTCTCACCTGCACGCCAACACAGGAAGCAGCCTCGCTCATTCTATTTTTCACTTCCTCTTTGATTGGAGGAGTTCTCTGTTGCCCTTTCGCAGCTTTCTGAGCCTCAATGAAAACCAGTGTGACAACTGTGAAAAGAGGGGATGCTGTAAATTATGTAAATGCAGGAGTTAAAATAGAACCATTAGAGATGAATTCACAGAGGATAAAGGTGTAACAGAAGCATCTCACATGATTAAAGTGACTTGCAGAAGTATTCTTCTAAAATGTTTCCATTTATTGCTCCATCTGCTCGTATGATAGGGGTTGTATATAATGGACCAACACAAAGTATTCAGAGCTTTAAGTTGCAGGTGGTGGTGTTACATGGTATTAAAAATGATCCACTAATAAAGTATGAATAGCTTTGACTGCTTTCCTCTGAAACCTCTGATAAAGATCCGATTCAATTGTGCATCCAGTAGATGTGCTCTGTTTCTTAATCAAAGGGTAAAACATCCACGATATTTTATTTAAAATTATTATTTAAAAAAAGTGTTACCACTGTAAAATATGAAGTCCAAAAATTATTGTTATTTTTAGAGAGATAAAGAGAGTATAGATTTACTTTATTTAACATTTTTAATTCCATTGCTTTTATTGAGTCATTGTGAAAATAAAGACAAGATATAGGAAATGAAGCAATGGACTCTGTCCAAACTAGATAGTTGCAGTTATTGCTGCAATAGCACCACGACATTCACTATTAATTATTTTGAATATAGTTTTTTTCTCTTAAGCTGTATTTCATCATGCTAGGTATTCACTTATTTGAAGTCTTTTTGACAGAAGTGCTGTATGATTTGAATGTTCAACAACATACTAGGGAGCAGGGGCCGAAACTACGAAGCGAGTTCAACATACCCAGGGTACATTTGGGTTATCTGGCTTCACTAACCCTGACATAAGAGGTCGTGCTTAACAGTCATGCAAAGCTGGTTATCCACCCGATAAGTCAGCCTCGAGTTTCCAAGAGCGCGTTCACATAAAAGGGGCGGAGTTAGCTTCACATAACCTATCACAAGCAAATGCGGAGATTTTCACAGGTTGATCTCTTATCTTGAACATAACCTGCCCCGGAGCAGGTTAGGTGTGCAGCATAAGTTACCATAGTGATATACCCAGGTAACAAGTGAACAACCTTCGTAGGACTGAAACCTCAGGATTAACCCTGAAGTAGCCTTGCTAACCCCAAATCATGCTTCGTAGTACAGACCCCAGGTTTAAGTTGTTATTGTGTTGTTGTTGTTTTTTACAAGAGGAGAGATGACAGTATAACACTTTCTCAGACCTTTTTTTTTTTTGCATGCATCTTCCCAAAATATATTTTCAGTTTTGCATAACTGAAGCTATGCAAGATTGTGCAGCTTTTGAGAGCACCTGTGGCCTCTTCTTTTCCTGTCCTGTCCCTGTTTATGTTAAATGGCTAATGTGCGACTCAAGTCTGTTTGGCTAATGAGATGATAATCTCCTCGTCTGGCACCTACCCCTGCAGTAGGAGGGACTGACATTTCAAATCATCATATCCAGTAGTCAGTCTTCTCTCTTGTGGTCTCTTCTGCTTTTGTAGGTTGTGTAGAGACATCAGTATTCATTTCTCTCTGTTTCATTACCAGCATAAAAACTCCTCACTGGAGCTTTAATACAAGCATGTATGGCTTTTACTTTGAGCGTTTGTTATTCCCTAGCAAAGTTAATTTAATGTTCCACAGCTTGTCACCGACCTACAGACATTCAAGTTATGTTAAGGATAATAAAATGAATGGTAACCCCATTTCTGGATGTTTTCCAGTAGACCACATTCTTTGCTGTTGCAGCAAAGTCCTACTCATTTGAATGTAAACCACTAACCCCAAAAAATATATATATTACAATTGTTTTGACAAAAGACTCCACGTTTCATGACAGCCCCATAAAATACTTTTTATCTCAGTCTGTAAAAGATTAGGAAAAGATGAAGCAAGCTGTTACCCTTAATCTTCCTCAATTAATCACCCTCATTTAACTACCTAATAAACTATATAATGCTTGTTTATGTAAGCCTGCTTGTTGCTATGGTGACAGGTCCCCAAGTCATGCCCCGTCCCCCAAAGGTCAGATGTGACTGCAGTAATCAGCGACACTCAGGGAGGAAGGAGACAGCAGGCTTACAAGGCGGAGATCATCGGTGGAGTGGTGGTGCACACTCCCATCCAGGTAACAAACGGGAGGCTACACCTCACTGTGATGCCTTCAGGTGCATTGTTTTTGTTCCGGTACATTTAACAGAGTACTGCTTACCCTCTGCCACTGAAACCACTCTCCGTGTAATGTGATACATCTGTGAAGATGGTGGTTACATGATTGTGATGATGTTTGTTCTGAAATGTTTCAGAATGAGAGTGAAGACACTGAGGGGCGAGAGAGGAAGAGCAGCAGGCCAGGCATGCTGAGGTGCGGTTACTGTGTCAAACAGGGAAATGTGGTGAGTACCCAGCTGAGTATTTCTGATTAACTCAGTGTAGGAATAAAAAATAGATGATGTGGAAACTGAAAACTTTAATGTGGTGTGTGTGTTTGTTTCAGAGGAAGAGCTGGAAGAGGAGGTTTTTCACCCTGGATGACAATGCAGTCAGTTACTACAAGTCTGAGACGGTGAGCAGCCAGCCTTTTAGAGGTTTTCTCTTTTTGTGTGTGTGTGCGTGTGTGTTTGTGCGTGTGTGTGTGTGTGTGAGACTGTTCTCTCTGTTTGTCCATGTCTGAATTCTGCTGATTTTTGTCTCAGGATAAGGATCCTCTCCGAGCTATTCCGCTGAGGGACATTCAGAAGGTCCATGAATGTCTTGTCAAGTCAGGGTGAGTCTAATGTGAAGCACTGAGTCTTACTCTCTTTTCTCTCTAGATCTTGTGTTTTGACAACAAACAAACAAACAAGAGGCTAACATGGGGGTACTGGTATTTTAAAATGTAATATTAAGACCTTCAGTATGGTTTATCCTCAATAACTTCTATTTATACACAGTTTAGACTTACTCTTTTTAAGACAAACTTGTTATGGTTAAAACAATATTATTATTATCTTTATTTTAAAGAGAATTGTTTTGAGTTTTCATGCCTTTATAGTGAGGACAGGACTGTAGGTGAAGTCAGGAAACAAGGGTGAGAGAGTTGGTTATGACATGAGGTAAATGGCCATGGGTGGAAATCGAATCTAAGGGCCATGTGGGACCTGCGATTTAACCTCTGAGCTAATCAGTCACACTAGCACTATATTATTTTTAACGTTAAAGTTACACATACAAATTTGAAAGGCATATGAGAAATTAAAGCGATTAAATACAGAAAATGATGCCACCTCTACAGTTTCTAACACTGCTTTGTTTATTTTTGAGAAATTCCTGTGTAAATCTGAAAACAGACATGAATACATGAGTCCTGGTATGTTTGTAGGAGGAAACTACTGATACAGAGAGTCCTATATAACCTCCCTGTAGCCACTGTTTGATCCAGCATGATAATTTACCGCCCTGTGTCCATCAGGGAACTCCTTCTGAGAGACAACCTGTTTGAGATCATCACTAACTCTCGGACCTTCTACATTCAGGTAAAACATTGTCTTCCCCTTACACCAGCCAATCCTTATCCGTTACAGTTATTTGTTTAAGATCTTATAAAAAGCAGAAAGGCCCTTTGTTGCCAGGTGTGTTACTGATGTTGTTGGTTGTTTTCTCTAAATGCTCTGCTGCTGATGTGTGGCATGAAAAGTGAGCAGCCATCTGTAATCATAACAACAACAACAACAACATCCTGCCTGCTAGTCACCTGGGAGAACAGCTGACTGAATGTCGGATAAACTGAGAAGTGATGAGAAACAGATACATTTCTAGCTAGAAAACCTTTATTGTCTTTTTGAAAAATAAAGGAAGCCTGACAAATAATTACGAAATCTGAGATCTTCAAATAAGAGCTATCATCTGAAACTAAAATGACATTTTCAATTCAAATTAATATGTTTATTTTTACTATATTTAAATTGTAAGACTAAAGAGCAATAAATCTGCTGATTCTTTCAAATATACCAACTTTTTAAACTTCAACTGATAATTTTCATTACTGATGATTCTTGTAAAAAAAAGTTTTTATGACTTTAACTAGAGGAATCCGCTACATCAGGCCTATTTTATAGTAGAATAGATTTTAGGGGGGGGGGGGGGGGGGTTGGTCTTTTAATGAGACTTTCTAAAAGTAGGAAATGTGAATAATATTAGTTGCCATTTCTAACACAAATTAAAAGAGCAAACAGTTTTTATCTTGTGATCATGATTCTCCACAGACAGACTCTCCAGAGGAGATGCATGGCTGGATCAGGGATGTTGAGTTGAAGATCCAGGACTTCAGAGGTCCTCCTAAGGTAAATTTGTTCTTTGATGGTATTTATGGTATTTGTTTTCTTTTTTACCTTCAAGAAAAGAAGAAAAAAAAACTCAATGATTCCTTGTCCCTCTCATTTCAGGGTTTTCCATTTAAACGAGCATCCTCTCTGTATAGAAGTCACAACTCCTCCTCCTCGTCCCGAGGTCATCATAGTGACGATCGCAGACCTCCTCTGACCAAGTCCTGCTCTGTGAATCCAGGCTGGCAGCCCTGGATGCCTGTCCCACCCTGTGAGCCCTCCATCCTGGACGTAGAGGATGAAGACAGCCCTTTCAGCTCTGTGCCCACCGTGCCTTCTCTCTCCTCTTCCTCAACCTCTTCCTCCACCTCATCCTCCTCCAACTCCCTCTCCACCCCGGCTCCTGGCCCTAATGTTCCTCCCACTGCATCCACCAGCGGACTAGGGATCCTCGCAGCATCAGGAGACGCAGCATTTGGGAGGCGGAGGCACCGCTCGCAGCCTCAGCCTCACAGCGGCTGCAGCTTCCCCTTCAGCCTGGATGACGATGGCATCCGCACCACCGACGTCTAAATTAACGAAGTCTTATGTGTTGGTACGTCCCTGCTTTAACATGAATGTGACTGGTAATAATAGTATATTATAATAGTATTCCCTGTAAATGAAGGGACACTGTGACCGCCTGCCCTGAGGCCATGATTTGATTAGGGCCCTCTGCTGGTCATTTAGCTGCACTGCAGACGAAGGATGCACCCAGCTGGAAGGGAGATCGCAGTGTTTGTTGTTCACAAGACTGTGAAGAAGTTTGTTGGTGTTTTTAAAGTGCAACTTCCTCCTAAAACTTGAATAATCTTGTTTTTAATTGTCCCTGCAGACAAAGTATAGCACATGCTTTACATCTATTGCACCTTACCCAAACCGGAGATGTTACTCTGTCATCACTCTCTCTATCAAAAACATGTTCTTAAGTCTGATTTACAAACAAGTGTTTAAAGGCATTTTAACACAATAGTATTCATCAGTTTCATATTCAAGCTTATGTTCACTCGGCTCTTTTGTAATTTCTGTTGGCCCCAGCAGCTTTTCCCCCCTTTTCTCTGAGACACACTTCATATGAAAAGCCTCACATCAGCTTACAGTTTACCAGCATTTTTTAGACTTCCATGTATCAGGTGTCTGGGGGAAAGTATCCAGTTTTCATTTAAAAAAAAAAAAAAAAAAAAGGTACACACACTCTCTCTTATACCTGTTGACTGATGGCTCCTCTGTCGTAGCAGAAAACATGGAGTCAACAGCAGGTTTCCTGTTTTAGCTTTTAATATTTGCCCGAAGATCAATTGTCAGTAAACTGTGAGTCCTATTAGCTCTTAAAAGGGTACAAGAATTGTACAGCAGTGTTTCCATTTGGTACTTTTTAATAGTAAGTACGGCATACATTAAAGTACAACTGACCAGCTGCTTGACAGCTTTGTAAATGTGACTTTTTGAAGCGTTATGTGGGGTAAATGTGCCACTACTTCTGGTAATTTAAATGTAATTCCACACTTTGCTTTCCACCTTTTTACTTGTGTGTTGTTATTTTTGACACAGCTCTCAGCAGACATCACAGCTTCCTCTTAGTTGATGCCTCAGATACTTTGTGTTGTTACACTAGTAGTCACTTCAAGACTCCACTGAGGTGGTACCTTGTTCATTCCTGTTTCTGTTGTCTGGAGCTGTGTGCACTATTCTGCCCGCATGCATTGTTAATTTTCTTTCTTGTACATTAAATGCTGCTTTTTATTTGTCTTGTTTGAGTTTCTTATTCTATAGATACTTCTGGTTTCATCTTGACTTTAAAATTCTACCATCATGTGGCCAGTCAATTTTCACAAAATATAAAAATCTAAGCTCAAAGACTTTTCCAAAAAGCCTTTTGATAGTAGATATGGAATTCATTTTACAACTTTTTTTTTTTCCTGAAGTGCAGAATGTCCACCTGCCAGGCATGCAGCGGGTCAGGGCTAACGTATTTGACCTTCTACACAGCCACCTAGAAATTTGCACACCAAGTGCACGCATACACAATAATGCACAAACATGCCAATCTAGTGCCCAGAGGTTGTGTTAAGTGAAGTGTTTCACACGTCCAGTGCAAAGGTCCATTAGGTAAAATGCCTGAAACTCTGTCCTGACCTCGGTCCACTTTGCTCCGTGCCCTGCAGTGCAGCTGGACTGGCGTGACTAAAACGTCTCCACTGAACGGTTTAAATTGTGTTGGTAGGTAAAGAGGCCCTGAGTGCCAGTGAAATGTCAGCCGTGTTGAAATGAGTTTTCAGTCTGTTAAAGACATAGCTCCTCCAGGTACTGAGAGAAATCCAAGCAGAAACGAGGCAGGAGGGGCAGGGATGAAAGTTTGGTTAGTTTGAGGACACAAAGAACAATGTTGGTGAAAGGCGGACAAGCTTGTGTGGTCTGCTAAAAAAGCAGTGATTTTTGACACTGGTCTAAAACCTATCAACAATATTGTATATTCATCTGGTGAGCTACAAATATATCCATTAACTGTTTTTCAGCCTGTATCTGTTCACAGGCCAAGAAACAATAAGAATAAAAAAACAAAACAAAGACCTTATCACATTAAAAATCTCTAACTAAAAAAATGATTTTTTTCCAAGAATCAAAACAGCTAAGGATTTTCCCACAAGATAAAACGTTTTTCCAACCAATATAGACCGCTTCCCATTCCACCTAAAAAGTATTTGAAATGCAATGTTTGTGAATGATTAATTTACACCTTAAAAAGTAGAAAATTGTAAATACACAAAAATATGGGTTTAGAAAGAAACAACAATGGCACTGACACACTTGATGGAAAGCTAGAGATAGAAAGGAAAGAAGTGCAGGTATTATTTTAAATGTTTCTAGAGCATATCATAACATATCTACTTCAGAAGCTTTTTTACATATTAGAGTAAGATATAATAAAATAACCCGGGCCCATCACTACCTTAAAGATCGATAGTCCTTCAGTGTAAAAACTCAAATTGCGTTCCTGTACTGTGGTGAACCACAAGGCTTAATTCTTGGGCCTTTGTTTTTTTATATTTAGCAATATCATACCAATGTCTCCGAAAAGTTGTGTAAAGTTTTTTTTAGTAGATGACTGGCTTCTTTTTTACGAATTTATACTTACATTATCATAAAGGTGCTTAAGGAAGACCCCAGTTTGCTGTGTAACTGTTTTAAGTCCAACACATTATCGCTTAAATATACGATATATATATATATATTTTTTTTTAAGCTTCTCATTCAAGATCATAACTGAGTAACACAATTACTACACAATTCATCAGCATTTTGCTTATTGAAACTTTTTTTAACACAGCTGGAATTAACTACATTATTACAATAAACAAAATCCTGCTGTTATGTTATATTACTTGATTGTTTATAATATAATATTTAATATAATATAACTTTTGCCAGTGTTAGTTAGAACAAACCTGAGTCTGTATACCTTTTCAGGAACAGGTCATAAGAATTATAAATTGTGTACATGAAAAATAATTTTGTCAGTCATCATCTATTTCATCATTTGTTCTTCCATTTTTATGAATATTTTCAAAACTATTAATTATATTCCATGTAAAGCTACCCTCTCCTTAAGACCCTTACTTTAAGTTAATCGCACAGTGGGACCAAAATGGGATTTCCTCTGATTAAATTTTTTGTAATTGTCCTGACAGCCGTTTATTAGAGCCCTGAAATCCCTTCATTTGTCTACCTAATATTTTCCACATGGACTGCTTAAGCTTGTCAAGGTACAACGTAAATAATGTACTATAAGGCCCAGCATGAACATCATGCTGTTTTCATTATTTAGTTGGTATTTTTGTTATGTTTCTAGGTATATTTATAGCCTCAAAATCAGAGGAAGGTTAGTAAGTGGATAACTTATGCTGGGCAAAACTAGCTTGTTAATTAGATCTGAATTATGATCAGATACAAAATAATTGTTTACATGTATGTATTTAATACTATAACAATCTATACTAATGTACTGCCTGTGAAAGCCTCAAGCACCCAGGAAGTTTTCATGAAGTTCTCTTTTACAATATAATTTTAATCTAGGTCTTTCTATATAAAGGTTTATCTTAAAATAAAACGATAATGAATTAAATAAAGAGATAAAGGTCTGAAGATGTAGCGACACACTATAAGCCTTCTAGGTCTGAATTTGGAACATGAAGTAAAGGTCAGGCAGCACTTCAGTTTGACGCCTGTGAGTGACAGCAGCTCTAAGGGCAGGCAGATACACACACGCACGCACACGCACACACACACACACACACACACACACACACACACACGCACACACACGCGCACACACACACACACACACGCACACACACGCACACACGCACACACACACACACAGCTCCCCTAAATGTTAATGTTCACACATGGATGACTGATGCCATTACACTTCGCTGACTTTAGATGTTGCTCCTAAATATAGTGTCTGTAACTGTGTTTTCTTTTTGTTTGTTCAATGGTTTAAATTCAGGCATGATAATGAATATGATGAAGACGACCCGTACATTAGTTTCTTTGTTGGGTGTTTTGCTGTAAGCAGGAGAAACCCGCTGGAGGGAGCCACTACACACCACACTTCAGTGATCGCGCATGCAGTGTAACTATTCATGCAGCTAAAATGATAGGATTTCAAAAAGCATTGATTTAAAACCAAATATAATTATATACAGAGGCCATTAGACCGTTCAATATCAATCTCCACATAAAAGTACGAAAAAGATAATGAAATGAGGGTGATAAACCCGCTGCTGAACAATAACAGAATATTAAGTTCTTACTGTTCGTGTGACAATACAACGAATACGTCCCCTTCAAAATAAAGGCGCGCCTATAACAAAACTTGTGGCTAAAATGAATACAATTCAATATTAAAACATATAAGTAAATGAACATGGATCAACTTCGTTTCAATTATAGTTCATTTTAGATTTTTTCTAAAACCCCAAAGTTTGGTCAAACATTAAATGATCAACAAATAGCTTCTTCTGCTGGCAAATGTTTTAAGATCAATGTCATGGTGTTCATTTATATTATTTATTCAATAGTCAGCAGTAAAATTGGGTTCCAGTTATTGATGTACACATAACAAATAACTAGTTCTAATTTCAGTACAAGAAATAGATGTTACAACCAAGGACTATGGATGTCTGTAAAACATGAAGATAGAACAGGGAGGGTTATTTTTCATCCCAAACTGATATATTTTGCATAGTTAAGGCTCTATCATCCAGGCAACAATGATAGTGTCAGAAATAAAGGTAAAGACTAGAGATTGTCTGATTTCATTTTGTTAAATGTTCAGCGATGTCTTCTCTAAAAGCTGCTGTGTGACATTAAAGACACTCTCTTTGCTCTGCACCATCTGATTAGAAAACACTTTCACATGAAGTGTCTTTAGACAGGAACAGAACATTTAACTATGTTACTGTGCAGAGAGCAAAGTTTCCCTGACATGTGTAATATGAAGTCATATTAATGTGGACCAGCTTTTCCGTCATCTGGCCTCGGAGTCCTTGTCTGGACCACTGCCAACCCCCCCCCCCCCCCCCCCCCCCCCCCCACTACACACACACACACACACACACACACACACACACACACACACCCGCACCACATCAGACCACCTTACAAACTGGAGGCTGTGCTGGGGGGGTTGGAATGTATTTTGCCCTGTGTGATGTGATTGTTTGCAGAGGAATGGGTTGACCTTGCCCTCTTATGCCACACACACACACACACACACACACACACACACACACACTGGACCCAGTTGAGCTAGAGGTGTGTGAGACAGACCTGCTGAGTGCAGGAGGTCTGGGACCCCCGTCACCACTTCCTCCAGACGGAGAACAGAGGATCCAGTCAGCTTAAGCCAGGATGGGACAATAATGAGCCAGCAAGCCTTCACCAATACCAGCTTCACCGCCACCGCCACCAGCACCACCAGCACCACCAGCAGCTCATATCAGGTATAACTGAAACTTTCTCCTATCACTTTTCCTCCTGCATATAAACAAAGAATCCTAAGTATGCCATTATATTTAGAGTTAGAGAAACACATAAATTGTTTTAAAATTACCTGAATAAAAATCACCTGTGCTTAAGAAAGCCTGAATGTGTGATTGCTTTTAGAAGAATGTGGAGTTTTCTAACAATATTTCATTCTGGAAAGTTGATTTTATATAATTTGAGGACGAAACCATGAAATAAGATATTGACTTAATGAAACATTTTCTTTTATTTAGAACATTTTATGGAGATTTATTAAAAATATATATTTGTGCATAGTTTATAAAAAAGTAATTTGTCTATTTTGACCTTTTTTTGTTTATTATTAATCCATGGCTTTGTCGTTTCTTTTTAAAGAATTCGTTGTTTCATTGATTATTATTATTTATTATTAATATTATTTAGCCACATTGATTCAGCCGAAGCTGTTTGAATAAGTTATTGCAGCGATAACACCAATTATTAGAAAACTTTGATCGTGTGCCATGTTTCTAAATTCATTTATGTTAAGTTAGCATATAAACAACGAAATAAAGGTTAGTTCATTTGTTTGGATTACATTTAAGAGTTTATGATGCGGGTTATAGCCTAATTAAAGTCTACTGTTTTTTTCGATCGAGCAATGGCAACCTGTAATGGGGAAACTTTGAAGAACTTTTCGGAAATAATGCATTTAATAAAACCGGCTTTTGTTCAGGAAAAAATAATCACAAATCACTTACTAAATAAAATGACGGATTGTGACCACCTCTAAACTACGTTTTGATCAGTAAACAGAGAGGTTGTTTACGTGAGGTCGTGGCGTAATTGGTCAACTTTTTTTGACCCCAATGTTAATTTTAACCATAGCCTATTTTTCAAATATAATTTCAAAAAGTAAATCCTACGTAGTGATTTTTTACAAACTGTTGTTGGAATGTTAAGACACAATCCTTGTTGTCACATATGAAGAGACATTTCACCCGCGGCCTGTTCGAGAGTATAGCCTATTAAAAATGCAGAAGCAAACAAATAATTGTCATTTTAAAAAAAATGATTCATCAGAGCCCAGAGACTTTATTTGAAGCAATGTTTGATTTTAAATTAATAAATAATTTTACTTTGTCTGGACTTTTTGGCAGCTATTTCGTATAATTACATTTTGAGAGTAGACTATATACCAAATGCAGTCTTTGTCGCCTGTAGGTCAGTGTTCTGATTTCTACTCCTGTTTACATATTTGTTTGTGAGTTGTTATTTTTAAATTGCCTGAAAAAGACCTCTAGTAAGACTCCACTGATGTGATAGAGATATATCAGTTCATGTTCTGGTGGACAGTATGAGATTTTATTTTTTGAGATAGTCAGTTTGAGAATTTTTACAGTTTAAAGACAAGATTTCTTATTTGTTGCACAAGTTCTTCTTTAGGGGCGACTTTTGTGTTAAACAGTCAGGTGCCCTGCAGTAACAAAAACTATATTAAACAAAATGGTATGCTAATTGTTCTTTACGATGTCACACGCAGGAAATGTCCAAACATTCTCTTTTAACAGGCCGAGTGTCTGCCTGTCTGTAAATAGGCTTATTAGTAAGGTATCAGAGCAGATTTCACACACACACACACACACGCACACACGCACGCGCACACCACACGCACACACACACACACACACACACACACACACACACACACACACACACACACACACACACACTCACACACACAGGGCACAGGTCCAGAGCCGCTTGACGCGCTCTGCAGGAGAGACTGTGCACAGAGCTGAGGGTGACCGCGGGTCTATTTACTACCGAGGAATTTTGTCTGCTTTTAGGCACGGTAAGAAAAAGGAGCTGCAGAGAGTAATGATTATTGGATCAAAGATCACGTGCATGGGCTTAAACAGAGAGAGATTATCACAGCCTGCAATCGATCAATTTATTTTTAAAAAGTAGGCCTATTTATTTCATGGTTTATAGCACGTTGCAGGCTACCTTTCACAATCTAAGAGATCGATATATAAGCTTTTCAGATGTTTTCATACCATTTATCTGCTCTCATCTCCCCACATGATATGTGAATCTATAGGACCCCTCGTGTAAATAAGCAATGTCTTAATATTAATGCATGAATCTGTCCACAACCCGGCTGAGTGGAGTTGATTAAAAATGGGAGAACCGAGCCATAGATATCAGAATCCTAACGGAGAGATCCGACATGTTGTCCTCCTGGTGACCCCGTTAACTTTAAACTCCGGATGCCCCCGGGGATATTAGTAATCCAGTCAATGTGATGCTGCTTCTGCGGATGATTATGCTATAGGCAAATATATTATCTTTAATCTATAGCCTAATAAGTGTGTGTTCCTGGTAGCCTAAGCGAAGGCCTGTGTTATTTCGCATTTAGGAAATGCACTTGTCAAATCTGCATCACATCTTCTGTTTTATCCTTTTTATTTTTTCCATGAGACTGCCAGGAAAAATAAATCTCAGCGATTGTTATAAGACGTCTTCTTTTGGGGACAGGGGGTGGGTAGAAGAAAAATCCCTTTTCCTTTGCATTTTCTAACTATAACGTGGGTTTAAGACGACCTTTCATCATGTCAGCTGTCCAAAAATTGTAGCCTAATAATGCGAGATTAACATATTAGTAAATTACCTGCTGTTTCAGAAATAAAAATGGGATCAAAACATGGATAATTAGTCAACAATCATAGAAGGGTGCGCGCACGTGCGTGTGGTGTGTGTGTGTGTGTGTGTGTGTGTGTGTGTGTGTGTGTGTGTGTGAGAGAGAGAGAGAGATGTAAAAAACAATTTAGAGGACTGTAGTGTGAAGTGACAAATAGACAACGTTAAAGTTAAATAAATGGTTTTATATAAATCGTCCTCGACCGAGTGCGCTTGTGTCTTTAGATCCATGTCTGCTCCTCTATGTGTATGTGTGTGTGTGTGTGTGTGCGTGTGTGTGTGTGTGTGTGTGTCTGCGTGTGTGCGTGTGTGTGTCTGCGTGTGTGCGTGTGTGTATGTGGTGTGATTGGCCAGTGTCACGGCCGTGGATGTGGCTGCAGATACGGCTGCTCGGCGCAGACCTATGGGATCGCAGTGAAGGCAGGAGGGGGAGGGCAGAAAGTCTGAGGCGGACTTGACTCCATTTGTAATGAAGGATCTGATGAGCGGGGTTCAGATCAGGGCTACCACCGAGTCCACGAGGCCACTAAAAAGAGGGGCGATATAAACGAGGAAGAAATGACCTACGCTGTAAACGGATCTCGTGACTAGATGCAGCGGAGCGCACGAGCCGCGGTCTGCGCGCAGAGACAGCAGACAACAGAGCGAAAAACAACCGGGGGATTTCTATTTCAGAGCTGCACAAGGGACACGCTGGATTTCTGAGAACCGACGCTACAATAGCTGAACATTTGGACATTTTTTGATTCAGTGGAAATCAAAGCGAGCAACAGAAACAGAGGCGGGCTGCAGAGCGCGCGGGGGCAGGATGAGCGTGTTTTGTGCACGGAGGTCAGAGCAGTGCGTTTGAGGTAAAGGCCCGCAGGGAGACCATCCAAAATACACACACGCACATCACAGACAGGCGCTGTTAGCTCGTTCCATGTCAGAGATCTGCACTTTTAAAGGCTGCTTTCATTTTTAAACAGCGAGCAGGCTGTAGTTTAATTCAGTTGCCAGTTCTCTCAATTCCCTCCTCTCTGAGATTTAAATGGCAAACATTAATATTAATGTGAGTAATATTACCATTACAATTTGTTGTCCGGATTGCTAGTCGCTCTTACTTAGATATGCATGTTCGACAACAAGCAATAGGCCCACCATCTGAAAATAATGTCAAAGTTCAAGTTTAAACATAGGCCATTAGCCCACATGCATTTATATTAATCTCCCTCTGAAGTGTCACTGCCTCAGCTAGCCTATGTAAAATAAAGTGTAATATACAATTGTGCAAAGGCAATAACGAAAGTTAAAAATCATATTGTTTATAATCAATGATCGATATTTCGATTAAACCTTCAACTGAAATTAAAAGTGCCTTTTAAGACAATAAGAAGGAATTTATAATAAACCAATATTAAACTCTGCCTTTAAAAATGTAGTTCCTTATTATAGATAGCAAACTGTCCATCGGTTAGCTATATCAGTCTGGAAATAACAATACTAACGTCATCATATTCTGTGATAAATTTGAGTGGATAGATACTGCTCTGTATTTACTAAACAGAATTAAAATCCATGTCGATAATTCACTGTTACATGACATGTTTGAAGACAACCAGTCACTATCAATCCGGTCCCTACAATGTCAAAATTTCTTGTTCACTGAAACAGTGGCGAGCATGCAAATTAATAAACACTTGTTTAAATGGTGTGTTTTTGGACGTGTGTGTGTTAGTGGGACATGGCAAACGGAGAAGACCAGTTCGGCCTTGCAGATAGTCCGGAGTCGGACTGCATGGATTCCCCAAAAGACACCGAAAAGGAGAAACCGAGCTACACCCTGAACGCACCATCTTCACCGCAGACAGCCTCTAGCCAGCAGGTACCGGCCTATGCTGAGAACCACTATGTAAATATGAATGACCAGTTATTGATTTCACCTCACCCCCTTCGGGAGTTACTGTGCTCTTGGTTATTTCATTTGTTTATTTTTGTTCTTGAGAAATTAGCCTACATCACAGAGCCTTCACTAAAGTAAAAAACGAATAAAATCCCTCTCTAGGCTCTTGAGTAATTTAAGTTTCGACCAAGCCCTATAACAAACCACTTAATAAGTAGCCTGTGTCAAATAGGCTTAAACCATCACTTTAATTGTGCTTCATTTTGGAGGCCTGTTTCACTGACCACCTGTTCTAAGCTCTCTTTATGTTTTGCTGCAGGGGATGGAGGGAATCAAAGTTTTCCTTCATGACAGAGAACTTTGGACAAAGTTTGATGAAGTGGGGACTGAAATGATCATCACTAAGGCTGGGAGGTATGGGGCTTTATCTCTTGACCGGAGATTATTCTATGATTAAATCATCATGTTATTTATGAGGATATGTGTTTGTCAAAGGGCTGTGGGGAGAATTGCATGATAAAAATAAAAATAAAAAAAAACTTTTTCCCCATAAATCTGAGACAAACTATAGATTGAGTGTGTTGTTTTAGGCCCCTGGGGACAATTCGACTATATTTCCCTAGAAACCCCTGCTGTTTTAATCCAAATGTTCAAAAAAAAATGAATGCTGATCTTTTTTTCTCACACTTCATTGTAGGAGGATGTTCCCCAGTTACAAAGTGAAGGTCACAGGACTCAACCCGAAAACCAAGTACATCCTCCTGATGGACATCGTGCCCGCAGATGACCATCGCTACAAGTTCGCAGACAACAAATGGTTCGTGCCTGAAGTGAACATTTGTACAATCTATAGGCCAATCATATTTCGCTAAAACTTAGAATAGTGACTGATTTATAAATCGTATTGTTGGAAACCAAAACGCATATATCCTAGGTTACGTCTACAACTCGTGTTTTTACGAAATGAGAGAGATTTTAAAAAAAAAAAAAAAAAAACATCAACAATGAAAAAACAGCACGAGGCCTTGACAATCTGTCTACAAATGTCAGTCGTGAGCCTGTGTAACATAGTGGGTTTACCTTGTGCAGCATACACAGTCCTCTCCCTCTTGGCGGTATTAAGTCCAGGTCTCATACAGACCCGTGGCCTAGTTCCCCGTGTTTGCCCTCGTGCCTGCCCGGCGGTTAAACCGGAGAGAGAAGGGGTCAGCGGGCGGACAGACGGCACACACTGGATTAAAAATCTCCCATTCAGTGTGCAGTGCTGCGGGGGGAATCTGAACAAAATATATTCTATAGGCCCACTAAAGGCTTCTCGGTCTACTCTTCGATCAGCGTCCCCAGATAGGCTATCAACACCGGGTGTAACACTGCTCATAATGTAAAGTAGTGTAGCCTATTGAATTCAACTTTGATGTAGACTAACTATCTTCATTTTTCATCAATATTATTGCACTTTAGCAGTTCTAAACCTACATTTCCAAGGCCAGTACATTTTCTATGTCAAAGCTGGAACGCATGTGGATACACAAACAAGCCTAAATGAATAGCCTACAGTCCTTCTTTTTTTTTTTTTTTTTTGCAAAGGTGACGTTTGAATCCTCGGATGTAAACATTAAGACAAACCTTTTAAAATATTAATTTGGCGTGTTGATTAAACATTAATAGCCAACCCCGAATGTTCAACAGGTTGGTCGTGCATAGCTTCAGTCCCCCTTCTGTTGTTAAAGAGCAGGGAAATATAGTTCAAACAGTTCACAGATTAAATAGTAAAACATGGTTAGGCCTACACTTTTCTTGGATATGTGTTTGTTATGTTCGCTCTGTGGTTGTTTAAGTTTAGTCTCGGCAGACATTGTTTCAGGGTCCCCACTCTGTGCAATCCTGTCAGAATGTAGATGGGGCTCCTTAAAGCATATTTTGTAGGGGACCGAGTTAATTTCATCCAGCAATGCTGTGGCTTCAGTGTATTCTTCAGAAAAAAACAAGGTGCATTTTGAGTCTGTCTAATTAAAACACCAGTTAGCCCCCCCAGCACCACGGGGTTCCGATCAAATCACTGCAGACAAACTGTGACCTACTGACTGTCTCACTGTTTTCTCATCTCCATCACACAGGTCGGTGACGGGAAAGGCGGAGCCCGCGATGCCCGGGAGGCTCTACGTTCACCCGGACTCTCCTGCCACCGGATCTCACTGGAGCCGCCAGCTCGTCTCTTTTCAGAAGCTCAAACTCACCAACAACCACCTGGACCCCTTTGGACACGTGAGTCTCTATTTTTAATTGCCTTTTATTTTGTTTTTGTGTAATGTCTCTGTTTCAGTATCCTCTCGACTGAAGAAAAATATAGTTTTGTTAATTAAAACAAATAATTATTTCCTCAATGCAGCAGGCCACTTAAGGGCCCGAATGTTTTAGAGGCTTTTCATAAAAGCATAGGACACTAATAATGGATTTTTTTAAACGGTGTTTTGGTCACATCATGTCGCCATTAACAGGAACTTTAAATAATCAACCTTGACTTATGTTTTAAAATTAAAGAGAGTGATTACACAAACTACAGCCGCAGGTCCACGCAGGCAGGCTGCGCGTGCAGACATAACTACACGAGCACAAATCACCCGGATGGCAAATATGCGACCATTCTTACCATTCCTCCATTGTTCCTTGTTACTCGTTGTCCACATCATAGTCTGTATTTATTAAGGTCCACACACACACACACACACACACACACACACACACACACATACACACACACACACACACACACACACAGGCTACTGAAGTGCCTTAGCGACTAAAAACAAGCAGTCGGGCACGTGCAGTTTTGCACGAGCGTCATGGTGTACAGGGCGCGCGCACCAAAACCAACATCAGCGTCATCTTTCATACTTGTTAAATTAGACGTAATGATTTCAGTCGCTCTAAAATCCATTAGCTAATGTATGTCACCGGCGGACACGTCACTGCGATTAAACGAGCCCCTGCTGGATAAATAAACGTGCTGGCGAACTTCGTGCACACACAAAGGGCCGTGATCCAATTAAAAGCCACTTGAAGAGTAGAGACTGTCATGGGAAATAATTCATGTTGTCCTACAATGACTTGATAGAGTTGTTTTATTTTGGTTTTTAGTAATGGTTACTGTTTGATAAATAATAAATGATAGTTGTCCAATAGAAAACCTTAGAGACTAGCCTGCTGTCATTAACTTTTAATAACTCTGAAAATAATCTTTAACTGTCTGGCAGGTTAAGGATCAGTTGTATTATAAAATGCATATCTTACTAGAATCTGTAAGGTGAGGCTTTCTTCTGGTTTTAATCTACTTGTTCTGTGATTTTATAATGTATATTACATTATGAATAATACATGATGTTTTGCTCAGTTTTTGGTTGGGAAAAAAAATAATAATGAAATTATATAGTATTCATTAACCCCTTTGTTTGCTACTTGGTTCCATACATAATGTTTTAGTTACACTGACAATAAAAGAGACAATACATAATAAGAGGAAGAAAAGTCATTTACGATTGAAGCAGATTTTTTTCTTCTGTGCTTGGTGACAAATAACATCAGTATTTTTTTCCCCTGGTAACAGCCTTGAAATCAGAGAACCAAATCATTAAAGAAATCTGACTGTCTCCACATAAATTGGGTTTACCCTCCACATTGCTCCATTTGTGTGTTTTAGATCAGACTGGGACTGGACCCCCAGCATGTGCTTGTTGGTTTCTGGAAACATGACATGCCCGTCAATCTCACCTTTTCAATCTCTGCTCTGTGCAGATAATACTGAACTCCATGCACAAATACCAGCCCCGACTCCACATAGTAAAGGCGGACGAGAACAACGGCTTCGGCTCCAAAAACACTGCTTTCTGCACCCACGTATTCTCGGAGACCGCCTTCATTGCTGTGACGTCCTACCAGAACCACAAGGTGCCCTCTACACAAGACACAGCACACAAAAAACATGGTTAAACTAGAGAATAGCTTCTTTCAAAGTAAAAGTAATACAGTTTTGAAGGTTTAAAAAAAGTGGAATATGAAACACAAGTAATTTTAAACTTTAAGTATCACAGACACACTTCAAACGCTATAAGGATACTACAGTGATTTGTAGAAATTTTGTGTTTTGATATGAAATTGTACTTTTTTAAAAAGCTGAAGCTATAGATGGTACACAATAATTCTTATTATTTTGGAAATGGATCTTAACATCTGTGCAAAGCTTTGCTTTTGATCTTGGCCACACTAAACTTCAGCCTCTTCAAATACACTTACCAACACACACACACACACACACACACACACACACAGAAGTACAAACACTTATTTTGGTTCTTTTAACTGTTTTTCGTCTCTCTTAGTATTTATAATCAGGTCCAAAACTGACCTGAGTGTCTGTGTGTGTGTGGGTGAACATATGTGGGAGAGAGCGTGTGAGCGTTGCTCTGTAATGACCCGTTTCGTTCCCTTGATCTCGGCTGATGCAGTTTCCTCCTCGTCTCCTGGAAAGATAAATTGCTAAAGCTCACTGTTAAACTCTGCAGCTTTCAAAGGAGGCTTCATTTCAAAGTCCAAAACAAAGCATTTATAATTAAGTATGCAAATAATTACATCAATGTCTAAAATGCTTCTTTCTTTATTTTGCATTTACTTTGAAAAATTGGACACCTGGCAAAAGTGCATATTTACAGCTGCATTATGATACTCTTTTATGTTATTAAAATGTGTAAACAAACAAACAAAATGCTATTAAGTATTTAATAGAATGGAAGTATTAAGTCAATACAGCTATCTAGATTACAAAGAAAAGATATAATGTATTTTATATTTATCATAAAATGTTTAATTACAATAATTCATAATAAGAGTACATTTCACAGTAATTGTTGTAAATGTCTAGTTTATTAGATCATTTTAGAAAGAATATGTTATCAACAATTATTTTGGAGAATAACGAACTGTTTGTATTTTGAGGTGGTCATGGTGTGTATATAAAAAAACTTAAACAGATACTGCTTTTGTTAAACTTCTTATTCATTTCCAACATGGGTGTAAATAGAAATGAACTACTCAGCTTGTAGTTGCAGTAAAGCTATCGGAATGATCTTCACTTCAAACTGGTTTTGACCCGAGCTTGTTTTCCGGCTGTTGTGATGGACATGCAGCTCCGTGGAGGGTTCCCTCCATGACATCACTGGGAAAGTTGGAAGACTTAAACATCAAAGCTTCCAGCTCTGGACCTCTAAAAGCTTTAGCCTGAAATCTTAAACCTGGCGGCTGTTTGGGTAAACAGTTTATTCAGTGTCAGCTGGAGAGTAAGATGTCCGCTCCGTTTTAAACATCTGAGGAATGTCAGCCGAGCTTTTAACATCTGCAGAGTCTCTGACTAAGATTGAACTATTCACTATGAGTTCATAAAATGAAGAGTGGATCAATGTTCCCGTTTTGGGGTTTTACTTTTATCTAACTGTGTTAAGTTATAATTTTGTGGTATATATTTTTTTCTGTTTTGTGCTCAGATTACACAGTTGAAGATTGAGAATAATCCCTTTGCGAAAGGCTTCAGAGGCAGCGACGACAACGAGCTGCACCGCATGGCCAAGCTACAAGGGTGAGTGCAGCTCTTTTTGTGTGTGTGTGTGTGTGTGTGTGTGTGTGTGTGTGTGTGTGTGTGTGTGTGTGTGTGTGTGTGTGTGTGTGTGTGTGTGTGTGTGTGTGTGTGTGTGTGTGTGTGTGTGTGTGTGTGTGTGTGTGTGTGTGTGTGTGTGTGTGTGTGTGTGTGTGTGTGTGTGTGTGTGTACTTTTGAGCCTTCATAGGAAACTATTCTTCTCTCTGAGGGATGTTATGATAGGGCGCATATGGTCTAAGACATTTGGTGTGTGTGTGTGTGTGACTGAATGAATGAATGAATGAGTGGAGCCAAGTGGTATAAAGGGATGAGAGCCATTGTCACCTGAAGGTTGATATTTGCCTGAAAGCTCGTCCAGAGTGTGCAGCACAAACACGACACAGTGAGCATCAGGCCCTGCACTGCATTGATGGAAATATGATATCACCATATTGCTGCTGGTCTATTAAACTGTCACTGCGCATCAGCTGATGGATGAACATGGTGTCTGTCTGCTCGCTGAACTAATCTTTGTTCAAGCGCTATTGTGGCAGGCAGTTTAGAGATTTTAACGAGCCAATGGGAGAGGCAGAGCAGGAGGGAGACCCCGGTGTTGTTGTGTTGGAGAGGAGAGGGGAAGAGAGTCTATCTGAAGTGACACATGGATGGCTGTTTATTTTTAGACCGGTGTATTATCTCACAGCAGCACGGACTGTGTGCATGCACGAGTGTGTGTGTGTCTGCGTGTTTCACTATCTCAGTGAGAGTCAGGGAGATGCAGTCTGCTGTCCCTACATACCACAGAGTTCACAGGGAGGGCAGTGTGCACAGAGAGAGATCAGAGCTGAAAGGATTGAGAACGGCTAAGTAGACTTGAAAGAAAAAGACAAGAGAAAAAAAAGAAGAAAGAAAGAGGAAAACAATAAAAAAAGAATCTCTGCACAGAGGGAGGAGAAGGAGAGGCAATTTATTGCAGCAAACCTAAGGCCATAACAACATCAGATGCAAGTTGTCGCCTCTGTTTTAATTCCCATCGCCATCTTTGTTTCAGTAAAGACTACCCCGTGATCCCTCGCAGTACAGTCCGTCAGAGAGGCTGCTCCACCGGGAGTCCCTACAGTGGGGAGGGTCGGGGTCTGCGGGGATCCCCCGAAGCTGTCAGCTCCCCCTACAGCTGTGAGAATGGCTTGAACAGCAGCAGCCCCCAGGAGCTGCTGAACGCTCCCCCTGCACACTACATTCTCCCTCACCTGAACCTGCAGCACGGCCAACAGTCACAGGTTTTCCACTGCAGAGAGGAGAGGAAGAGGAAAGGTAGGAGGAAGCTGCAGTCTCGAGCTGTCAAACAATAGCTTAATTTTCCGGTCTATGCGATTTTAGTTTCTGTGCTAAAATTTTCATGGAGAACAAATTCTTCAGTTTCTGTTTGCAGGCTTCTCTGGAAATTTGTGGAAATGGACTTGAGCTTGTGTAACGCTTTTCTAGTCTTCTGACTTCTTAAAGGGCTTTTACACCACAGGTCACACCTAACCATTCACACACTGATGGCAGGGAATGCTATGTAAAATGTCCCAGTATTAATAAATCCCATTCATACACATTCATACGTCGCCGACAAAGCAGCAGGAGCAACACTGTGTTAAGTGTTTTTCTGGGGATCAAAAGATAACCGACTCTACAGCTGAGCCGCAGCCTTTTAAAGTCGTTCAAGCCCCGGGTATAGCTCGATAAGGCCATTCAGTGATTACTGATCTTCTCCCAGTTTACAAGCGCCAGGAGAGAATGGATTGATTGACAGAGTTATGTGAGACTCTGCAAGGTAGGAGGCTACATGCCCCCTTTCAGCTAGTCACTTTTGGACCTTCTTCCAGTAGACCTTGCTAACAAGTTAGTAAGCGGCAAACTTGTTTTATGTCAAACAGTGCAAACATGGGACACCTTTACCGCTGTGTAGATTGCATACTGTACACACACGACCCTTTACATACAAATGTGATGCATGCTATCCCTTAAGCGTATGGTTATGTCCAAAGGAAAGCGACATTGATGCTACGCAATTATGCTTTTCTACTTCTGGGTCAAAGTCTGGCATGGAAACTGTGAAATAAGTGCAGAATGCCGAGGCCAGTTTGGGTGAAACATGCTAGAGTAAAACGATCCCAGCCGCTTTGTCTTGGTATGTTAGTCCGACATTCCACAAAATTTGACGATTCACACGATTTCAGTCGAACTAAAATATTTACAAGCATTTCAAAAGTCCAGTTTTAGTCTGATTAACATAATCAACTTCTTCTACCTGCATGTAAATGTACAGACGTGTGATTTGGCTAACACATGCAGTGCTTTTCATGTATCAGACACTTTAACCTTTTTATCATGTTTGTTCTTATGTTAATGTCAAACAAGTTCTTAAACTCCATGTGGATATTATCTTTTTTTCTAATATACATTAACAGTTGGAGATTCTGAGCTGGATATTTTCCCAGTTTTTACTTCACTTCATTCACATCTAGTAAGAAAAATCCATGTTAAATATTTTTCTCTCTGTGTCTCTCTGTAGCGGAGAACTGCTCTTCAGGAAACCGCCATCACCCATACAAGAAACCCTTCACTGGTAGCTCACCAAGCGAGGGCGAGTCCTACTTTCACCCCTCCTCCTACCATCCCCCTCCACCCGGCCTCTCCAACACCCCTGCCCTGGGCCTCACTGACTCCCCCTACACCTCAGACATGGGACAGCGTCAGGCATGCATGTATGCCGGCTCGGAGCCCAGACTGGATGAACTGAACTGTACATCCTGGTCTTACACCTGCCCGCTCCCTTCTGCAATGACCCCTGTGGACCCCTACCCACCTTACACCTCCCATCCCCCCTACAGCTCAAGTCCTCAGGGTTCTCGACTCAGCGCAATAGCCCACCAGAGCTCATCTCCTCTGGGTGAACACATGGCCCACGACCCCTATCAGAGCCAGAGCTGCGGTCCTCAGCCTCAGAGCTCCCAGAGTGTTCACAGCAGGCAGCTCAGCCCTCCTCTCAGAGAGTACCCTCGCTACACGGCCAACCTGTCCCCTCCTCTTTACCACACGCTAGAGACACACACACACATCCGGTGCGGGGTGCCAGAATGGAGCGCAGCCTCATAAGTGAACCAGAGGACATATTTAAGACTCATAAGTGGACAGAGATCCCTTGTTTCATATAAAATGACCCCCCTGAAAGACTCTGTACAGCATTCTGACTAAATGTGATATTATCTCTGTGAAAAAATAATTGTTATAAAGTGTTGCTGTGTGAAGAGCTTTTTATCTGTTAGTCCCCCCAGCGCTAAATGGAGAGGTGGATTTAAAAGACTCAACTTGGACATCAATGACGCTTCCAATGCAGGACAATCAAGGTTGTAAAACACATCTCTCAGAAACCCAAAGACTGGTATCATTCTCATATTTGCACTGTGCATCCTGTTGAGGCCGAGCTGTTCTCCTCTCATTGATTCCAACTCTCTACATTATGAAGGATGTTGATTGTGACCCACTGTCAGACAGGCAGTTACATTTACTGACCAAAATTATCTCAGCTCGCACAGCTGAGCCCGAGGGAGACAGTCTTTCAGCTGCGTGCTCAGTGTCAGTGAAGGAGAAAAGGCATGAGTTGTGTGTGTGTGTGTGTGTGTGTGTGTGTGTGCGCGTGTGTGCGTGCTTGTATGTAAAGCCTATGTCAGCTCCGCTCAAAGATGCTCTGATTTAATTTCCAATGAGACAGGCAGCAGTGGCTTCAGGCGCTGCGCCATAGAGATAAACAGTTTGTTTAGACGACGCTACAGGCTGATAGACCTGTAAACACTCTTTGCACTGCATTCTGGGTAAATGCACTACTCAGCGTCATGCAGCTGTCACCGCTGTCCTCTTAGTCACCCCCAGCCGGCCTATCAGCATTCTCCGTTTACAGAGAGCCACCCAATGAGCAGGCGGCTCTCTTTTATCCCCAGCTGACCAGTCATAGCTGTAGTGCAGCGTGTTTTATTGTGTGCGTGTGTTGGCCCATTTTTGTTTGTTTCTGAATTATTCATGAGTCCGGTGTTGATCCTTGACATGCGAGGATTGCTCAGCAAACACATAGAGTCACAGGACTGGAAATGTGATAATATTGATGCACCAACTCTTAATAATATTCATTTCAGCCTCTGTTTTTTTATGCAAAAGTTTCCTACCACATCAATACAACTGCTTTGACAAGACTGAGTTAGATACATTTTCCTGTAGATAAGAAGGGGACACATTTGTGGCACTTCCTGATGAACGGACGCAAGAAGAGATTTTTGTTTATTTGATGTAATGACGCAGTTTTTATATATCTGTGCTGGTGTTTTACATGAAGTAACATGACAAACCATCAGTATTACGAGGGCAGATCCTCGTCATTCCTTTATCTGTCTATGATTTATGTGTGTCTGTGAGTATGTGTGTATATTACAATGAGATTTTTTTATAGCCATGTTCCTTCCCATAGTATTTATTACTCTAGATTTGTAAAGATTACTTTGTTGTCGATGCCATTGTTCAGAGATTTGTGTGTCTTCAAAGGTTTGTTTCTGGTTTACCCTCCATCTCCACGTGGTGATGAATAGTTGATACATTATCTGTTCTATGGAAATAACGACAGATTTATATATAAAAAATGAAATAAATAAATTTTTGAGAATTTTGTCAAGTGCTTGTAGTTTCCTTCTTCTGTGATTAGAAAACAAACACAGCAAAGACTATTAACATTCCTAGTGGGTTATTTTAAGTGTGTTCAACACCTCAGGGATGAGAAGTCTTTCAAGTGAAGAGCTGTTTATCAGTTTCAGTGCTTGTATGAATACAAAAGGACCAGCAGCCTCCACCTTTCCCACATGTATATCCCGAAAACAAATAGAGAGTATTGTTTGAAGCATACCAGTGAGTGTGTAGTCATGGTATGGGTGCTGGTGTGCTGTACATACTTTGTGCGCCTCCTCTGGTCTCTGACAGGTTGTTTGGCATCACCAGTCTCCTCCAGCTGGACCCCATCATTGACAACCTGCTGCCTAGAGAGGGGTGGGGTCTGCCAGGATGCAGGACAAATGAAGGTGGGGGTGCATTGGCGGTCGTCCTCCTTTCTTCTATCCTGACTTTCAAGTTTCTGTGTCTCTTAATCTCTTACTCCTTGCACCTGCTCACAGTTTACAACATACTTACTATAGAAAAGAACACATTTAGAATGTTTGTTGAGTCATTAATCTTCTTACCCAGAGTATTTCATTTAACTGCACAGTTATGTCAGCTGTCACACCTCCCTCTCTGTCTTTCTCTCATACACCATGAGGTCAGAGGTTAAGCAGCCAGCTCTTCAGAGGGTCTGTTCCTCCTTAACCCTTTGTCTCCAGACAAACTCCGTCCAGGAAGAGGAGTGGGTGAGAGAGGGAGGCACTATGAGGGGGCCTCCAACTTTGAAGATGGATTGCATGGTTTCTTACATGATTGTACAGTAACAGAGCTCTGTGACTGTGTAGGGATAAAAGTTATAGCTGGGAGAATAAAGCTTCTAAATAAAGTGTGTGTGTGTGTGTGTGTGTGTGTGTGTGTGTGTGTGTGTGTGTGTGTGTGTGTGTGAGATTGTGTTTGCGTGTGTGTGTGTGTGTGTGTGTGTGTGTGTGTGTGTGTGTGTGCGTGTGTGTGTGTGTGTAAAGAACCTCAATCCATCTGTGGAGGACTTTCTCGGACACACTGGTCGGACAGTAGATTGATGAAAATGTGTGATCAAAGAGCCTAAGTGGTTCTTATCGTTATCATCCTGACCCCCCCCCCATACACACACACACACAAACACACACACACACACACACACACACACACACACACACACACACACACACACACACATACACAAATACCACTAACCCCTCTGCCTGTCCTTTACATATGTTTTTTTTTCTCATTCATATCCACGTTTACAAGTCTATGATCTTTTCTAACATACACACATAATTTTCTGATGCCTTGTGCAACCACCACATGCTAAACCAAAAAGCAACTGACATTTTCAAATGTCACTCATTTGGCCTGCAGCACAAATGTTTCTTATCGCTACCAGGCTGAGAGGATTTCAGAGCAGGACTCATGTTTCTTCTGCATTGAATGTTCAAGCTTTGGGGAACAATTCCTCTTGCAAAGTAAGCTTTTTTTAAAAGCATCAAAGAATGTTTTAAAGCTTATTTCATTATAGTCTGAACAATTGGTTTGAAAATATAAATGTGTATTTGCAGTCTCTTGCAGGACTCTGGGAAGCATTTGTGTGATGTCTAGCATTAGTGATGCCATTCTGTGAGCAATAAGTGCTCCGAGATGGAGTGTAATTGAGAAAGTTGATTATGGCTCCTCTCTATGGGTCTGATGGTGCCCCGTCTGAGGCAGCGAAGAATGACAACATGGTAGCATAGCATTTGAATACAACAGAGAAAAAGATCAAGCTTTTTGACTTTAAACGATTTTTATGTTTCTAAAAATTGGTAATTAATATTGAAATAACATGTTTCTCTTTTTTCCAGCACTAAAATAAAAACATACCAAAGCTTGCTCTGGTAAAACTTGAGTGCTTGTAGAGCTTCATCAGATGAAGGGCATGGTTGTAAAATGGTTTTATGAACACACACAAAAAAACATCAATCTCACCGTATGCTATTATAATAAGCTATATGTATCCGTAATGTATTATCTGTAAGCCCTGCATGACACTAAGAGCACAGCACGATTGGAGTACAATGATGTAGAAGAATAAATGTTTGTCCATTACATATGGTGCAACAAAGTAGGCTTTGTGAGATGTATTTAAATGATACTATCCATCCTGGTTATTTAAAAGCCACAAGAATGGCCTAATGTTATTAAGCACAGTATAGTAACAGGACTTAGACCCCGGCTAATTTCCTCCTAAATGAGAGTTTATGGCTGAAACCATCCTGAAATCACTGAAGTAGATCTTAATATGTGCGTCAGGGCTGTCAAGATAAGAGGCCATGTAGGGGTGTGTATGTGCGTGTGGTTTTTGAGCGCGCTTTGGTTGGGCTGTGTGTTGCTCTTAAAGACAAAGGGGGAGGTGAAGGGTCAAGCTAACAGCAGACATGCCAGTGCGGGGTCAGAGAGCTCAGACTAACCTGATCAGTGATGCTTGTTTATCTGACGAACCGCCGACTGTCACCCTAGTAGAGTGGCTTCATCTTCAGGCTCGACTCTCACTTCTACCACATTCAGAAACAGTTCCGAAGAAAAGCTGTCCCAATGAAAGAAATAAACAAAAACATCCAAACATTATCTAAAAAAGCAGATGTAAGTAGTTATGTTATTTGTTGTTGCAAGATATGTGTTGTGTCACAGGATCAAGTGCAAATGCAGATCTTTCTCTTCCTGATTTTTCTGTCACTGTTTGCAGTGAAAAAAAGAAAAGAAAAGAGGGGGTTTTAAGAAGGGCTATATGATGTGAAGTGAGCCAGAATAATTGTTTTAACTCCTCACTCACCACCAAGAGTCCCAAGACGGGCAGCCAAACACTCATGACAGGGGAAAGGATAGAGGCGCTCCCCCAGTGGGTGGTGGGTGGGGTTGTGGGACGTCATGGAGCCAATGTCCCGTCTGATTACAGCCAGAGGACTGGAGAGGCACGCTAATCCCACACGCACACACGCACACGCAGACACACACACACGCACGCATGCACGCACACACACACACACACACACACACACACACACACACACACACACACACACAGACACACACACACACACACACACACACACACACACACACACACACACTCGTAGTGTCACACACAAGCCCATGCAATCAAGAAACTACAGTCCATAGTCCCTGACCTCACTGTGGTCCTCTGGTCCAAACAGGACACACATAATGATATCACTACCAGCAGGACTTCACTTTGCCGCTCTGCTTGTTTGCTCACTGTACTGACTGACTGCGGCCCCTCACAGTCTCCTGGCTCTGAATAAAAGCACATTGTCAGGTCATTATTGTGCATGTGGGGCCAGGGCTGTACCCAGCATTTCAACAATACCACGTCAAGTTCCCGCAAAAAAAAAAACCCTTACCTCAGAAGTTTGGGGCAGACTTCGGAATTACATTTTTTATATATAAAAAATGTTTTTAAAAAGTAATTTTAAAATTCCATAGCCTAAAGGCAGAGAGATACATTTTCTTTTCAAAAATGTTTGGGCCCAAAACAGTAGTGTTGATTTTGGCGGCCCTTGTAATTGAAAAGGTACATCTTTGTTTCTTTATACTAAAGGTTTCAGCAAAGAAATGAACATAAGCTTCATTTCCACAAAGCAGTCTAGTTCCATTAAAAATGTAACACAATAGAACCATTACAGTATTACATTTCTATCCATGGCAAAAGTTGCAGATGGCCTGACTAGAAAAACACCACTTTGTCCATTTTCCCCCACTCCTCTGTTGAGGTTACTTGCACACTAACCTAACACTGTGTTTGGTTGGATATGAAATAATGATACATAGGTGTACAAGGTGGCGTTACCATTTGGTAACAACCCAGCCTTCATTAGTGAGTACTTCTAAGAGAAGGATTCAGGGCTATTATATCAAGACTGTTGGATGTGAACACAGCTAGAAGGTCGTTTAGCATCTAAAGAGACAGATTTTCCCTTCAGGAGTTGTTAAAGACCAAAATCTGAGCTGAAACAATGGACGTTGGACTTTTATTACAAATGAACCAGCAAATAAATGCTAAGGCTTTGTATCAGTGCAAGAAAAATAAGCGTGTGTTTGCTCGAAAAGTTGCAACGATAACTAACCAAGAGATAATTACTGTCATTGTTATGTTATGAATCCTATTTATGTTGTTTAAGATTAACTGGAATCAGTCTAAAATAAACGTGATTAAGGCCTCATCCTGAAGGGGGACAGAGCAGTATGTTTATTCTGTGAACCTGATTCCAGTGGTGGCCAATGCTAAAGAATGCAATTGCATTGTAGTGAGGAAATAAGTTAACATTTCTAAGACAAAAAAATGACTATTTTCACTTCCTTTTGACTTGAGAGGTATTTATTTTGGAAAAAAAAATCAGAATCATTCGACTTTATTGTCAGTAACAGATGTGGTTAGTTCTTCCTAACATCTGTAAAGCAGTCCTGAGGCTGTTTGTAAGCAATGGTCCAATTATTTTAGATAATAAAACATCCCAGACAAAAACATCTAAATGTTTAAAACATGTTTTACCACATTTTTCTTTTCACGAATTATAAATACTATGCATTATTTTGTCTTTTGTACAGATCCCATGTGCCTAGGTGGCCTCCAATAGGGTTTCCCCTCTTCCTGCATTTGGCTGCCTCTGCTCTTGTGTACATTTGTCTCCCCTCGTGTTCAAGCATGTTTGCAAACAGGCCAGACAGGACCACTGCTGTGAGACAAACACACAACACAAACATCAATAAACAAACAAATCCATTCATACAGCCTACTCCCTCCAAACGCCACATGCACACACTGCCCAATTTCAGAGCACTCACTCAGGCTGCTATCTGGTCCCATTGTTTGCCAGAAGCAGCATTTGTTTGGTTCATATCCAGTGCATTTCTGCAATCCTGTCTCATTACTAATAGATGGTGTCAGAGAGTTGCTGGCCTCTCTGTCTGACAAGGCATTAGCATAAACACAGACTTCCTCTCAGTATCTGTTTGCAGCCCACTGTTGACCTTTAATTATGGATGTCTAAATGTTTGTTACCTGCCCACTCATGTGTGGGAGTCTCTGCATGCGTGTGTGTAAAATTGTGTGTGTGTGTGTTTGTGTGTGCGGGCGAGATACAGTTCAAGTCACGGTGTTGCACTGGTTATAGGTTTGATAAGTGTTTAAGCTTATTGTTTTTTGCATTCTAGATTAAACAGATGCTCGTCAGTAATAAATAAAAATGTACTAAAATACAACTTTAACAATCAAAAATAGAGAGAGGAAAAAGGGAATGTAAACCATTCTGTTAAAAAGTTCCTCTGAGAAAGGTGCTGAAGAGTAAATCAGAGAGTAGTTGAGCATACATTGTGTCTGCCTACTGGAAAAACAGAGTTATATGAGTTATAAACTCACAATAGGGCAACTGAAAAAGTCAAAAATAAAAACAACCAAACAGCCAAAATAGAAAGAACAACTGACAATCAAATTTAGCTACGTTTCTTTGTTTTAAGTTAAGTTGGTTTTAAGTGCTGCCTGCTTCTTAAAGATGCTAAACATTTATTTTCCCAATGACATTAAAAAAATCTGCAAATCCATCCTCCGATAGAGATACAACAAAAGGCCGTCGCCTGGAGCGTCTCTACAAGAAACTGGTCTTCTTATTCACAGAGAAATGTACAATAACCACATTCTCCACTGCAAGGACAGTCTCTCTACAGCTAAATCAACTCACTACGCAGGTATTATCAGCTCAGGTGAAGGGAATACAAGGACACTGTTCTCCATCGTCAACAACATACTACGACCACCGGACTCTCTCACTCATTTTTCACTGCCAAAGTAGACAAGATTCACCAGCAACTGACTCCTAACATCTCATCTCTCCCAGTCTTCTTACCCCCTCTCTCTCGCTCACTTTCAAGTTTCAAACTTCCTGCTGTTGCTGAAATATCTGACCTCATTCAGAAATCAAAACCATCTACCTGTCTATTAGACCCTCTTCCTACTGTCCTGGTAAAAGCTTGCCTACCCCCTCTGTCTTCCCTAATAATGGTCATCATACATTCCTCGCTCACCTCTCGTCTTGTTCCCATTTCTTTCATGTCAGCTTCAATAACTCCGATACTTAAATGACCCAAATGACTTCAATAACTTTCGTCCTATCTCTAATCTACCCTTCCTATCCAAAAAAAACCAGTTGCATCTCAGGTTCACACTCATTTGTCTGACAATAACCTCTATGAACGGTTCCAGTCTGGTTTCCGCCCCCTCCATAGCACAGAGACAGCACTGGTAAAAATCACTAATGACCTCCTCATGGCAGCTGACTCCGGACTTTTAACCATCCTCATCCTCCTTAATCTAACTGCAGCCTTCGACACCATCTCCCATCACACACTCCTTGACAGACTTGCCTTCATTGGAATCACTGACACACCCTTACACTGGTTTTCATCCTATCTCTCTGGTCGCACTCAGTTCACTCAACTCGGAACCTTCAAATCCCAGCCATTTCCAGTCACTACCGGTGTTCCTCAGGGTTCTGTCCTGGGCCCCCTTCTGTTCATCATCTGTCTCCTTCCTCTTGGCCATATCTTCCGTAAGTATAACATCCAGTTCTATTGCTATGCGGATGACACCCAGCTCTACCTATCCACCAAACCCACCTCCTCCCTCCCGCCCACTTCCCTGACTGATTGCCTGCAAGAAATCAAATCCTGGTTCACCTGCAACTTCCTCAAATTAAACAGTGACAAAACCGAGCTTCTCCTCATCTGCACCAAATCAACAATCTCTAAACTTGACAGTTTTTCTCTGGCTATTGACCACTCCTCAGTTTCTCCCTCCCCTCAGGTCAAGAGTCTGGGTGTCATCCTAGACAGCACACTATCATTCCAAGCTCACATCAATAATGTCACCCGGTCTGCTTATTTCCATCTCCGTAACATTAATCGTCTCCGCCCGTCCCTCACTCCCAGCAGTACCGCCATCCTCGTCAACACCCTGGTTACATCCTGCATTGACTACTGCAACTCCCTTCTCTTTGGTCTCCCTCTCAAGTCCATAAACAAACTTCAACTGGTCCAGAACTCTGCCGCTCGCATCATCATCAGAACTCCCTCTATGAATCACATCACCCCTGTCCTACAGCAGCTTCATTGGCTCCCGGTTAAATATCGCATCACCTTAAAAATTCTGCTCCTCACCTTCAAGGCCATCCACAACCTCACTCCGCTTTACCTCTCTGAACTCAACTCACATCAACACACCTACCCGCACTCTCAGTTCTTCTTCTTCCATTCAACTCACTGCACCACCTGCCTGCCTGTCCACCATGAGGTCCAGGGCCTTTAGCCGCTCTGCCCCCCACCTCTGGAACTCCCTCCCACCACAAATCCGTAATATCAACACTCTCTCCATTTTCAAATCTCATCTCAAAACACATCTTTTTAAACTGGCATATTCAGTCTGATCATTCTCCACCCGGTCTCATAACTCCCTAACATCCTGTACATTTGTGTTTTTTAATGTTAATTTTATCATTGTGTTGTTACTTTGTTGTTTTTATCTCTGCTCTGTAAGGTGACCTTGAGAGTTTTGAAAGGCGCCTTTAAAGAAAATGTATTATTATTATTATAAGGCCATCAAAAGCTGAATAACAGCAGGAAAAACTCGTCACCACATTACACTTTAACAGGATCTTCATGAGGTAGTGTACAGCTCAAATATCTTCATAGTTTTGTTATCACCTTTAGGTAAGAGCCATGCAGAATTGAGTGAGTGGTTATTTGACACAACATGCTCATATTGTGCCATATGGTGACAGGGAGTGGTGGCATTAGCACACCTAATGGAAATGCTGTGTGCTGTTATTTTTGCATAATAATTGCCAGGTGTGATGCTGACATGAGGGCAAGAACCAGAAAAATGCATCTGATGTCAATGTACGTCTTGCACACACTCATACAAACACAAAAAAAGAGCAGAGGAAATGGGACAGAAGGAAAAATAAAAGGCATGACCAAAGGGCAGTCAAGGGGAAAAACAACAACACAGATAGCTGCAGGCAGAGATGCCACTGTATCTATTTTTGATGAATGGATCGCTTGTTGGCTTGCTGTGCACGAGCACACACACACACACACACACACACACACACACACACACACACACACACACACACACACACACACACACACACAGTTTTATTAATACGGATGGAGAGACGCTATTACTATAAAAGCATGTTGTGTCGGGTGATGGGCGCAGTGCGACACCGTGGAGATGGAGACCTCACACCTTGTAAACACCGACAGACCTTTCAACAGTTGAGGAGGACAAGAACAAGTCACAGGCAAAGAGCTTCACCTCATCATACGTAAACTGGTAGCACTGTTCATTTGTATACTTAATGTTACCAAATGTCCCCCTCAGTTGCTTTTATATAATAGTTCAAATGCGTCACTAAAGTATAATTACTCTAGTTAGAATGAATTACTTTGACAAACCATTATGTTAAAGGGCACCGCTGTCTTTCTGTACAAATTATACACGCCTTTATTTTGTAGATATTTGCAAACCATTAAATCCTGGACAGTATGAGAACTCATCAGATTGAAGAATGTCGACTTGAAATCGATAAAAAGGATCAAAATATCTGGTGTTTGTTTACTCTTTCAGAATCAAACGTTAAATCACATGACTAGCAACAAAATTGTAACACGGTAACAATCCCTGACATAATGAGTTAATTAATAATTAAACCCTGTTTATTATAGAGTTGGGACATTGTGTCAAATACAAATAGTTGTAAATGTTGAAGAGTCTGGGTGCTAAACTGGCCTGCCTGCAGTACCAACTCATCTCCCATTGAAAATATTTGGTGGATTATGAAGCGTAAAAGTGGACAAAGGAGACCCTGAACTGTTGAACATTATTTTAATTAGTTTCCAAATTGCTTACAGAGTGTTGTTTAAAGAAGAAGTGATGCTACCAAGAGGTAAACATGACCATGTCAAGGTCTTTTAAAACATTCTGCTGGCATTTCATTTAAAAAATGGCACATCATATTCAAAATCAGTTTCAACATTATGGTATGTTGTGTTTGATCTATTTACTATTAAATATGGGGTTCACATGTTTTAATAGGTTTTATAAGTATGTCGCAAGGTCTGTATAATGGCTACATAACCAGGTATTGAAAAGCTTAGCAACAGGTATTGAAACCCAAAGAGAAAAGGTCCATTTAGGAGGTAATCAGGAAAAGATTGCAGCCATGCAGTTTGTCGTGAGGGAGACACAGAGGGTAGGTTTTTAGGCAGGCAGGAAACCAGACCAACTAAAGGGTGCGAAGGATTGCAGGTGGATTTGGTAGGTTAACGTGTTGTGCCACAGGAAATTGTTTGCACTGACCCGTGGCCTGATGTAGTGTTATGGTCTATGAGTCAGCGGATTGTTTGTTTCATAGGAGAACTGACAGTTCCCTGGGAGGACTCTGTGGAGGAAGCATATGAAAGGAAAAAGCTTAGATATGCAGACTTAGGGGCAGAAGCTGAACAGCGAGGATGGAAAGTTAGAGTTTGTCCAGTAGAAGTGGGATGCAGAGGAATCATAGCATGATCTGCTACTTCATTACTGAGAGAACTGGGAATATCTGAGGCAGGGCTTGCGAAAGACAGGAAGGAAGATGTCAGATGAAGCAACTAAAACCAGTCAGTGGATTTGGATGAGGAGAAATAATACCAGTTGGGGATAAAATAGTAGGGACAATAGCAGGAGAAAACCATCTATCTCCTTTGTTTTTCTCTCTTCTCTTCGTTCATGAGGTAGCAGGGGGAGGTAGAGCAACAGCCTGATCCAGCAAGGGTCGAGTTTTAGCAATTACAGCATCTCACCCTGGCTCTTCTTCCCCCAACCTTTTTTCTGAGATCTCTCTTCAGACTTTTCTCTCATCAGAAATTGTTGCATTCTGGTTGTGAGAGTCAATAGGGGCCATGTGGTATGTATGTAGTACTAGCGTTGTCTCTACCTGACAGCTTGCATGAAATGAGCCTGGATCTGTTGAAGGTGACAATGCTGGTTTGGTTGTGGTGGCCATAGGGTAGTTTATTCATCAGTAGGGCATAGCGGCATAATTGGGATGAGGAGTATTTTAAATTACATTTGGTATCATTAACACTTTCGTCATACTAGTATCAATGGAAACAATTGTTTTTAAGCATTCTAGTCAGCCCACTGGTTTATGATGCATATCATGTTGTGCAATGCTCCAGTTCCATTAAAGTAATGGACATTTGTTTCAAGCCTGTTTTCTCCACTGCCCAACTTTCAAGTATCTAGTTTAGTTTTTGAACGACTTGTTGGACACTAAATAAATGCTTACTAAAATTAGGTCTACATCCTCTGATCCACAGTAGCCTTAACAATTTTCACACAGCAGATCTTGTTTTTGACAGGTTTACAGCAAAGTGTCATCACGTCAGTCTGTGTCTGTCAGTCTAGTGTGTGGTGTCGAACGTGGTGTGTAACCATGGCGTGTTTGCATGCATGGCCCATCGTCTTCGGAAGCTTCCGCTGCGTAAAGGTGTGATATGAAGTGTGACTTTTGTGCTTAAAGTGAAAACACAACACATCTCTGGTAACACCTGTCAATCAAACATCTGAAAGTCATGTTTCATGGTTCACTTCACTGAAGTCCATCCTGGAAACAGTCTTTCAGGAGTTTTCTAATCATACTGGTCCTTTACATCAACTGATTATGAGATCATGGGCCAAATCACAGAACTCAAACAGCCCCCTCAGTTCATTGCCTTATAATGAAAATGCTATAAAAAAGTAACTTCACGGGGCACCAGTGGACATGGCCTCTGCCCTTTGCTGCATGTGGTTACCAAATCTCTCCTCCCAGCATTTCCTGTCTCTCTTTGGCTGTTCTGGTAAAGGCAAAAAAGGCCAAAAAAAAAATAACTAAAAAGAATTTAAAAAGTAACTTCACATGCAGGCTTTCGCTGAGGGGTCTAAAATAAAGGCCAGGGGTCTTTGTTCCATTGTCGGTTTTTCCTGCTCAATCATTCTCTAATAAAGTCGAACATTTTTATATTAGGCCTAATGGGAACAAATCACTTTTGAAGTAAGCTTCAAGTCTAGTTGAGGAATATAAGAAAACATGATCTTCTCAACAAACAATCCATCTGGAACTAAAAAATACTAAGATATTGACTAGTTTAAGATTTCAAGAAAAAGTTTCCCAATTGGTTTGGCTTGTAAGACTATATAACCAACTTGTACATTGTGGTGTAGAGGGAAAAAAGGGTTCAAGCTGATTTCTTCCACCACAAAAGAGGCGTTTGTCAGGGTTTCGTAAGACTTAAGTTGTAACTTATGTATTAGAGGTGGGGAAAAAAATTGACTTATATAAAGATCAAGGTTTTCTTCTAAGATTTAAAATCGATTCATAACTTCCAAAACTTGATTAAAAAAAAAATTGGGCTAATCAGTCACTCCCTGTTAAGTGCTAAGGCTTGCTCTTTAACTCAGTAGAATGCCAAATACAGCAACAAGAAATTCAGCCAGTCTCACAGATGACTGGAGTAGATCCTGAAGTAAGTACTAATTCATAAATAGACTAATGAGTCCAGAATCGTTTGAATGGAAAATCAATTCTGAATTGAATCGTGACCCCAAGAATCGAAATCAAATCGTG
The DNA here is from genome assembly GCF_963930695.1 of Labrus bergylta. Classification (NCBI taxonomy): domain Eukaryota; kingdom Metazoa; phylum Chordata; class Actinopteri; order Labriformes; family Labridae; genus Labrus; species Labrus bergylta. The sequence continues at coordinate 15,734,066 of NC_089196.1, forward strand.
AGACACCCAAAGATTCACAGCCCTACTATATATAAAGGAACATACTGGTCTGTTGGATCAATATTCTGCGCCTGACCTCTCCCTCCTATTTGCTTTATGACCACAGCCTTCTTCTGCAGTCTCCTGCTGAAGGACGACTACAACAACCGGGCAAGACTAATCATGATTCTCCAAAAAATTCCTTAATGTCTCAAAAACAAATACAAGTATACCATAAATAATCATTAAACACAGTGTGAGTCAAATCTACATTTACCCATGACAGCATCAGGAAGTTTCAACATGGCAGTAATTGCACTTCAAGTAAAAGCCTTTAGAGCTCTAAATGCAATAAAAGGAAACTTATCTAATGATCAAATTTGAATTAAAACATCTTAAAATAAATGATAGTGTTATCTGGCCCATTGTGCTGGGGGTCTATTCAGTCTTCATTGCTCCAACTGTCTTGGCAAACAACATCAACAGAATCATGACGAAAACTGCAGATTTGTTTTAAATATTTAAAGCCCCGAGACACGCTGCATTCAAAACAGTTCCACGGTTGGTTCTGAGATAAATAGCCCCTCTCAGTCAAAACAAGACTGCTCTACAAACGTATGACTTATTAAGCAATGTAAAGAAATGATTGGCAACATTGGATAAACATATAAGCTATGTGCATATATCCAGCAGGAGGAGTAGGTTTCACACGGAGTTTAGTTGGAGCAGTTTGGCCGGTACAGAGCGTGTGAAGCCTTGCCAGAATCAATCTGACCAATCAATGTTAATAACTTTCTACCATGCTTGTGTGTGAACAGGAGGTTGCCTACGGGGCCGAGCGGTGTGATGACAGGAGGCTTCTTACATGACAGTACCACTGCACCCTTAGCAGAGGAAATGCCAACGATAAGGAATTAGCTCAAACTGGGTCCATTCCAGAATCTTAACCCATATTGAAACTAAGTTGTATTGAACACGAGGATAAACGTAATAGACATCCTTACCAGTAACTTATTAGATACACCCACTAAAAGTAAAAAAATAATAATTGTATACTGTTAATACACTGTTGAGATGTCATGTTTTAGGAGGGAAATTGCACCACTTTATCTCCCCAAGAAGCAAATTTAAACCACCATCAATGGTGCAACAATTAAGGCTTTGAAGTGAGAAACTAAAACAGTAAGAAGTAAGAAGAAAAAGTGTAGTCGTCTCAAAAGGCATCTACAGATCTTCCAACATTCCCAATTTGAGCGGGAAGCTTCCTATTATTAACCCTTTCTACCGCTGTACTCCCAATTGGTATAATTTCTCCCGGTTATCTCCCTATTTCCTCTCCCTCAGCTCCGCTTGATTCATTCTCTCTCTCGCTGGCACGCTCTACCACTTACTGCGCACTCCACCAGCAGAAGGAGAGGAGATGTCAGAGCATTTGGATCATGGCAGAAAAAAAACGATGGAGTCTCTTCTGGTTGTTCCAAAAAAAAAGTAGTGAGGGTGAGGGGTTCGACCTGGAAGTAAAATGAAGAATGTTGATTAATGACATTGTACATTTCTTCATATGATCGTCTGTGCTCAGTGAGACGTGAGCAGATGATGAGAGGTTAACAATGTAGTCAATAATGATTTAATTGTATAATAATGTCTGTTATTGTAGGAAAACCTTTTGTACTAGGTATTAAAGCAATGTTAACATAAATGCTTACACTCCTACTATCATCATTAAATGTGTAATGATATCAGGTGTGCATCAAAATTGCAATGTGTAAAAAATTAATGTAAGTAATGAGCCCACAGTGCATAAAATGGCATCAAAAACATGGTCCATACGTGTCTTCACATTGTAAACTAGGCTTATATATCAATATCCAATTAATTTCATATGTGCTGGATTACTGAGTGCTAAAGTGTTATGCAATGAATTAAAAAAAAAACAACGTTTTTTTTGGGAGAAAAGCTGAAACAACAACAAAATGGATATTATTTTACGACTGTTACTTACACTTACACTAATGATAAATTATTTCTGAGATACATCAGCAGTATAAGATAAAGTAAGAGAGACAGAGATGAAATGCAGACATCGACAATTAATAGAAGATGACCAGTGCAGCACTGCACTACATAAAATGCATCTGAATGTGTATTGTGAATGTTTATAAGTGAATAATAACAATACAAAAATATTAAAATTCAAGATTTGGGTGTGTATATTAGTCCTTTACATTTAAGTTGTCAATCTGGTTCAAGTTAATTTTAGCAGGCCTGAGTCAACTTCAATCATTTAAAACGCAATTTCCCAACAACAAAATTGTGGCTGGGAAAAAATGCTGAGTAGTAACTTTTGTAAAGCACTAGCCACAGTGGCTACTGAGGAAGAAGTTACAGTTTTTTCCAATTGCTAACACACTAAAATGACATGCATAGCACAATTATTTAAACTGACACACAGAGAGCAAAACCTCTTCTCAAGTCTCCAAAAGTCTAAACACATTTTCTGCTTTACACACACTTTGCAATTTAAATGGGCATTTTTTAAATGCACTGAACACGGTTCTCTGCATAAGACACAACAATCTGACATAAAGTCACATGTTTGCCATCTCAAAACACTGCCATTCAAAATGACACTACATGAGCTAATTGGCCAATGTATATGCCACCTGGCCAAACACCTCAATGGTTAACTGTTATCACTATAGGAAGAGGAAGAGGGAGGGTGAGAATGAGAGGGGGAGAAAGAGTGTGAGGTAGGGGTAGAGCTGGTAGAGGAGTTCATGGCCAGAGAAGACAACAACTTTCAAATGAAATCAGAGCAACCTTAGTTTGATCATGTCATCAACTATGGGCTGACAATGTGAGAGGCTGGACAGAGAGTGCAGCCCAACTTGAGCCGTTTTACTGTACTGGTATATGTAGCACTGATTTGTTTGGTGAAAAATAAAAAAATAAATGTTTCAATGTGTGTGTATCTGCAAATATTTCTGTGCATTTGAACAATCTGAAGAATTTTCTACAATTCTAACTATGTTAGTATTATGGCAAAGCATACTAAAGATGAGAGTGCTTTTCATTATTCCCAACAGTTGGTTAGACAAAAATCTGGTAATATGAATGAAGTGTGTGCCATTTGGTGCAGAAGTTTGATTTTGATAATGCTATGTGTAGTTTTGGTTGCAGTGCTTCATTTTGCAGGATATATGAGGTATTTTGCAGTTTGGGTGTGTGGTTTTGTGAATTGTGTTAAGTATTTTGATAAAAACCAGCCTAGTTTGCAAAATTGTGTTTTAGCAATTGGAAAAAACTGTAATGTCAAGCCCTGATGACAATGTTTAACATTTCGAGGCAACACCGTCGGCTGCCCCGTCTTCTTGTCTATCGTTTCATTCGCTTGCTTTTCGGATGGACTATGATGAAAGTTTTCTCCCGTCTTCTGTAGTTTTGAAGGAACATAGTTAAGCTCAAATAGATGCGGGGTTACTTTTCAAAAAGGCCTACAGGTGCGGCATGAAGCGCCTCACGCGCCCCAAGCTCAACCATTCTTCTTCTTCTCCTCGGTCCAGTTGGTACATTACCGCCACCTACTGACCATGGAGTGTGGATCCCGAATTATAGCCAACATATAACAAAAATAGATCTCTTTTCCATTTCATTTCTTTTGTAGAATCTCTAGTTTCATCTTACTTTATTCAGTCTCATTGTCAGGTACCTTGCCTCATATCTTTAACAGTGAAACAAATGGATTTCGACTTTTCTCAATACCTGACAATAACTGCATTCAAAGAAGTATGATTTTCACATCCGTCTGGGTCTTTTTTTTTTAAATTTCTTTACATAAATCTAGACGTAGGGCTAGGCTATCGGTGGCTTTCCCTATAAAATGAAACAGAAAAACACTCGACCAGGTATTTATGTCATACAACTTTTTAGTCTACCTGCACTGTCGTTAATTCAAACAATTGAATTGAACTTTGTTGTATTCACGAAAATAAACATTATTTCAGTTGTATATGAGTTTAATTATTGAATTGTATATCAGACCTGATGCCACAACACGCACACACACACACACACACACACAAACACACAGGGACTATCAGTTTATCTGTATCCTTGTGAATCTTGTATTTAGGCCTATATGAAAAACGTAAACGACGAAGAGGAAATATATAATTACAGAGATGAATGTTGCAACCTAATAAACGTCCTCATAGTCATGTATTTATTCATTCATTATTTTACTGTAAGGAAACAAATAAACAGTATTGAAGAATGGATTACCTAAAAGGGCTTATTGATAGGTGTATGTTACACAGTGAGAAGTGTACAGGATGGCCTTTTTAGACATCTGGAAACCTTTAAGCTTCAGTGACAACAAAAGCCTCAGAGACAGGCAAAACCAGCATATGGAAAGAATGAGTCATTTTGTATGTTCCTACTGATGTGTTGTTGGCCTTGTATATGCCTGTTAATGTGATTAACCAATAGGAAAATATTAAAGGTTGAGAAATATTAAGCATCAATTGTGAGTTGACTTAAATTTATAAAGCTATGTTTGTCTAGCAACCAGATCACTGATACTGCTGGTTAATTAAAATGCAGCTTCTTCTGTCCTCTTGACCAAATTACTGTAATGTATTGATATACTGTATGTTTAGAACACAAGTTGTGTACTGCCACCCTGTGGCCATTAAGGGAAGATGTGACCAGTCACCCAATGAATCAGTCCCTGTTTAAACCAACACTGATCAGGTCTGTTGCAAGTAAAAGGATAGTAGGGATAATGATATAGTCATTGAATACATTCAATTAAAAAAACAAAAAACTCCTGTGTAAAACACCAGTTTATAACATGAGTCATGACAAATAAAATCAGACTGAATAACAAATATAACGGGAATGATTCAGCAGCACCCCAAAAAATCTCTGGTATACGATATATTTGTGTCCTTGTATCCCAAGAGTAACTAAGCAGTATAAGTGATTTATTTGATCTTCTTGCCTTTGCCTTTTTTGGCCTTTTTGCTTTTGCCCTTGTTCTTTAAAGCCTTGCGAGTACTGTAGCCTCTCCACCAGGCCTGGGCATAAATAGCAGCTTTGGTCTTCAGCACCAGATCCTTCATCTCCTGTTTCCTCTTCTCTTCCTCAAGCCGATGCTTCTCCTGGATCTGGTTGAACTCCACCTCTAGGACAGAAAATGATTGCTCCTGTTTCCTCAGCTCCTCCAGCTCCTTCTCATGTTCTTTTTCATTGAAATCCAGGTGGGTCTGTGATACATGATAATGACAGGTATGGTGTTGAGGATGAAAGAATGGATATTTAGTGAGGAAAATTAAATGAGAAAACAACATATATTAAGAGCAGGATCATGAGTATATCATAAATAGTTTAACAAAATCATATTGTGATTGTGTTGCTCTTTAGTGGATGAACTGAGGAGGGGGTTGAAGGATCTGTAAATGTTTGAATTGAAATGTATATTGCCATGTTAATCATCTTAAATATAGTCTTCATAAGCATAAGAACTAGTAACAAGAGTATACACTTAACTTCTTTTTTCCTATATAGTTGTAAGCTTTAAAAGGTTGCATGTATAACAGAGTTTGTACCTGGAGTGCTCCCATATCAGCATCAAAATTTTGAAGCAGGGATTCAATATCTTTTTCCAATTCTTCATTTTTCTGCAGAGGAAGATACACACAACCATGTGTCAAATAAATGTCACTATAACCAACATATGAAATAAAAGAAACAATGACGTTTAAGACACACTACCTCTAGGATCACTCCCTCTGCCTGTCTGTGTTCAAGCTTTAAACTCTTCAGCTGGGTCTTCAGTTGATCTATTTCCTGTTCCAAACGGATCATCTTCATTGTCTTGGCATTTGGGTGCTGCTTGTCTCCAGAAATGGACAAGGCTGCTTCCTCTTTGTTTTTCTCTTCTAGACAACTCTGCAAATTTTCTATCTCTATATTTTGTTGAGAAATCTGTAATGTAAGAAAATACAGTGAGATATGAAAGGATCAAAAGTAAAGGATAAATTAGACTAGAAAAAGTTGTTTGTTGTTTTCTGCCTTAAATACATCTTGAGAGTTTTACAAGTGGTAGAAATGATTCCAACAAGGTGCCTCACCTCTGCATCTTTTTCCGTTATTGCTGCAGACAATTTTTCTTCCGTTGAATTCATGAGGTCCATTATGTGAGAGGGAATGAAGGGTGAAGAAGTAGGCTTGTAGAGGGTTTGCTTTAGCTCCTCACTCACACTGGTTAGCAACTTTTCCACCATATGGCTGTGAAACTTTTTGAGCTCATTAATTAGTATGGACTCGCTCTCCCCTACTTCCATATCCTGCTCTAACCTAAAATCAGAAATGACATCTGGACGGGCTCGTACAAGCCTGAGCAGATTCTTGACAGACTTCTTGAAGTCCCGTTGAGCTCTTTCTTTACTACCCTTCTCTTGCTCTCCTCCTGACTCCTGCCTGAGACCTTCTAGTGTCTCAAGTCTTTCAGCTAAAGTTTGATGTTCTTGGAGTGCCCTGCTCAACTCCGTATCAGCAACACAAGTCAAACTGTTTAACTTCAGAAAAGCAGGCAGAGTTAATACAAACTCAACTTCACTGATGCAGTTTTCCAATATCTTTGCGATGCATCCAGTCTCAGGAGAAAGCAGCTTCCTCCCTGACAGTTCATCGCAGCTCTTTGGAGCATCTTCAGATCTGGTCTCTGTCTTCACCAGTCCTATTGTCCCTTCTGACATTATATCTCTGAATGGTCACTGGAAGCAAAGAGTAGAACACAATAAAAAACAAATCACATTGTAATCTTGGCACACTTTCAAATCTGAGTACACATTCTGAGATTTTTGTGTGCAGTCACAAATCAGAATAGGACATACAAAATGAGATATATCTTAATTTACACACCCTTTTTAAATATAATGGACCACGGTTAAGGCCATAGCGATTACCCAGGTTCGTATTTAAGAAATGTGTCTAATCTTATTTTCTTAAATTTGACCAGCTATGACTTAAAATGCAACCTTGATTTAATAACTTCTGTGAGGAGCTCAGTTTATTTGGTCTGAGTTCCCTGTGCACAAAGCAGTAACTCCCTCAGTCTGTCTTGTAAATGTGTTTACTGACAAAATATTCAGACCCTACTTTTTAAATTCAAAGATAGGCCTGTCACTCTTTCTGTGAATCTTTGCGTCAAAAAAGTAGGTTTAATAAAAGACTGTGGGGGCCTTAAATAAACATGTTGATGGTCTTATTGTACTACTCTTGTATGCTTAAGTGTTAAATTCAGTCAATGAGCTTAAGGGAGGATATTGAAAAGGGTTAGGTTACCAAGGGTTTGACATAAAGATCTACATTTGCAAAACAGCTAAAATAATATCTTCATATCCCTCGATCCTATGAGCAGGCTATGTGCTTTATCTTCAAGTCATATTGGTCCACTTAGTTTTGAATAAGTCATCTTCAGTGAGTTAATAAGACAACATAATCCTAGTTGACATTTTTAAATAGCTTTTTGGACAAAGTCTCAAATACAGAGCCTAGGTTTCATATAAAGTTTTGATTTACGCAAACTTACCTGTTCTCTTAAATGTAAAGCAGAAGTGTCTCTTGTTGTTTCTTTCTTTGTTGCTAGGATACCACTAATGCGGGTGAAAGCGTCAAATAACCTGCGCAAGTGTATATTCCGGATACATATTACAAAGCGAAAAATAAACATGTTTTCATATACGTTAAAGAAATTATGAATAAATGTGATGGCATTTAATTAAAGGTTTTTTTTGTCTATGATCACCTGACTATTATTTTGAAATGTGGCGACGCTCACTCTTACCGTAAATTGCGTCAGTGTCGTGATTGTTTGTTGATCGAACTGTGCCATAGACGTGCACACAGATTGTATCTACAAAGCTTCTTTTTTTTTTTTTTTTCCAAGTATCGTTCAGTGTCGTTATCATTGCTTGCGGAAAGATTAATAGAAACGTTAAAATTGGTCCGCAAAGTCATCGGTTAACAATAATGTTTGCAGAAAAGCTGCAGAGAATGCGGATACGGTGCAGAGATGGACTGGAGACTGTCTCCGCTTGTTAGCTGTTAGCTATGATCGAGGTTGCAGCAAGTGTCAAAAGTGCTCTGTTATACTAGCTCACAGCTCTCCTGCGTGGCATAGATTAACTCCTAATTGAAGTTGAACAAATTAAGACTGAAGCCTGTTTATCTGCCAGCATGGAGGCTGACGACGACGTGCCTCTAATCTTGACCTGGGACGAAGCAAACAGCGGACTGCTCAGCGAGGAGACCGACAGAGGAGACGAAAGTAAGTCAATACCTGTGGTAAACACTGACATAATCATCGTGTGTGACAGTGCAGCTGTGCAGTGTAAACTGTATCTGTGACTAGGTTGCTTTGGTGGCATCGTATTTGGTACACAAAATGCAAGGGGATAAATCCATGATCAGCTGCTTGGCACACACACAAGATTATGTGGTCTAATAGGAAAAGCCTGATTATAATCAAGCCTTCATAAAAGTCTAGTTGGAAGTAGTTGACTCAGCTTTAAGGATATTTGTAAGGCAGTGGTCTTGGTGCTGTTGTATTCTAGTATTGTTTCTAAGCTTTTGTTTCCTGTCAAAATCAAAGCAGCCTTCAGACTGATGTATCACTGAATCAAAGACGGAGCAAGCAATTTCAATCAACATTTTTTTAAAGATAAAGATAAGATAAGATATACTTTATTCATCCCAGCAGGGAAATGTAGGTGTTCCAGCAGCCAGCATACATACAAACACACAACACAACACATATATACATACATATCCCACCCATACAATAAAAACATGAGCCCACAATACAGTTTGATATGATATATGCAACTCATTCAACCTTTCTAGTTCAATTATATGTGTGTTTTTGTTTTCTAAATTATTATTCACTTTTTTTTTTTCTTTTTTTTAATCAAAGTGTATTTTGAACACGATTCAATCACTATATCTCCTTACATGAAGTCAATGCCTGTCTACTTACCAGAGTTGCACTTGTTGCAGCTTGATGCCATTTAACAGTGTTGACTCTCACTGCATACATGCTGCATGTCCAGGCCACACAATGTTTAAATTGAGGAACAGGACTGTCCACCAGGCTCTGAGATCACGTGTGTGTGTGTGTGTGTGTGTGTGTGTGTATGTGTGTGTGTATGTGTGTGTGTGTGTGTGTGTGTGTATGTATGGGTATCCATGCAGCCACTCTACATAGTAATCCTACAGCCTTTGTATTCCTCACATATAAGCTACAAAATGACCCACCTGAGAAACTGCTGGTTCAGCAGACTGTGCGCCCCTCAGCCCCTCCCTAGGCAGCATGTGTGTGTTTGTGAATGTCTACAGCCGGTGTGTAAGTGTGTACGAGTGTTTGTGAGCTTACTGGAACATTTTCTCTGGAGTTGAACAGGAAGAGGAGAGGGGTGTTCTTCCCCCCCCCCCCCCCCCCCCCCTCATGATATCAGAGAGAGGATTAAAAGAAGGGAGTGTCAAAGTGTTCCTGCTGATTTCTGTTGGAACTTTCTGGAAACAGGAGGGATTTTGAACCTGGAGACTGAGAAGTAGGCTACATTGTATCACCTCGGTGACAGATCACATGCTTGGATGGAAGTTCACTTTGGCAGGTTGTAAGGAGGCTTCAAATCACCACAACACTAGATTTGTATTCATCCTGGAAGAAACTGTCATGACTGCTGAGCCTGTTTGTGTTTCTGTGAGCCTGACCCGTCTGTGTTTTTCACTGGGATTATAAACATGTTATTGTTCTCACACAAACCACGGGTCGGATTTGCTCTCGGTGGACACGGGGTGTTCTTCTCTCAGGATAACATACAGGCTGCTGCTGCTGGACTGGAATTTGCTCTTTACACTTTTTCTCAGTCTGCCGCTGTCATGGTGGACAGGAAAAGCCTGTGACTGCATTTCAGAGACTCACATGGTCTTTTATCCCAAGGAGTTAGCCCTGAAGCAGCTATATGTGATGTACAGTGCATGAAAGGAGCACCTAGAAGGACTCGCACAGGATTGAATATGCAGCTGCAGATAGATACAACTGTGATTTATTTTTTGTTAAAGATGCTGCTTAAATCTGTAATCTAAGACTACTTGAGAGTTAATTTAGTTTTCATCTTTTTCTGTGCAGGTTTAAGAAATAAGTACCAACCGGGTGCTATAAAAGTTATTCTTTGGTTATTCTGTGTTAGTCCTAATAGAATGCTACTTTCTCTTTGTATTCTAGATGTCTTCCTGTTCCTCGGGTAGGAACGGGACTTATTTCTCTCAGGGTTTATCCCCCTCTTGTCTGTATCCTGTCTGTGGCAGGAAGGAGGTGTAATAGACAATGTGACATCAGTGCAAGCAAGGCACTTTCTCATTGGGTTCAAAGTTTAAACTCTGTGGCTTAGGCAGGAGGGTAATTCCACTTTGAAACCTTGTCAGGTTTCACTGTCACAGGTGATCCAGTCTCAAATCAAGAGAGAGGGATTGTGTCACCACTTTCTCTTTAAACCCTGAGTTGGCCCTGATATTTCCTGATGTGAGAGGGCTTGCATCTCCAAGCCTGTGACTGTTTCTGGAGTTTGCATCAGGCCGAAGTGGAATGTTCGACCATCTGTATCTCCAGATGTGTGTAGACGCTGGATCAAGACCAGCGTACTGTGAATGACACACACATACTCACACACATGCATATCTGTGTTGTGGACTTCGGGGACCTTTAATACATTCGCACAGCCGCAGCAAAAAGACAAAAGCAAACTAATCAATGGAGTGCTTATGCAGACGGGCAGCTGGTTTCCACGAAGATCAGATCCAAACTGAGAGTCCAGTCGTGATCTCCTCCTACGCCTTACAGTTAGAACTAGACTGCATTGGTAGGAACCTAAACCTCTATGTAGTATGTATGTGTATGTGTGTTTAAGAGAGAGAGAGACCTGAAAGTGATTGCAGTTAATAAAAGCGTTAATTAAGGTTACAGTTTGTATTTAGTTTCTGTAACTATACACTGATCCATCATTGTTTTCTTCCAGATGGAGGAGGAGGAAATTATGACATAGTCAACAATGCTGTGATCTCAACCCCCGGGCCACCAAACCACAGAGCCCAAAATGTGTCATTACGGCAAAGCTGGGAGATGAACTACCAAGAGGCAGCCATCTACCTGCAGGTATTCACAAACAGCACACTGAGGCATTTGTTAGTTAAGAGCACAGAGATCACATGGTCATATAATGGCTTTATTACACCCTCTGAACTGTATTCCTTGTAGATATTTTAACCGGATGATGTCATTTAAAATTTGAAGACAGCTGTTGTTATGTGCTGACCTAACTTCACAGTCTGCAGCAGGCTATGTTGTACCAGACATTTCCAATGCATTTACAGTTTCCCATCTAATCCCGATGTGTGTAGTCTCTATTCTTTAGAATATGTTGAAAGTAATTCCTACTTCTCTACTCATTTGCAAAGCTGATTGAAACTTGGACTCGTTTGGATCCACTATTAAACATTTGTAGGCTTCTTCTTCACTGCCTTTGTTGGCTCATTATGTCTTTACCAACTTGTGATCAGTGGATAGCATGGAGCTGGCAGCAGATATGTGTTTCTGTCAGGCAATAGAAGCAGGCAATAAAATCACACAGACAATAAAAGCAAGGTTAGAATATAATAAATGAAAGTCACAGAGTTAAAGATTTTTTGTAAAGTTATGTGTTGAGGAGAGAAATAAATCAAGGGACTGACTGCAAGTCTGATCTCTTCTGGCAGGCTGCTTCAAAGTCTGGGGTCTCTGACAGCAAAAGCTCTCTCCCCTTTAGTCTTCTGCCTGGACCGTGGAACAGCCAGCATAGCACTACCAGAAGATCCCTGCTCATAGGGGGACACAGACTCAGAAATATAGGGAGTGGCCAGCCCTTGTTGGTCCTTAAACATGATTAAAATAATTTAAAAAGTCAATCCTTAAAACAACAGACAGCCAACGTAGACATCCTAAAATTGGGGATGATATTGTCACATTTGTTTATTGTTTAAAAAGCCGAGCTGCTGCATCTTGGGCTGCCTGTAGGCGGTGGATTGATTTTTGCCTGAGACAGGTATATAGTGGGTTGTAGAAGTTTTTTTCTTGATCTTTGATACACTTGTGAGCTGAAAGAGGACTGGACAACCGTCTTCACCTGGTGCTCAAAACACAAGTCCTGTTATTTATAAAAGAATACTCATTTAAGAACAGTAACAACCAAAGGCAGAAAACAGTACATTGAATACTCTAATATAAAGTATTTAACCTCATACATAACAGTATGTTGGATTCATTTTTTTTTTCTTTATATGTGTTCTTTGCATTTCACACACAGGAGGGAGAGAACAATGATAAGTTCTTCACTCATCCTCGTAACCCAAAGGCACTGGCAGCGTACCTGTTTGCCCACAACCACCTGTTCTACATGATGGAGCTGCTGACAGGCCTGCTGCTCATGATGCTGTCTCTGTGTGAAGCTCCCGCTGTGCCCTCTCTGCGCCTGGATGTCTATGTAAGTCAACATTTTCCCACACATACTTCTTATATACTTTTTTCCAGTAAAAAAAAACCACGTTGTGTATTTGATACCTCTGCAGGTCCACGCCACTCTGGAGCTACTGGCTTTGGTTATGGTGGCATTTGAACTATGCATGAAACTCCGCTGGTTAGGCTTCCACACCTTCATACGACACAAGAGGACCATGGTGAAGGTGACTGATGCATGATGGGTACTTTGTGTGTTGTTGAATCCTGTTCTTGGATCAGTCACTCCGTTATGCTGGATGCTTATTCTTGTAGAGCTAGATTCCACTTCTGTCTGCAGGGTCCAAGGCATAATTCTGCATCCAGCTTCCATTTTTAGAGGTGGGAAAAAAATCAATTTATGTAAAAATCAAGATTCTTATATTCTGAGATTTTAAATAGATTCATAACTTCCAAAAATCATTTAAAAAAAAAAAAAAGGTTAATTAGTCCCTCCCTGCTAAGTGCTAAGGCTAGCTCTCTAACTCAGTAGAATGCCAAATGGAGCAGCAAGAAATTCAGCCAGTGATGACTGGAGTAGATCCTGAAGTAAGTACTAATTTATATATAGACTTTGAATCGTGAATCCAGAATAGTTTTGACTCGAAAATAGATTCTGGATCGAATCGTGACCCCAAGAATCGAAATCGAATCGTGAGACACCCAAAGATTCCCAGCTCTATGCCTTTTTGGGCAAAGCTCATTTAGTCTCCCTCTTCTTGTACAGACCTGTGTGTTGCTGCTGCAGTTCGTGGAGGCCATAGTGGTTCTGATCAGACAGACGTCTCATGTACGAGTGACAAGAGCTCTCAGACCTATTTTCCTGGTGGACTGTAGATACTGCGGTGCTGTGCGCAGGTACATAACGACCTAAACAAACACACACATGATGACAAACACACACGCAGATTCACTCAGGTCATGTCACAAGACATTGGAGAGAAATTTCAGCATTATTATAAAAACAGAGGACAGAACAGAGGATTCTGTTTGTTTACCGGAGGGCTTTGACATTCTTTGACAGTGTCTTCTTCAGGTGCTACTGATAAGATCCACACTCAACTGAAGATTGTACATTCTTAATCAAACTTGTTTTTAAATATTCATATTTACTGCTCATGCGATTTTTGTTTTAATGTTTTGAAAATTTCAAGATCCTTTTTTTTTTTCAATGTGCTGTGATTTTGATTTTCCTTAACTTGGCTTCTTTCGTCCAATCAGAAACTTGCGTCAGATCTTCCAGTCCCTCCCACCTTTTATTGACATCCTCCTTCTGCTGCTCTTCTTCATGGTTATTTTTGCTATCTTGGGTAAGAAAAATATAAATGGGATGTTTGTTTTTGAAATACTGTTGACTCTTACTTTAAATGTTTGAATAGACAAAGAATGAACTTTTTGTCTTCAGAGGGTTTTCTGTTTTTTCTACGTTTGTCTCTCTCTCAGGTTTCTGCCTCTTCTCTACAAACACATCCGACCCAGTATGTTGAGTCTTTAGTTTTTCTGATATCAGTTTGTTTGAGTAATGTGAGTTCTGGGACTCTCTTAGTTCCGGTCTGTAGTGGTCCCAGTTTCTGACTGAAACCCTCTCTTCTCGCCACAGTACTTCAGCACTCTGGAGAACAGCCTCGTCAGTCTGTTTGTGCTGCTGACCACAGCAAAGTAAGCATATTATCTCCATCTAAACAGCATTGCAGCAGTGCTTCCTACTTTCAGAGCTCATTATAAATATTTTGGTGCCACCACATGTGTGTTTAGGCTGATTCCACAGTTTTAAGCTCATATCTTATGACTGTCTCTCTTGCTTCTCTTTTCTTGTAGTTTTCCAGACGTGATGATGCCATCTTACTCTAAGAACCGCTGGTCGTGTGTTTTCTTCATCGTTTACCTCTCAATAGAGCTCTACTTCATCATGAACCTGGTAAACAAGGCATTTCTATTCAATGACAGGCACCGTCTGTGCCAACTGGCATATAAGAATTTTTATATATATCCTAATAAATAGGGAGTAAGTAAGTCCATTGTCATGAAAACTCATCAGCTTCACTTCTCCCTTTCGTCCAGCTCTTGGCTGTGGTGTTTGACACGTTTAATGGTGTGGAGAAGATGAAATTTAAATCTCTTCTGCTTCACAAGCGCTCAGCTATCGACCACGCGTTTCAGCTGTTGGTCAGCCGGCAGGTACAAGCTCACTCTTCTATGTAGTGTAAATGTAATAAGTTGTACAAAGCACTTACTTGTTAAAACCCCCCCAGTGTTTGTGTTGTTGATGATTTGGTTTTTTTCTCCCTCAGAGGCCGTTGGGTGTGTCGCTGAAACAGTTTGATGGTCTGATGCGGTTTTACAGACCGAGGATGTCTGCACGAGATCGCTTCCTCACATTCAAAACTCTGAACACCTCGGGAGCTCCCATGCTCAGGTGACAGCCTCGCACACAAGCTGTTATAAAATGCTTAATTGTTCATGATTTAATGGATGTCTGCTCTTCTACAGTCTGCAGGACTTTTATAAGTTCTATGAGGTCATTGGCCTTAAATGGAAGGTAAGTCCCCTCACACTTGCTCTCTGTCGATCATATTCACTCTATATTGTGCTTTTCTCTGTTTTTCATTTGCATTTTCTGTTTCTGTGTGTTGCTTAGGCACGACGTAGTGGAGAGCACTGGTTTGATGACCTCCCCCACACAACCTTCCTCATTTTCAAAGGCAAGTGCTCTATTTCTTAGCTTCTCTTTTTTTCTTTTGAAATCACTCTGTTCCTTGTTTTCAGTGCTCTCCTTATTCTTAACAGGCATCAACCTGCTTGTGAAGTCAAAAGGCTTTCAGTATGCCATGTGTAAGTGTAATAATTAACATTCCCCCAGCTGTCCACATAGACAGAGTCTCTCATCATTAACCTTTCAACCTTTCCTTGGGACTGTAGATGTGGTGGTGGCCATCAACGGTGTATGGATCCTCGTGGAGACGTACACGCTGAATAGTAGGATCTTTTCCCCGTGTCATAAACACATGTCACTGAAGAGGAGAGGTTTTTTTTCCCCAACAACACATTCTCTTACCTTCCTCTCTTTGTGCAGGTGGATTTTCCTGGTCCAGAATCGTCCCGTGGAGTTACATTGTTTTCCTGACCAGTTAGTATGCTGCGCGTTCAGATTTCACACGCCATTTAAAAAAAAAAAAATGACTAAAGATTGTGTTTTATGTTTTTTTAATGCACTTACACTGACTTTAACTCTGCCTCTGTCTTTCCTTTCATAGTTTATGGTGTAGAGGTGTTGTTAAAAATTTCCGGTTTGGGGCCGATGGCTTATTTCAGCTCTGGGTGGAATCTGTGAGTAAAACTTTGGATCCTGGGATTATTTGAATATAAATATTTGACGAGTACTGAATCCAAAACTTCAGACTGTTGGACAATGAAGTTGTTGACACTTTTGATTGCAAGTTATACAGTAGTAAGCATAAGACTTAATAAATAGATAAATAGAGCATATATGAGTCTGTACATTAGGATTCAGTACTTCTACTCAAAAGTCACAAATATTTCAATGTGGCTTGTTTTGTGACAACACAGATTCTCTTTTTGTTTGCTCTTCACTCCAGGTTTGACTTCTCAGTGACAGTGTTTGCCTTCATGGGTCTGATTGCTCTCGCCTTCGATATGGAGCCGTTTTACTTCATTGTAGTTCTCCGACCTTTTCAGCTTCTCCGGTACATTTCTATCTATACATTCAAACATTATTTTAGACGCACTATTATCTGTTTTTTATGTTTGAATTTGTTGTGTCTTCTCTCGCAGGTTGTTTAAGATAAAGCAGAGGTATTGTAATGTGTTGGACACCATGTTTGAGCTCTTCCCGAGGATGGCAAGTCTGGGTCTGACTTTAATCATCTTCTACTACTCCTTTGCCATCGTGGGGATGGAGTTCTTTGCTGATGTGATCTATCCAAACTGCTGCAAGTGAGTTTTTTTGAATTTCTTTGAAAGTATTCTACGTTTTGGTTGATTTGGATGAATTAACATTAACATAGATTAAGCATTGTGTCACCAGAGGAGAAACAATGTTAACTTCCTGTAATTAACGTGTTACGTTTATTTTTCTTCTCTCAGCACAAGCACAGTGGCAGACTCGTACAGACTGATCAATGTCACCTACGGCAACAAAACAGTACTAGAGGAAGGCTATTATTATCTCAATAACTTTAACAACATTCTCAGCAGCTTTGGTAAGTCCTTTATTTCTTTCTTCTTCTTTTTTTTTGTAGTGTATATATCTGCATTACTATCAGCAAAATCTTAAAAGCTGTAGAGGAATATGTTTTGTAAAGTGGTGTAGTTTTTATAAAACAGTAAAACAGCAGAAATAATGCTTTTATTTTGGAATATTTTCAGCAGGTCTACTTTACCGAGGAAAACAACCTCCGAGAGATGACTCATTTTTTCCATTTCTGACAGAATTGTTGTTTTTTTTCTCTCAAGACGTGTAAATGTTGCCTGTTTTTAAATTCTGCACTATGTTCTTGCTCTCTCCACTTCCAGTGACCCTGTTTGAGCTGACTGTAGTCAATAACTGGTACATCACCATGGTAAGATCATATTATTGTGTTGTTTTGTCAGTCAACACTCTGCAGTCTTGTCGTTGACCAGTAGGTGTCACTGTTTGACCTCTGCTGTTCTCACTGTCTCACAGGAAGGAGTCACTTCTATGACGAGCCACTGGAGCCGGCTATACTTCATGACCTTTTACATTGTTACGATGGTAAGGCGTGTGTGACATTGTTTGTTGAAGTTTGCACAGTTTTGTCTTCATCTATAAATGTGATCATGTATGTGTTATACGTTCTCTTTTCCACATGCAGGTTGTGATGACCATTATTGTGGCATTCATCTTGGATGCGTTTGTGTTCCGCATGAACTACAGCCGCAAGAACCGAGAACCACTAGTGAACCCAGAGGGTGAGACAGTTTGTGTTTATATTGTGTAGAAATGTAGACTCTATAGTACCTTAAATAAAAAGCCTTGTTTGTTTTACATTAACAATAAAATATTAATGAAAAGCTTATTTAAATGAATATGTACATGACAGTAATGTATGTTCTAACCTTTCTGGTTCATGCCTTTAGATGAGAACGGGATCGTGTTTGAGGTAGAGGTGAGTCGTGATGAATCTCTGGCTGCTCTGGAGCTGTATAAACAGATCTGCCCAGGACAGTCCTCCCTCAGCTCTCTACAGGGAGTCCTACAAGCGATGGACAGAGGCGGGGTAAAAACCACAAACTCGCACTATAACCGCTTTCTCCTTTGCTCTGCACATTAAAAGCCCCACTAACTAACTGGCTTTCCAATCTGCTCTGGTTTGTACAGCACATTTCTCTGGTGTACCTCGGGCGCAGGTCCAGGACTAAGAGTGACCTCAGCATGAAAATGTACGAGGAGGAGATACAGGTAAGAAACTGATTAAAAAAAAAATAATGCTGAATACAGAGAACTCTAGCTGTGTGGTAATCTCCTAACTCTATCTACGCCTTTCTTTCTCCAGGAATGGTACGCAGAGTATTCAAGGGAAAACCTGCCTCAGCCAGAACTGGACAGTCCTTTCTCTAATCTGTCTTCCTTTCCAGAGCCTCAGCTCAACTCACAGACTGGACCTCACAGCATTAACTAACTCCTAACAGAACATACACACCACAACAAGAGTGTATTTTAACATTGCTAAGAAACCCCATCAGTCAAGGAGACTTCTGAAGCTCCCTGAGCTCCGTTTGTACCACAGTGGGAAGAACATCGTGGACCTTTTGGACTCGTGAGAGTGAGACGAGGTTAAGACTACCTTTTTCCTGGAGAAGTACAGGTGTGTCATTGGACCAGTGAGGCGGGAATGTCGCCCTCTTTTGGCCTTTTTAAAGACTGCAGGAAACATGAGCAGGGAATCTGAACTGTTACAGCATGTTGTGTATGTATACTGCTGAAGGCCTTCTGTGAGCTCATGTCAATCATATAGAACTTCAACCTGATGCCTTAGTACAGTAGCTCATATGAACGGTAACTCAAACACACCTTCTACTAAAACTTTAAAAACCAAAATGTTATGCTATTACACTTCTTTTAGCTCAAATAATGTCTCAACTACAAAGTATTTCACCTTTTTATAACTTCTTATTCTGTAATGTATTTTAGTTAGTTATTAAGGGATTTTATTAAATTGTTCAAGTTGTCATGTGCAGCGATATATTTTTGTTATACTACCAAACTCTTGGTTACTGCTAATTTAGCTTCAACGTTTAAATCAACATGGGAAGCAAAGAAGGACTAGAATAGCATTCCTGCTGTACCACCTGTTTAAACAAATACCAAACTCAGATGATTTTAATGCCCCAAATGCACTTTTGTACAGGGTCATTTGAACAGTTGGATTTACAGTACATTTAGTGCATTCACAATGTTTATAATTTTACAAATACATGTGTTTACCCTGTGTACCCACAAAGTGCTGTCACAGCTTCGGTCAGCACAAAAGAATGGTTGAATAAAGGCACAATGTGATGATTAGTTTGAGCTCCCCATGTGCAGAAGAATTTGTTAACAATTTGCCCCCTCTGCTTCTAAAGGGCACGTAGTGCACAAAGTGAAGTCATGATTCTTGTATAAATAGTGTGTAGATCTGCCCTCAGTGCAGCAGCAGCCTCTGTTCAGGTGTGTCATGGAGGCTCATGACACTCTACGGTGCTGGTAACGTGTCCCTTATTTCAGAATGGCCTCAAAGTCAGATCTTTTGGATGTGGATCTCTCCAAACTCTGTAAGCAGTGCAATGACAAGGAAAATTAAGTAGAAGGCAAGGAGGAAGATCCCGTACGGACGTCCCAAGTGGAACCGGCACAGAGGAACGATGACGAAGGACAGGACCAAAGACAGACCCAGAGAGCCGGCAAGAATCCACGTCAGCAAACCCTCTATTTCAAACTGAGGAGGAGAAAGAGACAGATGTGCAGTATGATTACCTTTTGAGAACGATTAACCGTAATTGTTTACTCTGAATTTGAGAGTTTGAGGAGATTACCTGCACAAAAGATTGTGTTTTGAATATTTGCATCAAACATCCTAAACCCACTCCAAACAGCATGTCTGAAGGAAAAACTGTTAAGGACAAAGCCACTGAAAGCAGTTATTGTTCATGAAAAAAAAAGAAAAGTTTTTTTTAACAAACACAAAAAAGAAAAGGATACTGAAAATGATTCCCCCAAAGCAGGCAGAAATGGCCATCCGTGGGTAACCCTGCCGGGCGATGGTAATGTCTGAAAAACAGTCTGCAGAAGAGGGAAACATGTGTCAAGAGTTTAAGTAGAATACTTTTTTTCCACTGTGATATATAAAAAAAAAAAGTTTCATAGATTTTACCTCCAATGCTGTTGCCCCAGGCAAGAAGAGTCAAACCGAGCACGGTGTTACTAAGACTCAGCACCACACCGAGCATGTGCAGAAGGCTGACCACTTCAGAGGCCGCTGTACTGATCCCCACTGCACTCACCACGAAGCCCAGGAGGGCAAACATCTGCAGAGGCACAAAAATAAATCAGAGACTTACATGAACCCCAGAAATGGAACATATTTCACCATCTTAGCATGCATTAACAATACATTGATCTAATTTGGTGATAAAAATGCTTTAAAAGGGGAGAGATATTGAATGTATTGTGATTATACAGTAGCTTTATTCTAAGATAGTCAAGCAACTTGGCAGAATTTATTGAACCATTACTGTATGTGAGCATAAAGCTAAAAAATGTGGTGCCCAAATAGTGTCGTATTACCATTTACATCCTCTAATGTCTGCAAAAAATCAAGGTTACACACCCCATCTCCCCACCCACCACTCTTCCTCGACTTACTGGGTGATATTTTGGAGGACTGTCATTTGTGGTGGTGCAGAAGACAATCGCGGACAGGAAAAGTCCCAGCAGCAGAGTTAGTAGCCAGATGGGGAACTGCCCTTTGATCATATATTCTCCATCTTGATGTGAAAAAAAACAGAAGAAGAGGATTTTACATTGCCTTGTCATCTTGTTACAGCTGCTACATGTATGTTAGCAGCATTTAGCATGAAAAGTGATGCACTTACATATTCCAGACTGGAAGGCGAGCACACACACCAGAGGAGAAGAGATAAGATGGAAGCAGTTTAGTGGGCGTCTCCAGTTCTTGTCCTCTTTATCAGGGTCGACTACAGGGATACAGAGCAGCAGCAGGAACTCGAGAGGTGTCTGATGACAGCGAAAACACAAGTGTCACAAGAACATCACAAACCAGTTCATTCAGATTTTGTGCTTTTCTGATTCTTCTGATTTTCTGATTTTGTACTTCTCCTTGTGTCTGAAAAGCAAACACACCTTCAGTACTTTGAGGGCTCTCCACCTCCATGATCTCCTCCTCCACTTCCTGCTGTCCACTGGGTTCAGAGCGCTCAGTAGGATCTGAGTTGTGGTCTCAGTGTATGGAAGAAGTGGTCTGTACTCTGACTCTGAAACACACACACACACACACACTGTTAATGCAGTTGTGTGTTTCTGTACATTTAGTTACGTTGTGGGTTATAGGAGGGTGTTGCACTCCTACCGTACTCATGCTGGATGGACCCATCAAGCATGCAGGGATCATCATCAGATGAGTCAGACGAGTGAAACTCAGCTGCAAAGACAAGAAATAGTTACAATTCACTTAGCAGATGCTTTTAACCAAAGCGACGTACATCAGAGAGCAAGCACAATACTAATCAATTCATACACCGCCACCGAAGCAGCAGGAGCAATGCGGGGTTAAGTGTCTTGATCAAGGACACATCGGACATGTTGCTCAGCTGGGGATTGAATCCTTGACCTTCTGGTTGAGAGGCGACGACTCTACTAACTGAGCCACAGCCATCTTTATACCTGCAATTGTTGCAACATGTTTTTTTTCGCCTGTTGAAGGTATTTGTGTTTTTCACCTGGAACACGTGCAGCGTTCTGGTCACTTGAGTTGGTCGAGTTCTTCTGCCGGTTGTAGATATATGCACTGATGATAACAGTCAGCACATAGACCACATAGAGGCCCAGGTAACCTAGAGAGAGGAAATGAAGCACTACAGTGAACCTTTTTGGGAAATACTGAGAACTTGGGAGTTTGTGAGAAAACATGACAAAATATGTGGGAGACATGTTGTGGCTTTTAACGTCTGCTGTCCTACATCTTCCACCTGAGTTTTTTTTATTAACTTGGACTTATTTGTTTAAATTTGGAGCTACTTTAAATTTCTACTCCACTACATTTTCAAAACAATTTTGAAAGCACAAGTTATTGATTGTTCTCAAGATTTGGATTATATTTAAAAGTTTTCACAAATGAATGAATAATGATGTATTATTAATAATAAAACTAGAAGTATAGGAGTGATTTAAAAAAGTCCCTTCTTTACCAGATGTAACATTAAATATTTACATATAAAGGCATCATAAATGATCATCTAGTGACATTAGTAATTCTTAAGTTAGCCACAATGAGTACTTTGCATTTGGATACATGAAGTATATCATGATGCAAACACTTATGTGCTTTTACCTACTTATTCAATCAATGTAGCTTTATTTATATGGCACCTTTCATACAAATCAAATGCAATGCAAAATGCCTTACAGTAACCTATTCACTGACTTGTACTTCAGTCTTTTTTTTCACTGTGGTTGTGCTACCGTCTGAGTGCTTCTTCCACCACTAATCAGAAAGCAGCTGATATTACAGCCTGAGGCTGGGCTGTAGATGTTGGCTCCAGCACAAGAAAACTCTTAGTGAAAAACCTGCTGCTAAGCTGCAGAACCCTCTGCATTTTAAAATTAATAAAAAAGGGGTTTAGAGTGACAACAAACTTAGAACATACTCAACATTTTTCAAGGGTTTCATAACAAAAAAAACAACAACTTTTTCTCGGCTCACTTTCACCTAAGTCTCTTATTGATCTCTTGGTGTACAACTAAAACAAAGACTTTGCTCTGAAGCAGAAGGTGTTAGGAATCGAATGGTTGAGGACTGATAGGGGTCACATCCTTTTTTGTTAAGTCTACCAATATACATAATTATTATATGAAACAAGAAATTTTGACATTACAGATACAGTTTATTTATCAACATGCTATTACCTAAATGAAATAAAACATGATTTAACTCAGTATGCTCAAATTCATATTTGTGTGTGTGTGTGTGTGTCTGCCTGCATGTACATGTTTGTGTGTGTTTGTGAATGTACCAAGTGTTTCTGTCAGTGTGGTCGTTCCTCTGAACAACATGAGAAAAGTCCAAAACACGGCCACCATGTAGAAGATGACATCGCGAAGAAATGGACGCGAGGCCACAGTGAACGGCTTTACCAGAGCCACACTGCCCGCAACCACTGTGGTGACAAATATCCCGGCTCCTGAACAGGGAGGAAGATAAATGAATGAGGAGAATGACAAACCAAGTGGTTTTTATATTTTTAAAAAGTTGAGTTGCTCATTTTCATTTTGTGGTTGAGACTGTGCTCACCAAACAAGGCCCCGACAGCCAGCCCAGCAGTATGTGGGTTGGAGAAAGCTGCCATGGCACTAAAGATGTCGGGAGCTCCGTTACCAAGAGCAAGAAATGTCACACCCTCAGCAAGTCAAAGAAAACATTTCTTGATAAATGAATTTCACGACTCTGATAGCAGGCTAACAAATAGAAAGACAAAGGGCAGAAATCCCTCAGAGAGGAACTGACTCAGCAGGCAGACTGCGCTGAACTCATTGTACATACAAATCCAAACAAAATCAGACCGTGTGAGGAGATTATATCGGATAAATATAAAGGATACAGCCACGTTGTGAGTGAGGTGCAGACTGGTACAGATGGCTGACAGGTTAGGACAGAAACTGTAGAATAAATGATGTTAGAAATGAAAGGGTGATCCAAAGCAAACAACTCACAGAACAACAGAATATTTTTTACAGAATAGAATATATCTACTTAGCTTTACTTAGCTATACTGTACAGCTCCACAGAAGACTAGTGCACTAGTGAGGGAATGAGGAAGAAATGCAGAACTAACTGTCCTTCCTTTAATGAAATCTTACAACCCTTTTTTCTTCATCATTGAAAAACTATGGTCACCTGACTGTTAAGCTAACCACACTTAGGAAATCAATTTATGTCTGTGTGTGTGTGTGTGTGTGTGTGTGTGTGTGTGTGTGTGTGTGTCTGTGTGTGTGTGTGTGTGTGTGTGTGTGGGTGTTCTCTACATGAGGACCTGCAAACACGGTGTTCCGCCCTTCCTGGCACAAACCGTTAAAAGAAAATTAATGATTTATTCTAGGCGGCACACAAACGGGAACAACATATGCAGAAAAGACAGCGTGAGAGACACTTACAACTTTGACGCTGTGAGTCCGAGGATAAGAAACAGAAAGAGCAGCCATACAATCTGTGGAGAAACAGAAGAATGTCAAGTTTTGTTAACACACACTCAAGAGGACACGCGAGTGCTGCTTTAGTCGGTCACACTCGGATAAACGCTCGATGAACGAGGCTGAAAATGTTGAACTTTATAAACAAGTCCTTATTCCACCACATTGATCCTGTTGTTCCTAATCTTTAATGTAATCAAGAGTTTTATACACAGACAGATTTATGCTACTTTCAGGGTTACAGTATTATTACTTATGTTGCAAACAGGGATATTCAAGCAGGTCACTTCCTTTTACAAGAAAATCCATTATTTAGCATGAAAGAGTGAAATGAATCAGTCTCTGTTTTGTCGCAGAGGAGAGTCAACTTCCTCAAATTATCAGCTGGTGTTGGGAAGCAGTTTCTCTCTCTCTCTCTCTCACACACACACACACACACACACACACACAGGTCTTACACAGAGAGTGATGATGAGGGGTGTGAGGTTGGCAGGGAGTAGACAGAAGGCCACTTTAATGTAGTTGATGAAGCCATCTTCCATGCTACAGTCGGACGTGTTCCTTACGAAGGCACAGCGTTCTGAGGCGTTGAGGTTCATCACAAGGTCACACTGAACACACACACACACACAGATACACAAACACACAAAGAGAAATAATCAGACTTCCTTCTAACTGGTTTAAATTCCTCCACATGTAGCTCGAAGATTTAGTGTGTTGGAACAATTCCATATTGTTATAAAGCTGTCCTGCTTATTGATTCTCAACGCTGCCTTCAACAGCCTCAAATAGGAGTTTTGTTATTGTTGTTACTGTACATATACTCAGTGGCCAATTTCACCCCTGTAAAATAAAGTGCGATCCAATAAAGAAGCCCTTACATAAATGTAATCTTACTAAATCTTGATGTCAGATATCAATTTTTCTGTTTTTAATGATATTGCTTGCAGAGTTGATGACTACTTTACATGGACATGGGAATGGCAGGTTATTAGAAATGATTAGACTATAATTAGTATTGACTTTCTGGTGTCTTAAACCCACGACGGCTGAGCACTTTGTGTGCATGACATATACATAGAGTACAATCGATCAATCATAATTGTTAAACGGCATTGTGAAACAAGTGGTAGAGCAGCTAAGCTGGACTGCATTCTTGTGAAAAGCATTGCAAGAAGCAGACGCTCAGG
The DNA here is from genome assembly GCF_963930695.1 of Labrus bergylta. Classification (NCBI taxonomy): domain Eukaryota; kingdom Metazoa; phylum Chordata; class Actinopteri; order Labriformes; family Labridae; genus Labrus; species Labrus bergylta. Next base: position 15,759,273 of record NC_089196.1, read on the forward strand.
CTCAATATCAGCAGGAATAAGACAGGTTTGAATATAGACTTAGATTGAAGGTCCATCTACAGATTTACACAAGCTTAATATAAACAGAATTCATTTCCGAGGTCTGGTTCGTTGTGATGGTAATGTTTCATTACAATAAATAAAAATGAGTTGCCACCAAAATGTCAGGACTGTATAAAGGCTGTGACACCATGCAGCTCATGGTCCTCAGTAAGATACTAGACAAACATAAACACAATCCTACATGTCCAGCAGTGATCAGAGCACCATGATGTAAAAGTTAGTCCTGCTGTCATGTGAACATGCACATGTACACATTAAAAAGAGCTGTTAAACTTGGCAAGTCACGTGACAGCTGGAAAACCTCCTGACAACCTACTTGAAGTCACACCTGAAAAACGAAGAATGTCAACATGTTATTTTTGTCTCTATTATCAATTCTTACAAACCTTATCTTCGTTGCTTTGAGACATCATGGCTAAAGTTGTGTTTCCGGACCACCTCGCCTGGTTCCTGCGGGAAAGAGAGCCCAAGCTGGTCCGCTGCTGACAGGATAAAAGAACCAGAAGTGACAGATAAACAGCAGGAGACATGATTCACTCTATCCTGGAGCTGCCTCCATTCTGCTGCTTTCTCACAGGACTGGGTTTGATGGCTTCAGTCCTACAGTCCGGACCTTTCAGCTTCATTAAAAAAAAAAGAAAATAAATATTCCGTTGTTTATATTGAATGTCCAGCTTTATTTCATATCTCCCCTTTATTTCTCCAAGCTTAGTTGTAAGCCCGTGTGCTCAGCTTCACACTGTTCGCGTACACTGTGTACACGTTCGTTTAAAGCTCCACCTACTGTCTGTCGAACAAGATGCGCCACCTTCAGGGACGCCTCGTAAACTCAAGACCTCCTCATTGCGAAAAAACCATATACACACACACACACACACACACACACACACACACACACACACACACACACATACACACACACACACACACACACACACACACACACACACACACACACGTTTATTCATCTATATTAAAAAGGTTCTGTACAGCCATTGATAGCCTTGTAAGCAAGCTTTACCCTCACCACATTTTAGAAATTAAGTTTGGCAAAATTAGTGTGAACATATTTTACGGTCTTTTTCCTGTTGGATTTGATATAAATAGTTGTGATTAAAACTATTTCTTGTGCCTACAAATATGACTTGTGTTGTCTATACACACAAAACAACATGTAAACATCAAGACAACAAAAAGGAGTGCAATTTATAAATTGTGTAAAACTACAGCGTTCATTTGTTTTCCATAACATCTCAAATTAAGAATTTTTCAACAGTACATGAAAGCAGCATGTAAATTAAACTCACTCCTGCAGTCAAAGCTCTTCTTGCTTTTGACCTGTGCTCCAGTTCATTTTTTGGTTTGTTGATCTTCTGGCTGTGAAAGCAACAAGGAGGTGTTTGAAAAGCCTGGGGTTATGTGTTATTTATACAAATCACATTTTTACACATCAGGCCTTAGAAAAAATTCCATGCTACAAAAAAATTAAACTGTGGTTCACCATTTATTGCATCCACAACATAAATCAGATACGTACATACAGTGGTTAGGAATAAAAACATCACCACATAATTTCCTTACAAATAGAAGAGTGGTCTATTAGACACTTCATATTCAGTTTCATTTATGTGTTTATATACATGGGTTTGATTATTTACTAAACATAGTCTTAGTGATAATATAAACGCTGAAAAACCTAACTCGATTTGACAAAATTAAAGGAAGGCATAACAAGGCAGATTAAGTCACAGAATGAACATTAATCATCCGTTATCATTGAACACTTTCAGTCCTGAATCAGCTGATCATACACCAGCGCAGCATCGAGTGGAGGAGAGTTTGGATCATAGCAGCCTCTCCTCTGTTTAGTCACCACAGGACACAGGTCTTTCTCACACCACCTGATGATAAACATGTACGATGAATCAATAAAACATTTTTGTCCTTCAAAACTGAATGAAATTTGCCCCCTTTTTTTTTCTTTTTTTTTTTTACCTCAGAGCAGCATAGGCGTCAGATGGAGAGGCTCCTGTCCAACATGCATGGTCGATGAGAAGTGCACCTTGTAAACATGAAGACAGTAATAATTTAAAATACACATGCAGTTTCCAGGTCTTGATGAGTGTTCTACATGAAAAAAAGAAGGATTTTGTGGCTCTAATGAGAATTCAATAAAGTCTGAGACACCTTCAATGAGTCTCTGCTCTGGGCTAACAACTCGAGTCTGCATGAGCTAATCTGTTGGAGGTCAAGTACATTGTGGGTAATGTTTGCCAAAGGTTTCAACAAGACAGGAGATTGTGTGGATAAGAGAAGATGACTCTGGTTTTGCTGCACTGTTTATGTTTTTTTTTTTTAGAGAGCACAACAATGCTACAGGAGTGCAATTCTAAATCAGTGAAGTGAAATCATGGACAACTTTACATTTTGGTTTCGTACTTACTCAGTGCAGATGACAATGTGACTTCTGCTATGTTAAGAAACAAAAAAATCAAAATCTTTTCTCATTGCATGTAAACTCACTGAGTGTTGTGGTACGTACCTGTGTAGATGCGAGCCAAGCTGTATGCCAGGTCTCTGGCTGCTAGCTCCAGGTAGCCAGGTTCTCTGGTAGCTGCTACCTGAACAAAGTCCTTCAGTTCAGACAGAGCAGCATCTACCGCTGTTATTGCTGGAGCCAATGAGGAAACACCTGATGCACCTGAGAGCAAGGACTGCAAGGAAAAGGAATCATGTGCACATCATATTTCTGTTCAACTGTGTCATAGGGAAGTTACTGAACATGTGGATTGTTTCCTGATTCTCTACCTTAGTGTGAGAAAAGTAAGCATGAAGAACCGTTCCAGAGCTACGAGCCACACAGCGCAGCACATCCAGAGACAGAACATTTGTGGTACCTTCCCATATACTCAACACCTGACCGAAAAAGTGACAGGTGAGCTTCAAAGTTGAAATAATTAAATGCCAGATCTTCTGTCTCAAGAATTTACCTCACCTGTGCATCCCGAAGCATTGCAGGCAGCCCGGTATCCTCGATGTAGCCTTGTCCCCCAAAGCTTTCCAAACCCTCCGACACCACAGCCACCGCCTGGGACAAAACAAAGCATGGTAAGGTCACTGTGACAGAAAAGAGACTTTTATCACATTTGTATGATCCAAGTACCTGCTTCCCAGTGTACAGTTTGACCACAGGAGTGAGAAGACGGAGTAGGTGTGCATCCAGCGAGCTCGCCATGTTGCTCTCCTCTCGGCCCAGCAGGCGACACACATCCATCACCAGCAGGAACGCTCCGCGAGTCTCCACCTGTCCATGTTGCAGGCATGAGTGAGGCATGATGGGAAAAACTGCAGTGAGTTTGTGTTTTTCTTTTTTCACCCGATGCCAGCTTACCTCCATCCTAGCCAGAGTCTGCATGTGCAGTGGGTGGTCTTTAAGAAGCTTTCCGAAGGCAGTGCGGCGAGTGGCATAGTCACGAGCTAACTGCACCACCCTGTGATCACACACAGACATACACATTTTATAATCAGCTTACGTAGCATTTAGCTAGGACTGGTGTGAAGTAGTGTGAGTATTTTTCTGCCTTCTCATTGCAGCTGCTGCAGATACGCTGTTGTGAATCCGGGTTACTGTTAACATGTTAGCTATGGAGGCCACACCTCGACCTTCTTCTGACAGCTGTGAATATAGAGGAGAAAAAATATGAAAATCATTTTGACATATTTCTGTGTTGTCAAATGAATGATCATAAAGTATTGTTTCCATATAAAATGTTTGTTGCAATGAAGCATGAGCTTATAAAACTGCCTAGGCTAGGCTTTTAGTAAAAGCAGGAGCGTAGACTAAAATCCATACCACATGAAGAGCTATTCTAAGCATGTAGTTAGTATGTTGTACAATCACACTGAAGAACTGAAAAAATGAATATTCTCAAACCACACAGACCAGGTTTGATCATTTCAAAGACACAGTTCATTGACATCTATTATCACATACGATTATATCCTAGTAGTGTAAATGGTAGAAACTGCTAAAACGTATGCTGTAATGAGTTGCATGTATTGTACACTGTATTGAACTGGTGTGTATTATTGACTTAAGACGCAGCAATTTAGTGTGTTTACGCTAGAATAACAACAAGCATTGTTTTTATTTAAGACTCTTTGAAGAAGGCATGGAAAGGAAAAAGTTGCGTGTGGTTAAAGCTCCACAAAGCTGAACTATGATATTAACACTAATCATTGACTAATTCAGCTCTTTCAGCTTCCCACTGCTCTCAGCTCATGGCTCTGGTTTTTGCTGCTCTGTGTTGTTTGGAGAAAAGTAGAGGTAATTCACTTCATGTAATGTTTGCTTAGAAAGCTGCTGTAAATTTTCATAACTTTGAATGGAAAATCAATCAACATAAACATAAAGTAAACGTATGCTTTGGCAGAATACAGCAGAAAGGTTCGGTTCATTTCTGACACAGGCTTTGATCAATGACAGATAATGATGGTGTGAGACTGACCTTGTGTGCAGGTAGACCATCCAGCAGCAGCTCAGCAGTCGGCATCTGTCTCGTGCCCAGCTTGTCCTTCAGTCTCTGAACCTCGATGCCCTTTAGCCGGCCATCCTCACCTCTGCACACCTCTGCATAGAACAAAGACAAACCTCTACTACCCTGCAGCACAGACACAAGCAGACACAAGCAGACACAAGCAGACACAAGCAGACACAAGCAGACACACACACGCACAACATTATGTAAGTCATTTAACAGGAGTGATGACTGATGTTACAGGAGGCAGCTGTACCGGTGTCGTTGCTCCGGTTCTGTCCTGTGTTCTGGCCAGTGTGAGAGTCATATCAGCGTCTGTAGCAGACGTGAACCACTTATAGCCGTGAAGTTTGTATGAACCATCTGTCTGAGAAACCGCTATTGTCTCCGTGCCGCTGGCTTGAGGAAATGCACATTGACAGTTAAAGGCAACCCACGATGCATGACAGTAGTTATCAGTTTTATTCTGCGTTTTTCTTTAGGATGCTAGTTCATGACACTACTGACCCACATCAGATCCTCCCTGTCTCTCAGTCATCCACTGTCCAGATGTCCAGAATCGTTTGGGCTGACGGGTGGTCAGACGACTGTAGGCTTCATCCACCGGCCAAGAATCCCCTATAGACTTTACGCACACAGCCAGAACAGCACTCACATTTTATACAAGTTAAAAAAAATAAATAAGGTGGAGTTCAGGACTGTTTCAAAAATATTCTGACTACTTTAAGACCCATGATTACAGGAAGCTGTTGAAAAACTCCTGAAAACTCACTTTCTGGTATTTATTTATTTCTGCAAGCATTTGTATGAGCTTAACACACAGTTTCCTGTTCAGCTGTAAAAAATTACTTTTCAACTCATCTATTCAGCTGCAGTCTAATTTTAGATTTTCTTCTGGATAAAGCTTCAAAGTTTCTGTCCCTTTCAGCCTGTTAAAATATTTGAACATCATGCACATCAACATAACTTATACACTTGTTTTTATACTACTTTGAAGAAATGAAGGTTACCACAGAAAGGCAACAATAGTGTGGTTGAGCATGTAATCACAGCTACTATTAAACTAACGTGATTTCAAGCTTATGCGTTTGATGGGGTGAGAACTACATTATACAACGTAAGTCAGATGACTGTTTTTGTGTGACACACCTGGATGACTTTAGCAGCTCCATCAGTCATGGCCAGAGGACAGGTGTAGAGACCAGAGGAGGGGGAGAAGATGTATAACTTGCTCATTTGGAACACACGACTAGAACAAACACAAACCAAATTCCACTCACTGATATGCTAATTTAACAACTCTTATCATTAGAGACTGGTTGAAAAATAACATTATTGATATAAAATATGCCAATCATAGCTCAACTAAAAGAAGGAAGTACAACAGTCTCCAAACCTCCATTCCCTGTACGACCTCTCATAACCGATGGCAACAAGTCCTTCCTCTGCCGACAGGTCTTTCATGCGTTTCCAGGCCTGGGAGGTCACAATGTGGTCCACTCTGCGACCCCAGGGGTCAAAGTGCACCAAACGAGGAGGAGTAACCTCACACTCACGGCCCCACCCGTCTACCTCATTTGCTACACGTTCTCCAAATGCACACAAGTCTGAGGACACTGCCTGTGAACAAGAACACACACTTGAAAAACACCTCAGCTCATTGAACTCAAAAGATATATCCTGGCCATCTGGTGGTGAAGTTCTCACATACAGAAGTCTTTTTTTTTTTTTTGATAAAAAGAAAGTCAGACGGACCTCAGAACAAAACTGTCTTTTTTTGCATGCGATTATTTGGAAAATGCAGGACTTGATGCGGTGGCTGAAAAGCTATGAGAAGAATCTGAGATGAGAGGATGAAGCTTTTGAGTTTTCTTTAATCTGTTCATAAAGAGAATCAAAACTTCATAAAGCTGCAAACTCGGCAAACAGTCTAGTTGCTTATTAAGCTGATAGCAGCTCTTCATGACAGAAGCAGAAGCACTACCACACCTAGCTGATATCAATAGTTTAGTCACACTAGTGAGCAATAACAGGCTTCAGTTCAAAACTTCCGCTTTGTGATAAAACACAATACAATTATTTTACTGACCTTTTTTGCCGTTTGTAAATGTACTATAAGTGGACACGTTTCAAAACTTATTTGATATTTATGCACATTAATTGTCTTATATATTATATTATATATTATATATATTGTTATATCAAAAAAGACTTCCAACAAGCCATTGAGGCTATGTTTATTACATTATTACTTCTTAGTATGTAGAAATGTTTTCATACTTATTTTTGTGTCTTTCTTAAGTGAATCACTTCGATGTATTTCTCATTGTTATTGTCCTCAAACTTTATCACCTTCCAAAACAAATGCAGTACTTTCTAAAGCTCATCAATATAAAATGACTGCAATAGAATATTGTAATATACAACTCATCATACATCATGCATTAATGTCATCCCCGGCTTTATATCTTAAAAAAAAAAAAAAGAAGGTTGTGACTGATTTTTCAGACATTAAAGAGGATCCAAATGTGGAACAACTTTGGATCATGTCTCTCTATATAATAACTGTCGCTGTAGACAAAGTTGTACCATCTCCTCACCTCCTCTGGTAGGTGTCTCCTCAGGTATCCTCTGAGTAAGGCATCCTCTAGAAATGGGTTCTTCAACACAGGCTGCTCCTGAAAGAAAGAGCCGATCTTGGCTCCAGAGAACGGCAGGTAGCCTCCTGCCTCCCAAAGTGATTCTTCATCAGATCTTTGTGTCCCTGGCTCGGCTACACTGGCTGATCTGATGTGGACCAGAGGTCGAGGAACACCCCACCAAGCCCTGCAGCAGCCTCCAACTAAATGGCGATTCAGTAGAGCTGAGCACACCGACATGGCTCAAGACCTGCAGCCTGAAGAGAGAAAGAAAACTCGGTGCTAAAAATTAAGCTTTCCAATCATATGCACGATTAACAAGTGATGTAGGATGCAATAAATAATATTCTTTATTCCCACAAGCCATCAAGTCATCAAGTCATAATCACTGTGATGAACATTTAATCAATAACAATAGTTTCAATAACCCCCCAAATAACACCTACTTGCTTCAACATTACAATGAACATTTTTTATGCTTTTTGGTCTATTTTAGTGATGTGCATTTATTCATTATCTGTCACTGTCAATATCATTTCTGCATGTTGTATATAGCTCTAACAGACACGACCTGAATACACTGTGCTGTACCATAACCAGCTAAGAAGTCCTCATTCCTTTATTAAGATTAATTCATATCTACCTGTTATATTATTTCTTGTTAATTAGGGATCATTTCACTGTTCTTGGCAAAACGAATCTGTAAGTGAATCAGTAAAGCTAGCTGTTAGCATTACTAAGTGGGTCAAAGTTTATTTCATTCCGTTGCTATATTTATGCAGATATGATAAGCAACCTGCTCCAATATAGTCATTTCATGGCATTATATAATAATGGTTCATACGGACAACAAGATACCAGCCTAATTGTTAGCCTGGTCCTTGTCGATCCAGCTGTTTATTTACTTTATTGCTCACTTTGCAAAATGAAGTGACCACAGCTCTGCAACAACAACCACTACAGAGCTAACCTTTACAAAGATATCCTTCATTATTATTGCTTTGACTTTAAACCAGTTCATATAGATAACTGCTTTGATAATATTGAATCCTCTGCATGTAAGTCGTATAAGCTTCATAGAAGTAAGAGAAAGAGGGTCTTACCTGTCGTTAGCTCCGGATTGTTTACATTCAGTACGTCACTCGTGTGAACTCTGGCCTTCAAAATAAAAGTCCCGGATTTAGGTTAAAGGATCCTTTCGCTTTTATTCGGCAAACACGTTCTGTGTAACAAATTAATTGGTACTCTATCAGCTTTGATTGACTTCTCAAAGATTTTGCGATATCTCTTTTTGAGATTTCAGCTTTATTTCTCGGATACAATTGAGTTGAATTGAATTTGTTTGTTTGTAAAACGACCTTACATGTACATCTGGAAGATTGGACAATATGTGGTTCAGGAAACATAACAAAATACATCAAAAAAGGTTATTTACCATTTTTGACTTAAATTTTTGACTTAATTGTTACTTTTTGAACTTAAACTTAAATACTGTTAAGTATAATTTTGGATACGTAGGTGTATAACAATAACAGATATACATCTATCATAAGTTGTTACTGAACCTGCTTTATTGTTTATGGTAAAGATTTGTCAAAAATACAGAATAATTTTTTTCCGATCAGAACGTAAAGACTAAAGCATGCACTGTTTAATAAAACATTTTCCATGACATGTTAAAAATCTGTTCAAAAGGGACACAGGCACTGAATAATAATGAACACAACTTCTGCATTTAAATGAGATTATTTTCTCTTCCAAAAGTAAACACAGAACAGTCATAGTTTAAATTGGGAAGTGGTACAGGGGAATACTCATACTGATAAAACCCAGTAAGAAAATCTTGTTTGTGGGTGTGGCAAATCACCCAACCGTAAAACATTAACCTGGTTATGGTAATGACCAACACTGATGTGTTTTAGTGTAGAAAAATAAATTGTAATGCTGAAGTACAGTGTGGAGCGCAGGACATCAACCAGTCAAGCCCAAGTCTTGAGTCAATTTGTGTCTGATTTTCATCTGACGATCAACCAAAAGAAGAACAAATGTAGTCTGCCGTTAAACAGCATTAGTTGACTTTATAAAGGGAGCATAAATTGTATTAAACCTACACAAACTATTCCAAAGATCATCCAGGAAAGGATGGATTTAACATAGACTTACATATATAAGCAGCTATATAAAAAGGACTAAAGAGAAAACCACAATGTTACCCCAACAATGCATAAAACTGAAGGAACAGGAGCAAACAATTGAAAACATAAAAGATCAAACAGACAATCAGATTTAAGAAATGGAGGGATTAACAAGGAAAATAGCCCCAAATATTCACAGCCAACTGCACATAAGCACCAGTCTTTGGGGAGCCGTCAGAAAGTATCTGCTGTATTGAAAACTGCCGGTCTGTTTATTTGCAGGTCCTCTTCTCTGAGTTTTTTCATCTTTAATCACCTTTTGTCAGGAGGTCCTCAATATATGCATCAAGCTCGTCATCTGTGTTTATGTCAATGTCCTAAAAGAAAAAAGAAAAAAGTTTAAGGTTTTACTTACTCAGAGAACAAAGTTTCAATTTGATAGACAGGTCATAATGTCACACTGTAGATAATCGGTTTCTGGTTCAACAGGTACATTCGTTAATCTTACCTCTTGTACTTTTTGCAGAAGTGCAACGATGTTTGTTCGTAGCTTCTGTAGTTTCTCGTCTGCCTCCTTCAGTTTGACCTCAGCGCTGTTACTCTTCTCCTCCACAGCTTTGGCCCTGGCATCAGCCCTGCTCTGGTACGAGTTACACAAAGACTGGAGACCTGACTCATACTGCTGGAAATACTCTTTCTAAAATGGGGGGGGGGGGGGGAGAGAACAAGAGAATACAGCAGCAGTCAATACTCTGGACTCATAACACAGTGAGTAAAACCATTAACATTGTATTTTTGGACCTTTTATACCTTTATTTGGATAGGACAGTAGATAAAGTAGGAAACTGGGGAGAGATGATGGAGAAAGGCATGCGGGAAAGAAGCCACAGGCCAGACTCGAACAGACTTAGCCGCTTTGAGGACTATAGCTTTCATACGGGGGCGTGACCTAATGGGGCGTGGCCATCTGTCTTTTCTCCCAGTATTTTTTACGTGTACTTTTTCTGGCACAATACATTTCCCTCTGCATGCTCTTTTTAAATAAAAAAACCTTTACTTTCTATAAACACGTATATTGTATCTATCTCACCAAAGGAAAGGCCACCAACTCCTCAGCTGACATGCTGTTAACATCGTCCTTTGGAATCCGAAAAGCAGGAGGGAAGAAGTAGCGTAGCATTGTCCTGCAAACAAACAGGACAGTGAACACACCACAAAACTACAACACTTGAGTGAAAGATAATAATCATGGCTGTTTATGAAAATCAGCTCACCTCAACATGTTGACTAGACTGTCGGTCACTTCCCGGCTGGTTCCTGGTTGGGTAGTGTCTGGCTCCATGGGTGCTGGTCCCTTCTCTGTCTCCTGTTGGGTGTCTGGTGTCTGAGAGATGGGAGATGGCGGCCGCATCAACCGGACATCATCGCTGCCCTTAAACACCCTTCACAGACCCACACATAAAGGTTATTAAAAGAACAGGCTTTTTGTCATGAAGTAGGTAAACAGAATGAGCCATACGGGCAGCGACACAGACAAATCATCTTACCATCGGTCTTTAGGGGTGGTTCGAGGTACATAGTCAAATTTCACCTTCCAGCGTACGCTTTGTTTATTTGCCTCCACAGCGATGACTTTGCCTGTGTACCACTCCTTATTGACACGTACTTCAACGAGCAGACCCTTATCTGCAAGAAAAATATAGATCGGTAGATATAGATGTTTTTTAGAGCCTTCTTTTCTGCTACATGTCGATACATTTTAGGGTAGTGCAGTCTTTCTCACCTCTCTGAGCATTTTTAGGGTCATTCTCTGGTTCCTGCTGTGGTGACTTCTCAGGGGCCTTAAAAAAACAACAACTATCACTATCTTTCCAGTCAGAAAAACATTTTCTACCTGAAGGAAGTGAAAGAAATTATTTGTATGTCATTAATAAAAGAAGTGAAAATTCCAGTGACCTCAGGCATTAAGAGAGAAAGGCATGCTTGATAGAAAGTGGCGAGAGAATGATAACTCTGATTCAAGAGACGATTGTTAGACAAGAGAACGATAATCTGACAGTTCACCATGATCTTCTGAAAGTTAAAGTTTCATGACTGTTAGAAGCTGTGAGCAGATTCAGCTTTTTTATGAAGGTATTAGGCAGGGTGACTGGGTAAAGCTACCTTTGCTTTAGCAACATGCGGCTGCACGGAAACAGATTTAAGGCCAGTAGATGGTGTTGTCGGCTTCTGCTGTGTCTTCTCAGGTTGTGAGCGTTTGTTAACCTGCAATGTCAACAGCAGAAGGGCTCTGATTTAAGGTTCAGAAACCTACTTACTCATCCTTGCATGCCTGTATGTCCTTTTTTTCAGGTTATTACAGCCTGTCTACACATGCTTAGAACAAAAGTTGCCTTTCAGCTTTGCCCTGTAGTTAATGTTGTTTATGTTAATGTAATTAAGAACGGGTCATATTTTTACTGTTTTCCCTGATTAGCTTAAGTTTGTAAGACATCATGGAAAATGTGTAGAGGTCTTTAAATGACTCTCTCAGTGATCAGTCATCTCTTTTCATTAAAACAAACAGGGTTTGTACCAAACTTTACAAAAGAACCCAAGAACACATTTAGGGCAATTCAAAGATTGTCACGACACATGAAATGGAGACGCACAGTGTGATCAACCATACTTACACACACACACACACAAATGAATGAAGGCTCCTTTTAAACAAGGTATAATGTAAAGAAAGTAAAGTATCAGCTGCAGGTGAAGGCAACGGAATAACAATTAATTTTGAGGTTTTAAAAAAAAAAAAGATTTCAAAATATTCTGCTGTTTTAATGTGTAACAGGAGGCTGTTCCAGAGTCTAAGGATGGGCCTCATCTCTGAATATTTTCGCTGTGTACAGTATGTGGGATGGTTAATAGCTCCTGATCAGAGGATCTGAGGCGCTGGCTATACTATATGGAGACAAGTTTTTCAATAAAGCTAGGAGCGAGGCCATGGATGGCTTTGAACACAAACAAAAACATTCTGTGTGGGATTTTGTGATGAATGGGAGTTCAGTGCAGGGATGCTAGTATAGGTTTGATATGTTCCCTTTTTTTGCATCTGGATAGCATTCTGTACAAGCTGTAACTGGTGTATGGAGGCCTCTTGCGAGAGGCACGTGGTATTAGAGACAGAGAGGCAACAAGCAGCAGAAACAAACAGCAGCTACACCATCACAGCACAGTCCTGAAGGCATGCTGCACAATGAACCACACACCCTGACTAACTCAAAAAGGCTGATTTCAAGGATTAATTCAAACATTTTAGAGCTGTTTGGAGCTTTGATAACACTGCCATTATATTCTCTACATGTCTATGTTTTTAAATATTTATATATTTTAAGTTTTATAAAAATAAATTCTGATTTATAATGTCTTTATAATGATCTGATCCAAAGAAAAGTCTTCTCTAACTAGTGCATCAGGTTCTGTTTACCTCGTCCAGCTTGCCACGTTTAGGAGGTGTTGATTTCTCGACCACTTTCCCACGGTTCGAAACCGCAGCGGCCAGCTTGGATTTCTTTGTCTGTGGTTGTTCCTCTTCACTTTCCTCCTCACTGTCATCGTCCTCCTTCTCCTCTTCTTCCTCCTCCTCCTCCTCCTCCTCCTCTTCGCTGTCATCCTCTACGATTCTTTTGCGTTGTCCAGCAGCTGCAGGTTTGGCTGATGGGGATTTGGTGGGTGTCTAAATAAGGAGATATATATTATTAATAAATTGTTTCTAGGAAAAACTTGAACATACTGATCAGTATACTGTATACTCAGTATACTGATCAGTATGTTCAAGAGAGCTTTCTATTGGTACTGTTTGGTTCTGGTGGAAATCTTTCAAAATCTAGTAACCTACCCGTGAGCTGCGGCTGGGTGTGGGTGTTTTGGCAGAAGCTTTGGGTGCAGGCCTTGATGCAGGTGGAGGGGGCTTTGCTGCAGCTCGCGATCGAGGCTGAGGTGGAGTTGCGGGTGTTCGGGTGGAGCGCTGAGAAGATGCACGAGATGGAGGGGTACTCTGGGCAGTTTTGAGGTGAGCTGGGAGTGGTGGGGAGCGAGGACGTGTGGTGGACCTTTCAGAAGACCTAGTTGCCTGAAATCATAGAATGTGAAAAAAGAAGAAGAAAAAAAACACAAACATCAAAGTGAGATAATGATTGGAAAACAAGACAAGATTCAACTTCATTTTATTATTTAAAAAAAGTGACCCAGAATTAGAAGACTACATGAAATCTAGTACCTGAGAGGTGCTCTCTGTTGGTTTCATGCTGACCTCAAGTGGTAGCTTCTTTACATCTGCCGCAGATTTGATAGTGCTGGTTTTCTGAAAAATTAAAACACACTCTATGATGTCCTGATTGTCACAGAACCCACTGGACAGAGAACGACAGAACAAGGGGGAGAAAGAGATAGAGAGAGAGTGTGTGAGAGAGAGAGACGTACCTGCAATGCTTGAAGTTTTTCCTGCTGCTGTTTGATTCTCTCTGCCAGCTCTTTACGTTTGTCTTCGGCTGTTTGCTTGTCTTTCTTCAGAACACCACACGGCAAATTCTGTTTCTGCTCAGGAGCGTCACACCTGCAAACATAAAAAATAAATACAACAACATGAAGAAGCACTCCACCGTTTTCAAAACAGTGTTTTAGTGACACAGTTATTAAATTGGCATGAATGTTGCATACATAATAAAACAAAATGGTGCAAGATACAAATGAAAACACATATCCTACAAAGAAAAGATTATCCTGTTCACCTGTCCTGGTTGCTGTCTGGGTTCATGAGACACACCCAACTGTCTGGGTAGCGTTTGTCCACAGCATCCATCTGGAAAGGAAGCGTTCTCCACTTCAAACATTTGTCTGTAAAATGAAAAGCACATTCAGAGTCAGTGGTTAGTTTACTGTGAAACAACATCTGTGTGAATGTGTGTTTGAGTATGAATCTGCAACGTACCACACTGAATAGTAAGTGGTATCTCCATGGCTCGACGTCTCTTGTATCTAGATTCTGATGATGGAGGTGCAGACCAGCTGGCAGACAGGTATCCAAACTCATCCCAGAACTTCACTATTCCTTTTTGAGCTGTATACGACACACAGACAGTGAGTCTTTTAAAATGTAACAAGTTATTTATTATCATGAAATAAAAATGATGCAGGTAAATGTTTCTAATGCCAAATTTCTGTAACTTTCCTACTTGTTCCTTTGTGCATATGTACAAGAGTGGGCACCAGAGAACGATTGGGAGTGGAATGATTATGCATGTTTAAAAAAAGGCCATTAAACAACTCCTCTCATTGAGAGAAGATTTACATAACCTTGTTTGACAAAATCAGATATGTAGAGTTAAAGGTTAATGCTTCATTGAATAAAAGTGGGGTACACACACAAGAAACTGTGTCTCACTGTGATATGAGCATGACAGTCCAATCAAAAGGATGAAACACTTTGTTTACTTTCCAATTTTTGTGGAGGGTTTGAGTTTTGTTTCTACAGTCATAAGTTCCATTCAACTACATTTTTTCCTAGTTCAGAAACTCAAAGAGATAAAACAGAAATACAGACTTCAAAGGAAACTCACCAATGTTAGTGTCCTTCCAGTACTGAGCTAAATGTTCCCCCATGGATTTCAGTAGATGTCGATACTCCTTTGCATCAGCAAAGTCCTGTTTGTTGTGAGTCGGCTCTAAAACTAAATATGGGACATCAACTACTCCAACCACGCCTCCACAGGCCCTAAAACAAACAAAGCATATTGATGATTTACTTCACATTACTGCAATGAAAATAAACTAAACTTTTCATTCTTAGAGGTCGTGTTACTCACATGCCTCCCTCCAGCTGTGGGCCTGTCTTCTCGTACATCTTGATGAGACGAGAGCAGTTGTACACAAACATCCCATCCAGCTCCCTCTGTTCTATGTTCACTCCAAATATAAAATTCAGTTCTTTTGGCTCCTTCAGTGCTCTGAGAAACAACAACATGTTGGAAACTGACTGATTGGACAAAGCCCAGCGATGAACAAACAGATTTAGAGCGTTGTGTTGAGTGAAATTTGCAAGTGTTCTCCTTCACCAAAAAAACACAAAAAGAGCAGCTAAACAAAGTAGTGTAAGAAGTACACTTTCATTTTCTAAGCCAGTTAAAATGTCAAGATTAAAAATAACAACCTCTGTCTTTCTTTCGCTGTTGTAAGTTTGACAATTAAGGTTTCATGTTTTCTTTATCATACCTCTGTTTGGCTTCGAGAATCATTTTCTTCATGTCGGCATCCCGCCGCAGCATCATGGCGGCGTCTTGAACCTTTCTCAGGATTGCCTTGAGAAATAGAGAGCATAAGAAGACATCAGTTGAAATGTTAAAAAAGCTTAGATGAGATACCAGTTTAACAATTGAGCACAGTTACATTCAGTTTGAATTTGACAAATTAAGCAAAACATCCTCTTTAGCTTACCCGTGAATCTTTTGACAGGTCTTCTCCCAATCTGGCCTCCAAAGATACACGTTTACTCTCTGCCTCTCTGGCTTTGTCCTCCGCTGAAATAAAACATAACATTGTTGACGGATGAGAGTGACATGTTGGTTGCGACAGCATGAAATCAAATTAACACTCATTTTATAGTTCTCTCACCAATCTTAGAAAGGTGATCGGCTTTCTTCACTTCTTGCTCAGCTCGAGTTTTGAAACGAGTCGATGAGTATTTATAAACCCTTTGAACAAAACAAGAACGCTCATGAAAGTATTGTTACTGGAATCCAATATGAACTAACATCAAACATGTGCCATCATATTACCTTGGTTTATACAAACAGCATGACAATCTCTTGGTCCTGACTTTATGCCCCTGGATGAAAATCCTCATGCGTGGGTCGATGTACAACACAGCAGCGTATGCCCTGAATGACCTCTTCTCTGGCTTCCTGTGAGAAAGAACACGGCATGGATATCAACATTAACACTATCTTAATTAGTTTTAGCAACATTAAATAAAATTCATTGTGAAAATATAGAGCTTTACGATTCGTTGGTTAAACGCTTTAATGAGATACTCACACTCCTTCAACTAGTATCCCAGCCATCAGTATGTCCTGGTGATCCGTCTCTACATCCAGCTCTGGCTCTCTGTTGTCCATCAGCTTCAAGTTATAGATGATCACAAGGGTACCTTTCAACAAATAAAACAGAAAAGCATCATAATCAATACGATTCATGTCATAGCCCAACACTAGATTTAAAGCCATTAATGTTATCACTACGAAGTTACTCAGAAGCTTCAAGTAGAAAGAACTTGTCTAATCAATGGGAAACATATCATTATATACGTACCACTGCTACTTTCTATTTTGTTGAACTGCTCCATCAGCTGCTGTTCATTTTTAAAAGGGGAGTATTTGAAGATCAGTTCTGTCTCTATGGCGTACTTCTCTGGGTCAGAAGTTAGAGGCTCTTTGGTCTTCAGATCCCATGAAGGGAGAGGCACTATCACCTGAAGAGAGATGTTCAAAGTCTTTTAGTAAGAAAGTTAAGGGATGTTGAAAAGCCTGAATTTAAATTTAAATAAATTCAAATTCAGGCTTTTCAACATCCCTTAACTTTCTTTAAATTTTAAATTTAAATTTTTTTTTATTCTAGAGGAAAGCCCCTCCTAAACAAGAAAAGGCTAAACTTTGTCCCGTGGTCAAGGTGCTCAATTTTGATAAAAAGCCTTAGCTAAGACCAGCATAATTTAACCAATGGCATTATGTACATTCAAACAGACCGAGTTTCTGCATTTAAAATCAATGTAGCATCAGAACTCCTTCTTGGCTGATTGGCAAAGAAAATGCATGAACATCAAATAATAAGATGTAGGTTGTGTGGCAATGCATGAATAAATATTTCCAAAAAAAAATGTGATCACACATAAAGCCTGATGATATTTTTGTCCACCTCCAAAAGCTTTACAAATACATTTTATTTTTAATTGACTTGAGATTATTTGTTTAAAAAAACCTAGATATCATGAGTACTTAAGTTCCTTGTAACAATCCCTCTTAATTGGATTCTGACCTCATCTAGTCCTTCCTCTTCATGGAAAGTCCTTGACAGGAAAAGGCATGTCAGCGTGTCGCCCTTTTTTGTGAACAAGATGAAGTCTTTGCCAATACGCATAGAGCCACTGTTAAAAAGAATGATATGGGAATTTAAACACTAGTGCACCTCATGTATAGCACCAAAATCATACAAGTTCAGATATTGGTCTTACGATTTCAATCCGTTTCCATACTGGCCAATCTGAGTGGACTCAGGGGATCGTTTGCTTGACTTTCCAAACTGAATAACTTGTGTTGCCTCATCTAATAAAAGAAAGGCATTCAGTATCAAGCTTAAAACACAAAATACACTGAAACCTCACAATGGATACTCATGAAAAAGGACAGCTTAAGCAATTACTCAGTTACTCAAGTAGCACTTACTGGGGTCCATTCCAATCCCATCATCCAGAAAACAGAGCAAGTAGCCGCCCCGCAGCTCTGGTCTTTTTTCTGTCAGCACAGCAGGAAGGTGAAAGAGTCATGTTAAGAGCTTGAATAAACATGTATGCATCATTGAAGGAGTTATCCTGGAGTTTACCTGTGTAGATGTCTATTCGTGTGGCATTGGCATCCCTAGGAATAGAAAGAAATCAACTTTGAGAGTTTTTGCTTCAATCAACGTGATAGCCAGGCCAATGTAAGTTTGCCATGCTGCAATGCTTGATAACAGTTAGAAGCTCTTGTTAAGGATACCTTGAATTGTCAACCAGTTCTGCCAAGGCTCCAAATAAGAACTCATGGGTTGTCCTGAAAACAGACCATGCATTTAATTAATTTAATATAATCAATTATTAAAAATGAATGCATCTTGTGTTTACAGGTACAAATATGTTTTAAAAACAACACGCTGAATTTCCTTAAGTCTTTTAAAATATTTATTTTAATATCAGTGGAGAAGAGGTTCTTAATATGTTTAATGATTCATTATGAACCCCTGATTCTCATATTCTCTCATAGACTATCCTACCATCCGTTTCGATTCTTTTTCTTATTTTACTTTACTTCTAGTGTTGTTAATCGATCAAAATTATTCTTATTAATTACATGCTTTGAAATTAATTAATCACAATTATGTATTAATTGCATATATCGATTACAGAGGATTGTATTACAGGTAGATTTATTGCATAACTGTGTTCCTAGTTGGTTACATCTACTTTGCACATTTTAATTGGACTCTGTACTTCAAATTATTAAGAGTGAATTCATAATTTACTTGAATATGATCAAGTTACTCCACCCTCTCTTAAACTGGAACTGGAGATAAGTTCACTTGAGCTTTGAATGTTACAATGCTGAAGATGCTAACCAAGTAGGGGTCACAAATTAGGACTGAGGAGGGCTCATCATACAAGTTCCCAGACTTGTATCTTAATATTCAATGTACATCACAAGTAAGCCATATCATAACTTTAGATGATCCATGCAGAATTAAAAAAATAACATATAATTAAAGACAAAAACTGACAAGATAGTGAAATAAAATTGGGTGTACATTTAACAAAGCAATGTTTGGGCATTGATCTGATGTAAACTTCTTATCAGGTCACAAGAGTATTAACATTTAAATGTTAGGTTGAATGCATCTGAGTCTATTGGCATTTCCAATATTGATCATAATAATGTATATTAACCGGGTGATAATCAAGTACTTACGAGTTTGTGTGCAGGTACTCAAAGGTAAGCTGAGCCCTGCTCAGGCTGCTGTAGTTAGAATAGGCCATGGTCATTCACTTAGTTTGTTTACTTATTGTTGCCTTCTTCTGTCCAACCGAGCTTCAGACCAGACCGTCCATCCTAAAAGAAGAAACTATTACAGGTGTTGCATGCATACCTGCACAGGGCTTTCTCCAGTCAGTAACATCACTGTGATGATTTGACATGAACTGATGTGGGAGCTTAACATCAAGTCAAAAAGGTTAACACCCACTCCTCACTAAAAGTCATGAAGGGCACCACGTGGGAGGTCAGTCCAGGACAACACAACATTATAATTAAGATCAAAGTGCGTTTTAAATCCAGCTCTTCGTTAAATACATTTAACATGTATGTAATCATGCTGCTGCCAGTGTATGGACTAGCTAGGTTAATGTAAACTTACGCCGAATCACGTTCAGCAAGGAGTATATGATACTAACACTTCAGTGGACATGAAATTACTTTTTTAAACAGTTTTTAACATTACATTGTCAGGCTAACACAGGTAGCTAGCGGGCGGTAGCGTTTTCTACATTGATTGTGATGTAACGCTAGCTAGCTAGCTTCACGCTGTCTAAACATGTAGCTGACGTTAGCCATAAAATTATCACCGACTAGCAGACTGTTTCATATGACGGCGGCTTTGACGTGGCTTCCGGGTAGTGTAATAATCCTTCCGAGGAGTAACAAATACTTTCTAACGCTACGTTTCCTTTTCTTTTACATTAAACAACCCAACAGGCCGCGGAGACTCCAACCACTTCGACTATGGTTACTTGTGCTTCCACCAAAGGTATCCACTGGATTCTAGAAGTCCCGCCTCTATTTTGCTGTAAGCAGCCAATAGGAGAGCACCAAGTAAACATTCGTAACGACGATTGGCTTAGAAATCTCGCTACGTAGTTAAGGGAACATACCGGTGCATTAGCAGAGTGGTGGCACCAGACAGGGGAAATAAGCATGATCAGTGATTATTGATATAACTTCAGGGAAACATTAGAAGAACTAATCTACATTTTGCGTCTGAAACCGTAATACACGCCACAAGATTAAAGAAAAAAAAAGTCTTCATTTGGAGTTTCAAACACATTTTGTGTGCCTGTCTTTCAAGTCGATACAGCTTCACTTCCTGTGTAGCCTCCCTCACTTTTTCATTACATCTTGATAAATATGAAGACCGTTCATGAACTAACCAGAAGATACCGTTCAACTGTTCAGTGGGGTGAAATGACAGGGAATAAAACATGATTTACAGCAGAAAATGTTTTTATTGTGTAATGTTGAACTTTGATAATACAACCATGTTAACTATACATCTCTTTTAGTGCCATAGATCTCATATCCATACATTTTACTGATGGCGACATTGAAATTCTTGTTTTTTTTTAATACGTTTTACACAACATAATATAGACAACAATTATTATCATTATCATCCATGGAATAAAATATCAGAGAATTAAAACATTTTCCAAGTCTGTGGAAGTTTATTTAAATACTGTGCTTGGAACTGATACCAATACTTTTCAAATAGGCAAGAAGAAAATATTTCCCTACCAAAATAAAATCTTAAGGAAAAAGCATGAAACCAAAAAGTCAGTTCATCAATTTGAGCTATTGCTGGTCCTGGGTTCCATTAAAAAACATTGTCATGTTCTGGTAGGAATACAGTGTATAACTTCAAAGTATTTCAAATGTTTCCTTCGACAGGAAGATAATTCTCACCTGAATGCAGGTTGAAAGTAATTCTAGGAAATTTGTGAACTGAAAAAGACAAATCAGTTCAATGGAATGCAAAAAATCCTTGACTGCAGATTGGACAGTGATCAATGAACAGTCAACAGTGTGGACAATATACACTTGACGGATTGTTCCCATTCCACTATGGTCCATTACATAATTTATTCCTCCTTTGTTGACGTTTTTTGACTTCATGCTGTATATTTGAGTTTCTTACAGCAAGGATGCCGTACTGATTGAGCTCTGCACTTTAAAACACTGTTAAATATGCATTTAAATGGCCAAACTGATGCTACATGTATTGAAATATACCCTTTCTGAGTTCCCTGAATAAGCCAGGCTTTTAAAATGGCTACATAATATGAATTCTCCAAACCACCGTTGGAATAACTCTGATGGCATCACCAGGGTTTCTTTCTCCGGCTTTGGAGAAGCCCCTTCAGAAAATGTTATCCAGTGCCCCTCTAAACCTGGCATTTCACAATACTCTTCTCTTTCATTCAACAACTCAACAACAATTCAATTTCTTCAGGATGGAGAACATTCAGCTGTCAATCAAGAGCTCCTGCAAATACAGTTAAACATTAAGGTTAGGTCAAAACAAAACTCTTAGCTTACTAAGAATACTTGATACCTAGATTTTGGGCAAAAAGGAAAGTAAACAAAAGTACTACAGAGACCACATAAGCACATGTAATATAGTTCATATATTCTACTTCAAAGTTCAGGATTAATAAAGTATTCATGATTCTCAAATATTTCTTACAATAGATTTTAGTCATGATGTTTTGTATGATTTTGCCTGTATAATCCTGAAGTTTTCTATTACACATTACTATAAACAGAAAAGTACTGGTAGTGTCAGAACCAGATACTGTATGAGAAAGTGTTTCTTACATTTTGAAGATCCAGTCCATTCCAATAGTGGCGGCGTACAAGTGAATGTGTCATACAAGCAGCTAAACAGAGAATCCCACACACTCCGAGCAGACACACACTGACTTCCAACAGATGTCGCGCTGCCACACTCCGCTCCTCCTTAAAAATAAAAGCAGGGAATGACTGACGTTATGACAGGAGGGTATTTCAATTTAATATTGCTATATTTGTGGAAGTTGTGTTTGTCATGTGTTACACTGTACCGGTGTTAACATGACTATGAGTGAAGGGTCATTCTCGGAGCGTAGACTGTAGCAGGTTTGTGAAACTGTGTCAAGCTGTTTTGTTGCTTCCACATGGATGGGTGAAATGTTTTTCTCAGATGCAGGGCACTCTGATGGAAGTCTACATTAAAGTATAAAATATATTAGATAGATAGATCCTTTAATAATCCTTTACAGGAAATTACGGTGCCACAACAGCTTCAAGACAGACATAACACCACACATTTCATAAGATAGCTTCCATACTTAATAAGTTAAAATACAATAAAAATAAAAAGTTATTTTTGTGCATTATAAAACCTTACAGCAGCTGGTATACAAGACTTTCTGTGTCTCTCAGTCTTGCACATTGGTGCAATCAGTCTCTGACTGAAGGTGCTGCTCTTGATCACCTTCAGGACGTGGAGTGGGTGAGTGGGGTTGGTCATTATTGAAACCAGTTTGTTCAGAGTTCTGGCCTCTCATATTCATACACACACATTTATGATTTAACAGACAATCCTTTTATATAAAAAACTGTTGGAGATTCAATATGAAGAGATTTGGAAACACACTTTAGAGTGTGTATGAACTTACAAGCTCATGGGCAGGAGATGAGTTGGAGCACTAATAGTCAGGCAGGTGTAGGTGTCATTTCCAGACACAATCTCAAGAGTCATATTAATACTGTCATTGCCTAAGGAGAAAAATAATCACTAATTGGTGAAAATTCATGGTGATACACACTTTATTTCACAACTAAACCTGTAATACCAACCTTCAAGATGAAGCTGACTGCTGTTCAAGGCAGTGTGTAGAGCTATGTTTTTTAGAGAGTCACTGTTTGAGTTTGGAGTAACAACCAGAGGAACCCTGAGATGTAAAGTGGTGACAGATGGAGTGTTTGTGGGGTGAACTGAAACGTCTCTTTTTCTCAGTCTCAGAGGAGAGGTTGTGGGTGAGACAAGCTCAGGTAAACTTGCATTTGAATTCACACAGAGCTTAAACTGTGATAAGGAGGACAGCAGGTGGTTCCAGTCCTAAGAGGAGAATGAAGCATACATTGTATTACCTCAGGATGCAAAACCTGCAACACAGCCTGCACAACAAAGCATCACGTTTACATTATTCACCAGAATCTAAATCAGCGAGGACATAAGCCTCCCCTTTTTTTCCATCTGTATTACTACCAGATAGACATAACGGCTTATCAAATCTGTTTCAAACTCTGAGACATTTCTTCCATTCTCAAAAATTTAATTGGATTATAGACTCCTTACCTTTGTTGTGTCAGGGTTAGGCACACTGTGATTATAGCTGTAAGAGCTGAGGCAGACGAACGTGACAGCCAGGGTCAAAAGACACAGGAAAAATGTCACAACAGGAGGATTCTGGGATACATAATCTCTAAGGTTGGTGAGCGGCTGCCAGAAACCCATTACCAGACTGCAACCACCAGCTGTAAACAGGAGAAAGTCGCTCAAGTTATGCATAGGATGTCACAGATGTCAGTAGGATACAGTTTCATAAAGAATGATTATGTCCAATTTGTTAAGACATTTGGTTGCATGAACCACTTGAAGTTCAGATTATGGTTAAACAAACTGTTTTGCATGTAAATTGAATTTGGTCTAGTGAGATACAATTAGACTTCCGAGCAGCAAGGAGAAGTGTAACTTGTGTTCCGTATCAGCCAACCAGCTCCATCAGTAACATTTGGTAACTGTCTTTGTATGGTAATGTTACTATCATTGCAGCATACAAATATCTACATACCTTGAATTAGAACAGTCCTCTCTGATCCCGTCAACACTTACGGTAAGATGCAGTGGAGGCCTTGTTTTTCTTTTAGTAAGTACACTGGAGTTCCACATTTAAAAATGTTCGAAGTTCAGTGAGAGCAGCACAACGATAACAACGCGACAGCTGCGTAAACCTATGAGGTTACACAGTGGTCATGACGTCAGTGTCACGTGACTTGTAAGCAGCAGAAACCACCACGTTACGTCCGGACCATGGTCCGGACTAGGATATGAAAGTATGTAAATGTTAAATAATAAACTGTAGGTTTGGTGAGTTTTTGGATACGGTGACACTGGATGTTGTTAATCTCCATTATCTTTTTTTTTTTGACAGACTCAAGAGTCCATTAAAAACGAGGTAAAAACAACAAAAAAAAACAATACACCTACAACTAGTGTCTCCACAGTGTACTTTTATTGCCACTTAGTCATAATGAGTCCCCAGACGAACATACTCAGGCCATCATAACGATAACATTCTAAGTCCCGTTTGTTCTTACCAAGTCTCACGAGATTTACACTGAGTATGGCAACATGCACTCGAAGGGCACAACAGTATAACAGTACAACTGTCTACATCCCCCCTTCTTTAGCTTTGGTCATCAACCATGAGTAATGTAAACAAAGCGTTTTTGCAAACTGTTTCTGAACATATGACACTGTGCCATGAAATAACAACTTGGACAAGGTTAAAGTTATATCTGTTTGGGGTGACTGAAAATTAAAGGATTTTTGTGACATACTGCAACAAACATACAGCTCAATCAATAAATGCATAAACAAAATATTTAAAACATTTTCACATATCCAGGTTCATATATGCTTTCTATCATTTCTAATGAAGGTACTTTGTGTTCGACTTAGAAACTCGACCAGACCTAGTACAATACGTAGAAGTAGTAGGCTGAACTAAGCTTTTGCCCTGTTCCTCTAAACCCTTTTGTGGCACTTTGGGAGTCTTTTCAGCACTTGTTTGTTTTTCGGCATTGTCTTGCTGGTGTTTGCTCGCTGTCCTCGGTCCTTTCAGTTATTTGTGTTTTGTCCATTTCTGGCTCCGATATGTGATGTGGCATAATCGGCTCCTCTCTCAGTGTGACAACTTTTGGAGGTTGTGGCTCCATCACTGGCAGAATGTGACGTCGGTTGCGCCTGTATTCTTTCCCTTCAGATTCTACCACGTATGAGCGTGGCTCATCACACTTTCTTGTTACAACACCGATTTTGTCATGTCCTTTTTGTGTTTGGAGTCTTACCACTTGATTTGGTGTTATTGGAGCTAGTGGCTTTGCTGGACTTGTCATAGCTGCGTTTCTGTGATTTGCGCTTCTTTGAGAGCTGGGCCTTAATGCTGGCTGTTGCTTTTGCTGCTGGTTTTAACAGCTGTTTACAGACGGGGAGTGTTGTTCGAGTCCGTCTAGACAACAGTCTCTGTGCAGGTGAACCAAGGATCTTGTCTCGGGGCATATTCTGATGTTCAGATAAAAGTCTGTTCCATCTCTTTTTGTTGTCTCCAACAGTTTTTTCGCACTCCTCACAGCTCTTTCACTGAGGCCGTTGGACTGCGGGTATTCTGGACTACTTGTCAGATGTTTGAATCCCCAAGATCTGGCAAAGTCTTGAAAGGTTTGACTCGTGTATTGTGTGCCATTGTCTGAGTTCAGTCTCTGTGGTATGTGGTATGTACTGAGAAGTGGCGTTTTAGCTTGTTGATAACACATGAGGATGTTAAACAGCTGAGCTGGTCAATTTCAAACCATCCTGAGTATGAATCTACAAGTACAAGATAATGATGGTTGTTCCACTCAAACAAGTCTGTGGCAACAATAGACCAAGGTAGATCAGGGATTTCTTGTAGTTTCAGTGGTTATTTTTGTTGGTGGGGTTTCATGCTGTTGCAGATGCTGCACGCCTGAATGGTGATCTCGATGTCATCATTTACTGAGGGCCAGAATACACTTTCTCTTGCCCTTCTTTTTGTGGATTCCACACCTGGGTGTCCTTTGTGTAGCACTTTCAGATATTCAGACCGTAAGGAAGCTGGAATAACTGCTCTGCTGCCTTTTAGAATTACGTTGTTTTCAACAGTGAGCTCATCACAAAAAAAAAAAAAATGGTCTCACCTCTGTTGGTACGTTGCATACACGTTGTGGCCAACCGTTTAGAATGAGACGGTTGAGAGTCTGTAGGGTGCTGTCTGCAGTTGTGTGCTCACAGAGTTCCTCGAGCTGCTGTGGAGATATGAGCTGAACTGCCATCACCTCGAACTCATGCTGCTCCTCTTTCTGGGGGTCGACACCAGGCCTTGGTGCGCGAGAGAGGGTATCAGCCAGATAGAGGTGCTTCCCTTTTTTGTAGGTGAGAGTCAAGTTGAATTTCTGCAATCTTAGCATCATGCGCTGTAAGCGTGCTGGAACTGTGTGAAAAGGCTCGTTATGGATTGTAACCAGAGGCTGGTGGTCGGTTTCAATCACAACCGGTTTGCCATAAATGTATTTATAAAACTTATAGCAAGCAAAGACCACTGCTAGTTACTCCTTCTCTATCTGCGCATATCTTGTCTCTGTTTGGGTCAGTGTGCGTGATGCGTATGCCACAGGTTCAACTTCTTGGAGACAGGCTGCACCTAAACCATACTAGGATGCATCACAGGTCAGAGCTACTGGTTTTTGTACATCGTAGTAGTGAAGCACAGGTGGACTGGTAAGACTTGTTTTGAGCTTATCAAAAGCATCTTGTTGGTGTTGTGTCCAGCTCCAGACTACGTCTTTGTGCAGCAGCTGGCGTAGCGGTGCTGTCACCTCGCTTAGATTCGGGATGAATTTTCCTAGATAATTTATCATACCCAGGAAGGGTTGGAGGGCTGGCTTGTCCTCTGGAGGTGGCATCTCTTTGATCGCTGTGATTTTTGTTGGGTCTGCTTTAAGTCCCTTGGCTGTGAATACATGTCCAACATAGCCTACCTCTTTGAGTCTGAATTTGCACTTTTTGGGGTTGAGTCTGAGCTTTACCTGTCATGCTCAATCCAACACTTTTTTCAGGTTCTTGTCATGCTCTTCAACTCCTTTGCCACCAACAATGATGTTGTCGACAATTATAGCACATGGGTATCCAGCAAAGATTTGTTCCATGGACCTTTGGAAGACTTCAGAGGCAGTGTTAATGCCAAAAGGTATTGTCAGGAACTTAAATCTGCCAAAAGGAGTTGTGAATGTGGTGCGGAGAGATGCATCATCCAGTTTGATTTGCCAAAAGGAGCTTTTAGCATTAAGCACAGAGAAGACAGTGGACCTGACATTTGTGCCGCTACCTCTTCTACTGTGCGCATGAGGTGGTGAGGGCGCATCAATGCCTTGTTTAAGTCTCTTGGATCTATGCAGATGCGAACGTCATCAGTCTCTTTTCTATGTGTGGCAACCATGTTGCCGTTAGGGACCCATTCTGTGGGCTTCAATCACTCGCAGAGCTTGCATTCTCTGAAGCTCCATTTCCACTTTTTTCTGCATTGCCACAGGGATGCGACGTGGAGGGTTGACGACTGGAGTTATGCTTGGATTTATTTTCATTGAGTAGGTCACGGGTAGGTGACCAACTTCATCTTTGAACAGATCTGTGTATTCCTCGAATATTTTCTGTGACAGGGTCTGGTCTGGAACAGTGTTTGAGTGGAATACTTCTTTGCTGAAGCGGACCAGTTTCATCCTTAGGCTGTCCTTCAAGCCTAAAATGGATTGCACATTCTCTGTCACAACTTGGAATTGCAGGTCAAATGGTTGGTCATTAAGCCTGCAGCATAAAGTCACTGAACCAATCGGTTTGATCATGGCTCCTCCAAATGCAACAAGTTTAACTTGCTTAGGTGGCTTGTACAGGTTCTCAGTGTGCCTCTGCTCTCTGAATGTGTCAAGGGAAATAACATTGCATTTAGCACCAGTGTCCACTTTTAGGGTTTTATTGTTAACAGTTACTGTACAATGTCCTTCCTTTTTGTAGTTGTCATCGTCAGTCTGCACTGAGTTTATTTCATTATTGTCATGCAAGGTCAGGCCTTTAATAGTGAATGTTTCGTCATGACGAGCAACTCATAACATAATTCTAATAAAGTTACGAAACACACCCACACACTCACATTTTCTTTCATAGAAACGTAAGAAGTAAGAAAATGAATAACATATTCTTATTTCTGTTAATTTGTTGTCATGGTGAAATGATGAAACATCATTGATTACTATTATTTTTATGTGATGCTTTGACAACATTATTATTGTAAAATTAATGCCAATAAAGCTTCTTAAAGTTGAAATGGGGGGGGGGGGTGAATGGGATAAATTACAAATTGGGAGTACATCAAGGTAAAGGGTTCATGATAGGGAGACTCTTGCTCAAAACGGGAGTGTTGGAAGGTGCTTTGGATACCTCATGTTATTCCCCTGTATTCTGTAAAACTTTAGAAGCAGATATTTACTCCACTAGGAATGACTGGAAACATACGGAGCTCCTTAAAGCTCAGGAAAGAAAAAAGTTAAATGTTTGTAAATCCATTCCAATGGTTTACATGCCCATGGATTTGCATTCTGAGGGTACAGACTTTTGCCAAGTATATAAAAACATGCTTATAGATTTGTAAACGGTGGGAATGGATTTGTAAGCAGCTTTTGATTATTGCCCTACATGAGTCTTCAGGGGCGCAGTATAAACACCTGTCAAGTTGTGCAGGGACATTCATCTTTTGTTGCATAAATGAGTAATAATGACAAAACTTAACATTTCATCAATACACATGATGTTCAAAAAATGCAACAACCAGGGAATTTGTGTTTAGAAAAACATATCCGATGTATTTATTAGACAAAGTTATTAAACAAATCATCAAGGCATTTTCATCTTTTTCCAATAACTTCTTGGTGCTTTCCTATAGAAAGGAGTAGTTGTTTGGAAATCTTTTTCAACTCCAATGACTCCCGAAGCCATCATCAATTAGTGGGATCAACATTTTCACACAGTGTGCATTACAAACAAAATCTTAAAAAGAAAAACAACAAAGGCAGACATTCTCTAAGGAAGAAGCATCCACTTTACAACAGCAAAGTGTAAAAATCTGATTCGACCCATTATTGCCTCACAGTCAAGACTTTGTAGAACTTTCTGTGCTTAACTTTTGTAAATAGTGCAATAACATTATATTGAACAGTGCGAAACAATTATTGCCACACTTTAGTAGAATACTAAGTAGTAGAATATCCCTTTGTTGAAATTGCAAACAGCACAGCTGGCAGCATTTAAAATATCATTTCATTTGTATGCAGAGTATTACATCAATTATGGAGTCCATGTGACTTTTATGGGCTTGAATGTCCAAGTGTCAGGGTGACCCATGTGCATAAGGTCTTTGTAAGGGGATGTGCTCCACTGGAAGGGTGGCACCTGGTCCCATGTGGGTCCACTTACTGCCAGCATACCATAGTCACGAAACATCGCATAAGAGGTCATCTGCACAGGAACACACAACACAGCAGATTAAAACATTGTCTCTTTAAGAGCACACAGACCTGATTTGGAGATCATGACTGGTCAAAAGTATGAACAGAGAGATGGGTTATAGTGTTTAAATCAAATGAAAAATGAAAACCTTCATGTCTGTTCCTCCATGTGGTCTCTGCCTTAAAGCGCCAAACGGATATGTTCCATTGGCTGGATTCAGGTCTGATCGGGCCGAGATTGCATTCTCTCCATTCCCAGGTGGATCACAACCATCACACCTAGACAACGGGTCTTCTTTGAAGTTATTATACCTGAGAGGAGACAATGCATCTCATTATGAATACTACTAAAATAATAAATATAATGTTAAAATAGTTTGTTTTTATAATGTTGACAATCCAGAACTCAACAAAGGGTTCACCTGTAAATCTGTTTAACAAACAGACCTTACCTCATGAGGCGGACCATTGAGTCCAGATCTGTGACAGCCGTCTGGTTTCTCCTGAAAATCTGAGCCCGAGGATTCTGGTCCAAAGAGAACCAAGGGCCGAACTTCTCAACCAGCTCGTTGCAGCCACTGGCATTAAATATGTCCACGTAGTACCTATCCATGAGCAGGAGAAAACAAGAGAACGTCACATATAAACACTGTTACAACATACAACAAGTAATATGTACAAATTGTTAACATGACCATCAAACTTACGGTATGTTGTAACTTGCCCAGTAGCCTTTCTCCAGCAGTTCCTGAGTTTTATCAGTGTAAACAATT
The DNA here is from genome assembly GCF_963930695.1 of Labrus bergylta. Taxonomy (NCBI): domain Eukaryota; kingdom Metazoa; phylum Chordata; class Actinopteri; order Labriformes; family Labridae; genus Labrus; species Labrus bergylta. The sequence continues at coordinate 15,789,376 of NC_089196.1, forward strand.
TGTCCCCTGCAGCATTAGGAAGGGGGTAAAGTTATAGGTTTGAGAATCATATGAAAAAACACTCAAATAAATCTTGTGTTTAATTCAAATAGTTTGTTAAGACTTACGGAATCTGCTCAAGCACAACAAAGAGCCCCTCTTTAGTGTCAGTCTTTCCTGGAGTGAAATGGTTGTAGTCCACAATCATCCACTGGTTGTTATATCTACAATACACACACAGAAATTTAAACAAACCTTCATTAAAATGCTACAGTTAACACTCCTCTGTGAGGAACATTCATTTGGTGTCATTTTGGCACCTCCCTGTGGGCAAAGCAGTATCTACTCTTTAATGGTTTCAGGTATTTATGATAAGAATATTGTGTTTCTGATGATGTAATTTACTTTTATAGCTCATAATGTGACACCGGTATTCATTTACTGTTAGGTCTGTTTCATAATAACCAGGTAAAAACTCCTGACAGGAGCTTTAAATGTCTGTCTTGATCGTATATCCATGTAACTGCTGATACACAGACAGCCTGATGCCCCCTGACCAGACTGACTCTCACATGACTCAAGATTATAAATGCCCTTTTCCTCTTCCTTTACTGCCATCAGTCTACATTAAAATGAAAGGTCACATATAATCTTATCTAAACTTCTCATGCATTGGGAGTTTCAACACAAGACAAAGTGTAGCAAACAACAGAGCCTGTTGAGTAGATTACTTCTGCTACGGTCAGTTAAAAGTCATGAGAGCCAATTCCTCTCTGGTGCGCACAACTCACGTTCCACTGTTGAACTTGCTGAATGTTGTGGCCCACTCCTTGCCGGTAGTAGCCAGCCGATTTGCCACGATGTTTCTCAGCCACTCCATGACCGTTCCCAAGGGTTCAACGTATTTCCAGAGCGCGGCGTTACTGTTCCCAATGGTGGTTTCTAATGTGACCTGGAGACACAAGAAAGGTTAAGAACAAAAATAAAGAAACAATACATTTAAATGCTACAGTTTTTTTGTTATGCATCATTATATCCTTCCAAGTTAAAAGGGTTTACTCACCAAGCCACTACTTAAAATATAAAAGTCATCTCCAGAGAAGATAGATCCAGGGTAAGATGAGAAGGCCTGAATTCCTCCAGGGAGAAGACTCTGGTCTGACCATGAATGAATCAAAAGTTAAAAGTCCTTAGTTAAGTTGTCTGAGATTAAGGATGTATCCAAATCATAGACAATGACAAAAAAACAGGTTACTTATATGGCTTCATATTTAGAGAGACATTTTTGAGATGGCTTCTTGAGTATGGCAGTATGATTGAAAGGAACTGTTTGAGATTTTGTGGAAAATGTTTTTCTTTTTGTTAAGTGATAGTTCTAAGACAACCTTCCATCAGAAAAGTACCTGAAGGAGACACGTTAAAGGCAAAGATGTATTTCTTCATGATGCGCAGCATGGCCTGGTACACGTTCCAGGTATCATGTGACACCAGCAGCTCCTTAGTGTTTGGCAACAGCTTGATGAGAGCAGAACAGGAGCCAGAACCAAGAGGTCGAGTTTGGCTGGATTTGTTCAGAGCTGACTCCAGGTCTTCTAAATCTCCACCCATTTGGAAAAGTCTGTTTGGACAGAGTAGCAGTGGACATTGTGAAGTAACCATTTTAAAGTGTTTGATCTCAGCAGGTTTGATGAGACATGTTTGATTAATACAAAAATGAAGACAATTACTTACAGGAAGCCAAAAGGGTTAAGGGACAAAGACCCTGTTGGAAATGAAAGCTCGTCATTGTAGCTGTCCTCCAGGCCTTTCAGCTGCAGCAGCACCAGGCGCACCTAGCAAGCAGAAAACGGATAATGAAACTTTTTTTTTTCATATTTTATCAACCCAGTTATTTTATTAAGGGTAAATGTTATGTAAAAGTCATGTTTATAGTGCTTTAAAAAACAAACATATTAAACACCAATAAAAAGATCATCACACGGTAAGAAGGATAAGTGTAGGTACATGCACAAGCACTTGCACAGCCAGAGTTGATGGGTGAACCTCAACTATCTTTGTCAGGAAGCATGCAGCAACAGTGATGACAATCTCCATAAACAGATATAGACACACGCACCAACATTAAACAAGGTAAGTGCTAATCAGACAGGGAATCAACTGCAAGAGAAGGCAAGGGTATAAAAGTGAGTCTTCAGGTATTTTTAAAGCAGTCCAGAAAATCTGCTGATCATAAGTAAGGGCAGATTGTTCCACAGTCTTGGTGCCGCTACAGAGAAGGCCCTGTCTCAAATATAAATTTAAATGTAATCGTGGGATGAGTTGAGCGGCCTAGCTGTACTGTATGGGGATACAAGTTATGTGATGTAAATTAGAGCAGGGCTGTTAAGAGAATTTTGTAAGGTATTCTGTACTGAACTCAGAGCCAGAGTAAGGAAGTTAAGAGAGTTGTTATGTGTTCCCTTTGTTTGCATCTGCAAAGAAGTCTGGCTTTGGCCTTTTGAATGAGTTGTAGAGCGTGTACAGAGGCATGATTAATACTAAAATATAGGGAACTGTAGTAGTCATCAAATAACACATGAATTACCTGGTGCCAGTAGGGTGAACTTGGCTGCTTCTCTATTTGCTCCTGAACCCACTGCATATTGGTTGCAATGAAAGCCTTAAGACGATTGCAGTAACCGGTTTGAGACGTGAAGGGTCCGCAGTAACCCATCAGAGTGTTCATCCAGTGCTTATAGATGAGCTGCACAAACAATAAATCTTTGTAATAAACCAAAAATACAGAAAGTTAAACCATATTGATAAGTTTGTACAGTTCTGTAGATTTAAGGTTTAAGCTGACCTGAGATGTGAGTGCAGCCTCCACTGCACCAGCAGCATAAGCCTGCAGACTGTCATTATACTGACTGCTGGTCGTGACCTCCAAGAAGGACCAGCTGAAAAGAAGAAAGCACGCGTGACTTACATGCACTGTGGGTGAGGATAAGAAAGAAGGAACAGGCTACAAAAATAGGTAAAAACACATGTAAATAACCCTTTATTGTGTTAACTGGACACAGCAGCAGGTCTTATGATCCTTGCCTTGGAATCACTTGTGTTTATCATGTTTTTGTTTTTTTATCTTTGAAAACAAGATTCCCCAAGATCTAGCATTTTTGTTTTTATACGGTTCCATTTTCCCGTCCTCGTCGTTTTCTTCTTCTTCAAATGTTTGTCTAATGACCAAAGTTGCATATAAATGTTACTTATTTTTTCTCCATTTTCTTTTACTGTTCAACCAATTCATACGTCTCTTGTGGTTTCAACTAATACTCTAAAAATTTGCTCAAGAGGTGCAATGCAACTTTATCCTGACCTCATCTTTTACTTCTCTGTGTCTAAGCTTATCTGAGGAGGAGCAAAGGTTAAAACAAAAAAAAAGATGAGGCTGAAATTCTAAGACGATTCTTCAATCACAGTAAATGATCAATACAATAAAAATGACGCGTTTGCAGATTGTTTAGTTGTTTTACTCGTCATATCATTTCAAAATTCCCAAATGTATATTGGTTGGTCAGACAAAAAGATATAAGCATAATTTTAACAAACGTTAGTAATATGCAAGAACTTCACATTTAATTTATTTAGCAGGGACTAATTGGCAGCGATAGAGAAGTATGGACATTTCTCCTTCGGGCCCTCGGTGGTGGACACTAGTGCTACGCAGTTTAATATTTATAGAAACTAAACAACCCTTTGATCATTTTTTACAGATTCACTTATTTAATTACAGTCGTAAAAGTATAGCCTGTCGTGCTTACTAAGCTGTCCGACATAACTTATTTCATATAGGTGTTAAAAAACAAAAAATCTGCAGCAGTAAATCTGCAGCGTCTGCATCTGAACTCACCCTGACGTTTTGATGTCATCAGTGAAGTTTCCCCAGGCTACAAAATCCTCTCGGTAGCCCTCGATGACTGACAGCTGTCCGGTTTGTTTGTCTAGAACTGCGGTTCGTATTTCAGCTCGAACAGACACACACAGTAAACACAAACCTAATAAAACAGCTAAAACCTTTTTAACACCTCCGTCGGACACATTCTGCTCCAGCGTGGCCGCCATGTTTACGACAAGAAGTCACGTGATTTGGCTGGACCAGTCACCTTACAACAGTGATTTTCCAGCCACTTATACACGCTTTAAAATGCCAGAATAAAGAAAGAACTTTTATAACATGAAATAAAATGTTATATTTTTTTATTTAACCTTTATTTTTTCCAGGTAAGTCCCATTGAGATTAAAAACCTCTTTTTTCAAGGGAGTCCTGGCATATTAAAAGTGACACAGTCCCATGGTCTGTCTTCAACACATCATTCAATAAAAAACATGTTTTATAGACACATAATCATGTAACAAAACATGGAAAGTCAGAAGTTCAAGGCTTTTATATCAGCAGCATAGCTGTGATCAGCTGGTAAGTTCATTACATCTGCTTGGCACATGCCACTCAGGACCTTATTTTGTACATGTCCTAGTTTTTATAGAAAATCACAGGAGCTCTGGTTAGAGTCGAGTCAAGGCTTCAACAACAGCTCAAAGGAAACTCAGTCTTCCACAGCCCCTCCAGTTTCCATTGTTTCCAGAATTCCTTCCAGAACCTCTGCTTTTCGCTGCTTTTTGGAAGCCACTGCCACAGAGGAACAAAGACATGGGAAAAAAAATAGTAAACAAACTGGAGGGTTGCATTTAACCATGCATGTCGTTACAAAAAAAAAATGCATTTACCATGAAAATGTTCAGCTGTTTTCCGTCTCAAAGTCTCTACCGTTTCCTCAGCATCAGCCCACTCCAGCACAAGGCGTCTCCCATAAAGATGGGTGCTGTGGCACAGCGCCGCAAACGCTTTCTATAGAGGAAACAGGGTACAGGATTTAACACAATAGTGTACACTCTAATTTAGGACAAGTGGGCAGTAAATGTCCATAAACACAAACCTTAGCATCTTGTTTAGTAAGGAAGTCAATGAAGCCAAAGCCTCTATGATTCCCTGAACCAGCTGCTTTCTTTGGAAGACGGACTGTCTTCAGCTCTCCAAATGTACTGAAAGGACAGAGCAAAGGTTTTATTAAACTGTCCTGCTCTAAACATTCTGTCCACACTTAGAGGTAAAAAAACTGTTGTATGTGTATGAAGGCTACCAGAAGAGTTCCCGAATTTCCCTGACAGTGGCCTGGAAGGGCACATTTCTCACGAGGATCTTCGATCCCGTCTGTTTCTTCTCAACTTGCTTCTTCTTACGAGACAACTCAGTGGTCCTGTAGACAGGGGGAAAGGGTTTATTAAGAAGTGACGATAAACATCAAGATATATTATGTTAAACCCAAACTAACATTTTCAAAATTATACAAAACTTCTTCTATGTTTAATATAACTAGTTCATATTTCTAATGTTCTTTCTATTTATATTCCTTTATGCTGTATTGTACTTAAGAGCAACTGAAACAGCCAAATCTCCCCTCAGGGATTATTCAAGTATTTCTGATTCTGACTTCTGATTGAATCCCAGACACTACTTTGTAAACTGAACTTATTGACCACCATTTGTGTTCTTCGCCGCGATCAAATTCCCTAAAACCCATCAGATGCTCATCTTACCTTGTGGCTCTCTCAGATATCTTCAGTTCTAACTGATGATCGTCCACCATACAGTGCTGGTGGAGGGTCAAGGGAAAAAAACACATTAGCTAAAAACAAACGTGTAGGAAAAGGATTTGGGGGTTTAAGTATTGAAATGGGGATGATACCTGGAGCTGCCTCAAGGCTTTCTGTGCCGCCTCTGCCGTCTGATATTGGACAAAACCGTAGCCCATGGACAAAAACTTTCCTGGAAATCAAACGGACAGGGTCAGGTGGTTGTTAATGCTGTTTTAGATACTAAAATGTATATATCCCTTCTTCTAGAAACCTTTGGTTCATATATGTTAACTACAATTGTATCTCAACCAAAATAATACTTTGAAGGTATTATTACATTTAAACATGTGAAAGATCCTATTTTCAATCTTTAGTACCTGTTTTATCTTTCTTCTTCGAGATGGAACAGGAATTGACTTTGCCACATTTGGAGAATGTCTGCAACACATAGAGGAACAACGTTAACCATCTCAAACATCAGGCTACGAGGCAATTCCACCTAACCCAGGACTGTATTTATGAATCAACCCACCTCCTGTAGTTTCTCCTCTGTAGTACTGAAATTAAGATTCTTAATGAAAAGCGTGGAACCCGGGGCAGACTCTTCCTCCTCCTCTTCGTCTTCTTCTTCTTCATCTTTGCCCTTCGTCTCTTCTTTCACTGCCTCCTCTTTTTCTAATACTTGACAGAAAGATGAAATGTTTTAATTTTCTAAACAATCGTTTCAGTGTTCTAAAAGTACTAAACCTGAAAAGTACTTTTGAGTTTGTGTTTGTTGGATTTTTACCTGGTTCTGGTTTGCCTGCAACAAACACTCCCACAGGAGCCCACTCCAAATACAGCGGGACGTGCTGAAACTAGAGTTCAGAGAAAGGTGGAAGTCTTAAAAGACCACACTCTCAAAAAATAAGCTGCATGTTTAGGTTTAGTCTGATGCAATATACACACCTTGCTGTAAGCGAGCCGAGTGAAGGCTCGTTTCGCCTCAGTTGGCTCCAGGAACTCGATGATGGCAGTGAGTCCAGAGGGCGGCAGAAGGACACGACCCAAAGAGCCATGAGTTGAGAAAAGCTCCTCCAACTCTGTTGTTGTCACTCCAGCTGGAAGGTTCTTCACCAGGATCACTGATGTACTTCTCGCCGTTGCTGCCTGTACACCAGGAGGAACCAACAAGAGCCAGGGTCATTAAGCACATCTGCATTAGCAATTGTTTACAGATTATTAACAAACCACAGAATCAGAGTTGCTCTTTGATTTACTTGACTGAAGGAGTCCAAACTGACACCGTTGTCGAGTAGAAACTGTCTAGTCTCTTGAACGATCTGCGTCTCTCCCAGAGCCATCCGCACTGCAACGCTTCCCTTTGACTCCTGCAGAGAAGAAAACAGAACAGAGAAATATAACGAAGCTTTAAATATGCATTAAATGAGTCACACTTTGAATAAGCTGCAATGTGAAAAAGCACAAACAGGATTGTTGTTCTTCAGGAAAGCAGTGCAAGTTCATCTAGCCTGCACATAAACACATCCAAGTACACGTTCCTGTTAAAACATTTTTTTAAACATAAATTCCATATTTCTGCTGCTTCCCTTGACTTAAATGAAGGATAGATTAAGTACTGCTGTCATACTGACTTTTCAAAGCAGTACAATCCTCTCACATAAACTCTTCAATCATTACACTGTGTTTGAACACCCTCTAAGCTTTCAAACTCACTGATCTGTTTCTGAAATTGGAGCATGTTTCACCTTTTAAGGACGCATGAAGCATTTTCCATGCATAGTAATAATGCAGGGCTGCGTTTTCAGTCTGATCACCTACTATCACATAGAGAGCAGTGATGGAGAATAAAAGAAACTCACATGGTCCAGGACTTGGCTTTTTGTCGTGTTGTATTTTTCAGCGATGGCATCTGCCACTGCACTTGTGCCCAGAAAAAGGGTGTTCCAGTTGTGGGAGCTACAAATAAACATTTGATTAATAATTCGGCTGGATTGTGAAATCTTCAAGACACAAATAATAAGTTCCTCATTCATTCTTGTTGACAAAAAGGAAAACACAAGTGCAAACCCATTTGGTTGTCTATACCTGGAACTTGAAGCTTTGTTTTTAGCATCTTTTTGCCGTTTGAAAGAAGAAGAGCCAGGGCCGCCAGCATCTGAAGAGTCCGTCTTTTCCTTCTTCAGCGTGGAGGGGAGCAGGTGAAGCATCCTGCCCTGAAAACACAAGAAAATCAATGTTAATAATCAGCCTCAACTTCATTTTTAATCAAGTTTTTGCTAATGAATAGATAAAGTACCTGAAATATATGTCCGTCCAGCTGAGCCAGAGCTGTCACAGCATTTTCTGGTATCATGTACGTCACAAAAGCAAATCCTTTAGGCTTCTTTGTGAGATTGTCAATTGGAAAGAGCACCTCTGATAGTGGGCCTGTAAAAAAAGGTAAAGTAATAAATAACTTGGACAAGAGTTCCCACCTCTTTTTTTTTTTTTTGCAGGAGCAGGTTTCATTTTATTTACCATGTTTAGTAAATAGTTCTTTGAGCTCCTCCTCACTGCAGGTGTAAGGAAGGTTCCTGACGAAGAGTCGACCTGACTCTGCAACGTCCTCCTCCTCTTCATCCTCCTTGAGTTTCCGGGTGAAGTTTCTGTCTATTTCCTTGCTCTTCTTGTCTCTCTTGGCCTTCCCCGCCGAGGCATCCGTACGGAAGACCTCAATATAACGCCCACCTGAGAACACGGGGACGAGGTCCGTCATGGTTAGTCAGAAAACATGACTGACAAAAATCACATCACAAGAGGATCAACTCTTTTTAAAAGTAGCATCAATTATTGTCCTTTTTAGATAAAATATGGGTTTACTGAACACTGCTTTAAAACAAACAAACCAATTCATTCATGGTTAACTGCATCAAGTAGGAGTGCTTACTTAAACATTTGCATGTCAGTTTTGATTTGTATGATCTTTAGAGCACTCAAGAAAACAGGAAACATTGTCCTGGAGCGAGAGATGACATCAGCAATATTTTCTAAGATACACTCAAAAAGATTCACAAATTGAAATGACAAAATATCCCCCACCTATATAGTCTTTATTCTTCTTCAAGGCCTTTTCCACCTGATCCTCAGAGTGCAAGTCCACATAAACGTAACCTGAAACACACACACACACACAGACTTATAGTATACAACAACACGCACATACAACACAACTATGTACAATGTATAATGCATCATGAAAATATTGTATTTTATGCTGAGTAATATTTTAACTGAACTAAATGGGCCAATAATAAAGTTTGTAATAACATACCGGTTCTATTTCCACTTTCATTCTTCCCAATCCTGATGGCTGCGGGCTTCAGCGGGGTCATGAACTCTCGAATTTGTTGCTAATAATGTGAAAAATAAAAAGAAGTTTGTGATAGACAAAGTAATGTACACGGGGTTTCAAGGGCTGAATATCTTCAGCACACCTCTGAAATCAGGAAGCTCTATCTCACTCACCTCTTTCACGTTGAATGGAGCTCCTCTCAGCTTGACGGTGAACTCTGTCACAGGCTCCGTCTGTAAAGAGCACATGTTGGTGTGAACTAGTTCAATCTGAAATCTCCTACTGTCCTGTGTTGAATCATTACGTCTAAACGTGAACATCTCCATGAACACTCACCTCTTGTTTGGCTGTCGTCTTTGCTTTGCTCTGTTTCTTGTTCTCAGAGGAATCTGAGGTTTGTTTTTTTGAGATGTTTTCTCTGTCTCCACTTTCATAGGCACTGTCCGTGTGCTGTACAGGAACACCATCCTCACCATCAGCACCTTCATCACCATCCTCCTCTTCATTTACCTCCATGGTGTCATCTGTTTGTGCAACCTTAGAACGCAGGTACTCCATATCTGATAACCCAGACTCCAGTGCTTCTTCACCGGCACCTGAAAGTAGCAACATGCCTCTGATACTTCAAATAGTCACATGTGTACACCTCCATGGTACGTTATTACACATGCATACTCGTTTTCTCATGTTTGATGAAGTAGAAGTAGCACATCATTAATATATCAAAATATATATTTCTCTATGCATGTTGTTATCTCCATCACAAGAAGTGAGCGGAGTTCAAAAGATTTATTTAGTGTTATCAACATCAATTTTGTCCCAGTTCAGACACTTCAGCCTCATAGTCTCTTGAGAAGAACTAAAGGCCAGACTACACCAACTTCTTCTATTTCTACATGTTTTTAAAAGTGAAATATTTCCAGGTAATGACTAAAACATGTAAATGTTTGTGGTAATCTGGGGAAAGTTAAATGGACTTGTATTTGTCTTGTGACGCTCTGTAAATCCAGACATCAGAGCTGTGTCACCTTTACAATGGGACACAGCTTCATCTCTGTTGACTGAATGAGGGACCATTATTACCAACCTTCATCTTCATCACCCTCTTCATCCTCCTCTTCCTCTGACTGGTCTGAATCAAAGTTGAGGTAATCATCTGCAGCAGGTTTCTTTTTGCTCTGAGCCTTCGCCCGTCCACTGTCAGGATCAGCCGTCTGCTGCATGCTGTCGTTCGCCCAGGTTGGTGCTTGGCTTCGATTCTGATGAACTGACAGAAACTCCTTGAAGCCCTGATCCTCTTCCAGCTGAAACACACAACACATAGACACACAATCGTTACAATATCACTTAAAATACAATATCAGAACAAAAAAAAAATGGTGTTGTTTGTACTATACATTGAGAATAACAAGTACCTTATCACAGAATATTATAAAACAAAACTCAAGAGTATCTCATGTGTTCTAGGTTCCTCTGGATCGTTGGTGGGGAAGGCCTGCTGCTATGGACCCCCCGTTTGTCCCTATCCTTCTTCGTGCGTCTTATCCCATCCACCCCTATCCCATTTTTTATTTTGTAATATAATAATGAGTAAGGTATTGTACTTGCTTTTTGTAGAGTGTCTCGAGATGACAATTGTTATGAATGGGTGCTTTACAAATAAAGATTGATTGATTGCAATATGGACAACAGCACATAATGACACATTTACTCACATTTCCAAGTGTGCTTGTGGTTTCCTTTTTGTGTTCCTTTTTCTGAGGGCAAAAAAAAAAAAACATTTGAAAAAGAAGACTTAGAAGTTGAGCGTCGCGGTAAACATTATTCTCCATTTCCAAAATAAACTAAATATACTATTTGAGTATGCAGACCCATCAGAGAGATTTAGTCTGGATGATTTCTTCAGCAGTATCACGATCTTTGCAGGGTGGGTGACCTTTAATGCTGAGGTGGTCATCATGTGATTTCATTCATTTATTCTGCATGTACCTTCTTGCTGTCAGTCTCAGCAGGAGTAGTGGGCTTGTCCGGGCCCGAGCTCTGGGTATGTTTGCTCCAGGCTTTGGCTTTAGTGGGATCTCCAAATGCTTTGCACATCTCCACCTAGAAGAAAAATTACAACTACGTGTTCACGTCCATGCAAGTAAAGTTGAAAAGGCACTATGAGATGTTTGTTGCCATGACTGCACCTTACCGTGACTCTGGAAGTGTCCACGAAGCTCTTATTGAAATGCTTCAGTGCTTTGTTCGCATCTTCTTCATCTTTAAAACCCACAAAGCCGAACTTGCGGAACTTGCCGTCCTTAGTGAACTTGAGAGAGCAGTCAGTCACAGTGCCGAAAGCAGCAAACATGGACCTGAACCTCTCCTCCTTCATCTGCACACGAGATAATAACACGGTTAGATTTTCAGCTGGATTCAAACTACCTTCTTCTGATATATGGACGGGTTACTTACCCCGTTTGGGAGGTTTTTAACGATGACTCTCGACATACTTGTAATAGTTTTAATTTCAACACTTTCGCATAAACTTGTTTTATGAATATATGTCAACAAACGAGCGTGGACTCATCCTCTAGGTCGCCATCTTGAGTGGGAGGAGCCTTCTTCTTCTTCGTTTACTCCGGCGGACGTCAGTGTTTGTGAACATTATCGCCTCCCGTTGGAAAGATGGTGAATGCCCTCGATTTAACGGATTTATTATCATTATTATCATTATTATCATTATTATTATTATTATTATTATTATTATTATTATTATTATTATTATTATTATTATTATTATTATTATTATTAATAATAATAATCCATGCAAGTAAATTCATATTAATAATAACAATAATAATAACAATAATAATAATTTAATATTTACAGTCTATGGATTTAACTCGATTTTATTTTTTTACAATTAAAAAGAAACAATTTTTCCTTAATCATATTGTGTAGACTCACTGCACTCACTGTGATATTGTAACCTGAAAATACAGATGTGGTAAGGTAGCCATCTTGGTAATCATTTTTGAATTCATCATTGCACAGAGATAAGTTGTCGTACATTTGACATATTCTGTGATGGGGTTTAAAATTTACAGTCTATGGGTATAAATGGCTTGTCACCAAATGTTATTGTGCATATTTCTGATTTTACAGTTAAATGTTTTATTTTTAGAACAGGATTTGACCTCTTTTCCCACAACTATCAATAGCATGCTCTAATTGAATGGAGCCTGATATATCTTGGTACCATTAGACCAAAGTAATGCTGAGCTTCAGTCTCTTGAGCCAAATTTAGCATAAAACTCAACTGATTTCATTGTTTGACAGCATTATTGAAGACATTTACATCTGGAAAAGATTGAAAGTATCTAAAGTATCGCTGTATTTTATGCAACAACAAAAAAAACATGAATGCAATGTGTTGTAAATCCTACATGTGACATTAAGAAAACGCTGGCCCTGCAAGTTGTAGATTATTCTTACAGGTTCACTGATTGTAAAAATAAGTGGGTCTTACTAGTGCAAACATAAATATGTAAAGTTGAATTGCTGTGGCTACATGGAAAATGCAGACTGACTGCGTGTCGTTGGACTGTGGTTATGTTTTGTGCACCACTTGTAACATCTGAAAAGATAAGCTGCTTATGTCAGGTCCTGCATTATTACTTCATCTTCAGGCCCCTGTCATGTGCAGTGGCCGTGTGTCAGAGCCTAGTCCCACAACTTCATTATTATTGATTATGGGGAGCATTGAGATCAAGCCTGGGACCAAGTTCTGGAGCCCTTTTTTTTTTTTTTTCTGGAGATATAATAAGTATAATTGTTTTGTCATGAAAATCTCTCTGTGCTGCACTTTAAAAAGCAGTGTGGGTGGTTCTTTGGCACAGAGGACGAGAGGGATGGAGGTTACACAGCTCAATGTACGCCTGGGTGTCCTTGTGGATTAATCTGGTTATGTGTGGGTCTCTGCTACAGACAAAGAACCACTTTTGAATTAAAAAAAAAAAAATAGTAGTCCCCTAGTTTAAAAAAAAAAAACTGTCACACAATAGAAACTTCCCAGAAATTACTGGCAAAGAAGGAAAGCATGACTGTAATGTGCTGCTTCAGTTTAATTTACCAGTACATATTATTCTTAACTGTTCATTTTTCTTACCAAATGAAACATTTGTTCAATGTTTGCCAAACGGAAATCAAAAATATATTGGCAAAATAAATAAACCAATTCCATCCCAGTTTATTGAGCAGCGACTTATTTTACATGTTGGGAATTTTAGTCAAACACTGAAGAGTAGCAGTCAGCAGAATTTCTTTGAATGAGTTCCCTCTTGGTTATTTGTTTCACTATGAATGCCTTGTGTTCATTCAAGTGTTCTTTAACTAAACGTTGTTCCTATTTTTATGGAACAGGCCTCCGTAATGTGTCGCTGTTGTCTTACAAGAGTGGAACCAATAACAAGATCTTAAGGAAGCGGGTTTGTGCTTTATGCAGTGACAATGTGACCCTTTTAGTGAAGCATATTTCCCATAGCCTGTTTGTAATATTTTGTCTGTTTGACACATATTTTAGGCGACTATCTATACTAGTAAATCTCTTATGCTTTCTTCCTCTGGCACTGTAAATATAGGCCTGCATGGGACACACCTCAATGAACCCCTTGTCCTCCAAAACTGAAATCTAAGAGGTTTGATTGGCACTCTGATGCTTTTCATGAATGAATCCTTACTTTTAAAAGAAAATCCTTGATAAAAGTTGTACAAACCAACATTTATTTTCACCAAAATATTACAGATTAAGATCAATTACATGCATATTTGTGGGTGACAGAACAAGACCTAATCATTCTACAACAGTACACTGAAGTTCAAGCAAGGTTCCATAACTTACAACACCTTTATTATCATGCTACATTTTCTAAAGTATATGACTGCTCTTTGTGATATAAGTAAACTCTATATAACACATATAAATCTCAACACGTGTGACCCCTGAGTCATCGGTTATGCTTCATATAGACGTCGATAACAGTATTGCTCCTGCTCCATCCACGCCATTCACCTTTTTGTGGTTGTTTGACTGGAACGCATTCTCGATTTCAAGAAAGGTTTTGTTCTTGGTTTCAGGAACAGCAAGACAAATGTATGTTGCCACTAAGGCACAGATGACCAAGAACACAAGGAAACAGTACTGCTGCAGCCCGATCTGTGAAAAGGAAACATTACAAAAGTAAGAGTCACTCTCTCAAATATCCAATATTTGTTTTCTTATCTGAAGTGTTCCAGGTGATGATTTAAAATATTAAATGAACTATTGTGATTTTATAAAATATGTTTGGACATTTACCACAATAAAAGGGAAGGCCAGGCCGATGAAGAAGAAGCTGAACCAGTTGAGTGACCCTGAGATAATGTATGCTGCAGGCCGCGTGCTTTGTGTGAATAGTTCAGCGGTCAAGATGTTAGTCACACCACCTTCATGGAAGAGAGAACAACAAAAGATATCTCTGTTTTAACTGTGGTGCAGATCAGTGGCCACTGAAAGGATGTGTTTAGGCTATACATATTCAGAAAGTTACCTGGTCCTAGGCCAAAACTTAGAATAAAAGCAAATACACACGCCATGCTCAGGTATGGGACTATAGGGTTGGCCTCCTGTGACGAAGATAAAGACACAAAAGCACAAGTGTTTGGAAATTGAAATAGCATGTTATTGTTAAATCTGTAGTAAATCATGAAGTCTCTTGATATACAAAAAAAATAAAAATGGCATAATATGGAATGTCAAACGGGTCAGGAAAAAATACAAATAAGACTAGGTAAAACATGATCACTGTTAACTTAGTTTCCAATCAGAGCTTTGAATGCAAAATTCCATAAGGCTGCTCTAGTGGAGTAAAAACCCGAAATGCTTTGTGATGTACCAATGCTGCTGTCTCCTGTCTCTTAATAAAGACCATGCAGGACACCAGATAATTAAGTACACATTGATGTTAAAGGGGTAATGAAGTGGATTTTCAATGTGTCCATGTACTGTAAGTGTTTTGTTGAGTCCTAAATGAAGGAAGGCTCAGTTTCCGTAGTAGAAACCAGGCCTGACGGTTGGTTTCTTCACTAGGATCTCTCTGTGAGAGAGAGTATGTCAATACCAAAGTCCTTGACAGATGATACTGTTTCATTTGGGTTCGCTCTTACAGTATGAATGCCGTCATTATCTGATATTTCAGAGCGGCTCTGGAGAAGATCATACATTAGAGGAGAGGTTTCTGATTAGACTACTGTATCATCTGCATAAAGATGCGCTTTAGCTGCGAGAATATCTTTCCCAATCTATTTCAAACTTTAAGATCTCCGTGAAGCTTGACTTGTGACCGTCTGAATATACACAATGGGGTTCTGAACTGTCTCCAGCATTGCCAACCACACCAACAAGTCTGCACATCCGCAGCGCATGGTCAACAGAACTAAATGCCTTGAAATGATCAAAAACACTAAAGCCAGATTGATTTTCAATTTTTGGATTCCTAAAAAAGGGTTCTGTCGGATTAAACATCCAGGCATTTAGATGTTAAATGTAAAAGCAAACTGACAAGAGTGGTCAATACCGCTAGTAAAATCACAGATGCCACTTTGTGACAGGCATGTACTGAAAACTAAAAAGAAAGCCCGGTACATAACAAGTGACCCTTCCTGTACACACCTCCTTTATGCGTGCAGGGCAAACCAGATGCACCCAATAGTCTAACCCAAAAGAATCACAAGTTTCGAAATGCCCATGTTTTGGTCATGCCCTCCAACATTTCTTACACATAGTGTCTTCTTCAATAATACAGCACGCCTCCACTTGCTCATATTGCAATCGTCTCATGCATGCTTTTTCATTAACCACTCTCCTTCCCAGAAGGCTTAATCTCCTTAAATGAACTAATCCATGCAGATATGTTTATATATTTAGTTTTTTGCCCATGAGCAGCGCTAACTATTTTCCTTACTGTAATGCTCTGTTCCTTAATGCAACCAGAGACAGTGGGTAGAAAGCCAATGAAACCAGTGAATAAAATATCATTTTTTTACACAGCTTTCTTTTTAAGGTCCTTTACCTGGAAAGTGAGTGTTAGCGTGATTAAAACGCAGCAGATACTCATCAGTGTGTAGCCTCCTGCGATGAGCACTTTCCTTCCCAGACGGTCAATGAGCAGACCCTGTGAGACACACAGCATGTCACAAGATCAAGATGACTTTTCAGGCAAAAGCTGTCTCAAACATACTCCGACCTTTCATGGTCATGTTCTAGTTTTGTTCTGTTAAATTCTACTCCACGGTACTTAAGTTTGTTTCACCCATTATGCTGTTTCACACATTTGTTCACACTTTTTTTTGCTCTCTTTCACACATGTATATTTTTCTTGCTTTTTAGTTTTTTAACATTTACTACATGATTTGTTCTTGTGTTGTTCTCATTTCTATATCAGACACATTTGTCTTTGGTGGAGAATGCAGTTCTAGTTTTTATATTCATGAATTTCATGAGGGTGCTAACTGTCTAAATGTGAGTCATATGCTTGAAGCTCTTTTCAGAGGTGCACAATGATGAGCTGTTTAGGCCTTGTTTTGTGCACTTATCCCTTATTGTGTTTTTCTGAAGCATGAAGAATCATCCCAAACAGATAGTAAACCTCACCACAGCTATGCACACAAGATAAAAGTGTGAAACTATACTTACACATGTTAGAGCCGTGACACATTCACAAGCACCAGTGCCTATCGTCACATATGGAATCTTTTCAGAGGGAATACCGGCTTGTTTGAACAAGTAATCTGCGTAGAAATAAATCTAGAGGGATCATAGCAAAGAAGAACAAACAAAACAATGATCTCTTTCCTATTGATAAGCAGTATTACAGCAGAGAAACTGATATAAGACAACATCATCATATACATACAGCATTGATGCCATTCAGCTGTTGTGCAGCGTTGAGCAGCAAGATGGTAAGAAGCTGCCAGCGGATAGTAGGATCATAGAAGAGCTCCCAGGGTTTCTTTGCTTTAAAACCTACAAAATTGTTCCTCTCCTTCTCGATTTCTTCCCATTCACTGATACAGCCAGCTGCTCCGTGCAGCTGCGCCAGAGCTGCAGACGAGAGAGCACATGACTCACTTGTTAATTGTAATTTTTTCTGCATTCATCATTCATTTAATCTGATTGTTCTGTAGAGTCCGTTTTTCGTGGATAATACCATCAAAAGGTTTACTGCAACACATCAGTTTCTTTTCACACTACCAGACTGTGGCCTCATGCTTGAACTCACATTAAGACAAATAACTCAGTCTCGAGTGATGCCAGACAATAGGGGGTCCACAAACGTTTAAGTGACCCTGTCATGTGCGCTAAATCAACCTTTCTGTGCCAAATATCCAATCAGAGCAAGTGAGAGTTTTGGTTGACCTTTTTTACATCTGGCATCATCTCCTTTGTCAATGAGCAGGTATCGTGGGCTCTCAGGGAACCAGGGCAGGATCAGGAGCTGCATGATGGCTGGGACACATGTGGTGGCGAGCAGGAGATGCCACTGCTCTTCTCTGCCCAGGAGCTCTCTGACCAATCACACAGAGATGTTTCATTATGACATGACAGATTCTGTTGAAAGGTTTATGTTTCGTATAATGAAAAAAAAAAAGTACATATATCCAGCATTTACTTGAGGCCAATCACTTGTCCCGACAAAATTCCACCAGTGATGAAAATAGAAGTTCCTGTTCCCATGGCACCACGGAGAGAGGTTGGAGCTATTTCCCCCAAATACAGAGGTTGAACACAGAGTCCAATGCCTTTAAGAAAAATACAACATGGTTAATGCCAGAATTCAAAGATTAACAAGATGATATCACATTTAAAGGATGTTATAAAGTTATCAAATGTTTTGACCATTTCTTTGCTGATGATTTACATTGTTTGTTAATATCACTTTTTTTTGTCATTGTACTTGAACGATTACTTTTTTTACATGTTCGAAATAGAAACATTTAAATAAAATGTATTAACAATAATAACGTACCTGCGTTTATTCCACAGAAAAGACGTCCAGCAATGAGTAATTCAAAGTATCCAGTAGGGTAACTCAGACCCATTAGCAAAGCAGCAAATATTGCAAATATATTATTAGCCAACAGGGCCCCTTTTCTGAATAAAAGACAGAGTGTAACTTAATTACTGAAACACAATAAAGGAGAATACAAAAAGGCATGTCTTTTCTGATCAATACCTCCCGAGCATCATAGACATCGTCCCACCGATCGTTACTCCAATAAGTCCTCCTACTGTGAATATAGACACAATAGCAGACCAGAGCAGAGTGAGAACATGGTCGGATATGTCCGATTGGTAACGATCGCTCCACGTTTGGTTGATGAAATTATGAACGAACTGGAGGAAAAGAAAAGAAAAACAACATGAAAAATAAAGACGAGGGATCCCTGATGAAAAATCTTCATCACCAGCCATCACTATGAAGCGAATCAGTGTATGTTAGTGATCATCATAATTCATGTACAGTTACTACAGACTATTCTTCATACAGTGTTCAATATGAATACATGAGGTTGAAGATATTGTGGAGACATTTGGACTGTCCCTTAGAAAAGTTATTACCATTGTAGGTGCATTGATGACGGATACATTGTATCCATACTGAAAGGTTCCCCCTATACAAGCAGCACATACAGCCAGAAGAAGAGATCTGTGTGGAAACTGCAATAAAAAACAGATGAAGAGATACACAAAGAGAATTTGACATAAAACCCATAACACCAAAACAAACAGCTGCACTCCATCTTGTTTCATCTGAATCTACATACCGTTGGTTGCTTAGTATCTTTGATTCCTTTAATAAGCAGAGGTTGATACTCGTCCATAAATTCTTTAGGCATTTTGAAGCGGTTGTTTTGCTCAGAGTATGGTCCAATAAAGTTTGTGCACAGAGACGGGTCTTTCCTTCATGTAAAGAGTTTGTGCTCAAGTGGAAACTTGAATCTGACGAGAGGCCAAGTTTATCCTGAGGATGATACAATTGATCTGTTGTCATAAAGTGACTGCGTGGTGGAGAGAATCGGCTGGACTGTGCATATCATGATTTCATGGCATCAGATCTGAATCAAATCGCGAGATTCGCCTCGGTTGTATTTCTCCAAATGAAAAGAAGGGGGACGTACTAGAGCCAGGGGCGTCAGAGTAAGGGTTGGTAAAGGGGGGTATAAGAAACCCTCATGTGAGCACGGCTGTGAATAGAAGTGGGTATGAGGAGGGGCCCATACACATTGTATAGGTAAAGGATTCTGAATTGTGTGCTACGCCCCTGACTACAGCCATCCGGGCACATGGTGTTGTGCAGAAGGTCAGAAGACTGAACATTTTTGAATGAATCGCCATGTAGTGCTGTGTAGATTAAATACCAAGGCTTCACAAACAGCTGCGGAGAAGGTTAAGGAAACTGACTGCTGAGAGATAAACTACAATAGGCTCACTGAGTACTGATTTCTTTCACAAAAAATGAAAAAAAAAAAAATGTCCAGCAGCAATACTGTCTTAATATCTTTTACCACACAAAACCCCAAATCTCAATTACGCTCAAAAAAGGCCAGTGAAAGGTCCAAACGGAACAAAAAAAGATTATGAATCAAAATTTCATGGGACCTTCAGCAAAGTGAAAACTGAATGAAACAATTTGTGTGAATTAGAACCCCCCCGATATGTGTCAAAGTTCACAAGAGCAGGAATTGAAGTGATGTGAACATCTGCAGCAAACAAAAGTCTGTCTGAATATTTTGGTTTGAAGGGGTTTGTAGAAAAGTCGGAGGTTTATAGGTTCTAATCATTTGCTTTAGTTTGATTAATAAGTCAACTGCTAATGTTTTGTAAAGCTTTTAATAATGTGACGATCATTAATTACACATTATGATAATCTAATTATAACCAAATAAAAATGACTGTCACATGAAATTCACAAAACCTGGAAACTTGCTGTAAATAATGGCATTAAAATGATCTATAGGCAGGTGACTGACTAATATACAAAGTTTATATTTATACAGTTATTGTGTTTAGAAAAAAAAAAATTATTACAATGCATAACCCCTTTCATCACAGAGAGTTCCTCATTCAATAGTAGTAGATATAGTAGTCGCCCGTTCATATTCTAAGACCACATTTGATAATATTGAACTCTCTCTTCTTCACTTCAACTTGTGCGATGGATACTTTAATTTAAGCAAAGCATCATCGTCCAATAAGTATAAGAAAAATAAACTAAAGAAACCTTGTTGAGCAAAACTCTGTTTACAGGCCAAACCTCACACAGCTCCCCTTACATGGTCTTGTCACAGGCCGTCGCAGAACTCAAATAATAATGCATGTGTGAACAAATACTCATATTCATAGCATATTGGCTTCAGTTCAAAAATTAATCACGTGGAAAGCATACATTTGAATCTAAGCCTGCTCAGGTGCTAAATGGTTCGTAAATGAGCTCAGTGGGTCGATTGCAACTCACCGTTTTCTCTGACTCCCTAGTTCCATTGCTGATTTTCATTTTGGATGCTGCCCTAAAAAATAAGTGTGAAAGAACCACGGATAATGGATGTTCCACTTCAGTCTCAGCACTTACATAATGGTCCCTGTTGTCAGGGGCAGCATATGATCTCAGGAGAGGCGGGAGGGTCTGACTCATTAACTTCTCAAACACATTCCTAGCCCCCGGGTGGCCTAATGAAAGGAATGCTGAGTCAAAATCAGAAAATAATATTGCCCCTTTTATTTCTCAGTGCTCACTAACAGGAGTGGACTGTATTTTGTGTAACAATTTTCAATAATTTGTATGCCTACAATCCCTTTTTTATGTATTGGAAAGTAATCTCACAGTGTCACTTGGAGAAAGGGTTTCACTTTACTTCATTCAAGATCATCATGTTAACAGCCGATCATAAAAGATGACACTGTTAGATTAATGATTCTTACAAGTCTGTTCATATTTTGAAATGTATGTCTCTCTAAATTGCTTTCCAAACTTCACATTAAGTCTGTGGCCCTTCATAAAATGAGACACCCACACCGTGCTAACAACGGTGTGGGTTGAATCAATTTAGGTCAGTGGCATAACTTTTTTTATTTTAGAAATTTTACACAACAGTTCTAGTAAATAGCTAACAATATCAGCCCGTAAGCTCTGTGAGGCTTTTCAAAGGCATGCTGCTCTGCACGAGTTGAGAATTTTACTGCCATAAACTTTTAATCCTGCATCAGCCTCTGAGAATTTGCAAACAGTGGGAATTTGAGTCTCAAAGTGAAAATCCTCCTTACACATAGAAATTAAACATGCAATTTCTTTATCATGAAAAGTTCCCGATCAGCTTTGTAAGCAGCAGACAGTGGGAAGTGATGATGTCATCCTCAGACTGAACACGATGCAGCTCTGCAGACAGCAGACAAAAGAAACACTCATGTGACGCTGTTTTGGGCTGTTTGAAAACACATGTGATTCAAAGCTAGAAGCTCTCTGCCAAAGAAAATCCTTTTGAATGTAATATATTACAAAAACTTGTTTGAGCTACTGTACTCAATAACAGTCAGATAATTGTCAGAAATGGTACGCTCTTTGTGTGCACAGTTGTGTTCAGGTACACGATGAGCCATAGCAACAGGTGGTTATCATGTTCTCCATAGAAGAAGAAAAGGCTTCATTTTGAAGGGGTGTTTGTGGGACTTAAGTGTTTCATGTCTCAAATCTACTTCTACAAGAGAATAAGTTTAATCATGTTATTCAAATGTCCATAATCTCTATTTCTGTTTATTCTTTTGGAGACTGAAAATGTGCTTGTAAATTTATGGCAAGACTTTATGGATGCTTTAAATTTCCATGTTTGGTAGGTTCTTTTTACAGACTCCCACAAGTTTTCATCTTTTATCACATTTTGTTTGTTAATGTATATCTCAGTTTTACTTTTTCTAGTTTTTCTTCTGCACAAATAAAGAATTCAAAAACTAAACTAATCAAAGCAGCTGTGCAGATGAGCCGGCCGATTGGCTGTCTTGTAGAGCAGTTATTTTCAGGTGCACTGGGCACTTGTCATTTTCATGATGCAAATAAACAACAGCTTTCCAAAGTTGTGTAGAACAATAAACAATTAGGATTTGGGTTTAGCTTTTCTCTGTAATCGGAGGATTGCTTGGGTTAATCCCTCTTTCGTGGTTCTGACTCTAAATTCCAGAAATGCAAGCTTTGATGTTAAAAGCTGGGGCCAAAATAGCAACGATATTCATTTCTTAATTTGATGTTGTACATAGTGTAAAGGCAGTAGTGAAATGTGAGGAAATCCGTCAACTCACATACTTCACCACAGGACTGAGGTAGCTTCCTACTTCCCTCCAATGTTACATTGCTTTCTTATTCTTTTTCTTGCAGAGGAAAGAAATCAACTTAATAACCACTTTCAAGTCAAATATCTAATAAATCATTTATACCACAATGCTTTGGAGTGATGTGACTACTAGGGATTGGTATGGATACTTCTAAAATAAAAACTTCATTTGCGATTATGCCCATGATAGCTTGGCTTACTTAAAGGTGCACTATGTAGTTTTGGTAAATAAATTTGAATGTTGGAGAAGTGTACAGATTCCATGGTATATGTTCATAACTCTATAGATAAACTGTCCTCAGAGGAAAATTTGGTCCCTGTAAGTTTGAAGATAAAATGATACGCGAGAAGAAATGGTGGGGGGAGGTGAGAGACCGTAACTCTCCTGGTAGCTTTTAAGCTCTAAATAATGTTCCAGGGACTGTTTTTTTTTTAAATTTAAGTAAAGTTTGTGTATTCAGTTCAGAAACCATAGCATGAAATTATTTCACAACTTTCAGATTTCACCACCAAAACTCCATAGTGCACCTTTAATTAAAAAATAAAAATAAAGAGAAAATTGAAGAACACATGGGTTTTAAAAAATATATTTAGGACTCATTTTATTGTTGAGGTGGGAAATTAATCTGTGCGTAGGAAGCAAAGTTTTGAATTTTCATCAGTTTAGTCATTGCTGGTGTGGGGTTACATGGCATTTGCCCTGTTGGTAATCCAAACGAAAGCTCACACCTGGGACACCCTATACGTCTGAGCAGCGCCTCGCCACAATGCTGTTACTCTCGCTGTGCTTGTTCAGGCCAGCAGGGGCACCAGGGAGTTAATGACTGTTTACGATTAGGGGCGCTATAGGGGCTGGATGGATTATGAACAGCAGGAGCTAAGGATTTATGACGCAATAACAAATAATTCTACAGAAAATGCTGTTTCATTATCCAGAGTAAAGAATTGTAATGCGTGTTATCTTGTTAACTACCATGTTGGATACACAGGAACAAATCAAGCGCCATCAATAATGTGCTATATATCCTGAACAAATCAAATTCATCAGCACACAGAAACACTAATTGATTTATACAATGCCAAAATTTTAAGCATAATCAACTGTAGAAGTTAGTTAGAATTCAATGTGCTGGTTGATAAGGCCGTCATATCTTAAATTAAAAAAAAAAAACATCTCCTACCCACTCCCTGCTAGCTAAAGGGTGGCTAAAGTTACCCAGTGTTAGGCACATACATGAAAAAACACAACCTACTTTGAACTCAAGGCGCAAACTTATGCTCTTGAATGCAGTTCGTTCATTAAGTCTTTTTCTTCAACCTTCTCCTTGTCTTCATTATATACTGTATATATATATATATGTTCAGATATCTGCCACACTAGCAGTTAGCATCCACGTTGCTCCAATTTGAACGGTCTCATTATTTTCAAAACCGACATCATCCACTTCCCTTCTCCAAACGAATCATAATTCGAAAATTTGCTTTGAACTAGCATTGTATCTCCCTTAACTCTTTCCAGTCTGTGTATTTCAATCAGAGCTGCACTGACAAGAACAATCAAAAAGCAGTCTATGGTTCAGATATTCAAACGTACCTAGCACAAGAAAGGCTCAGGTAAGAAAAAAGAAAAAGCCCTTTGCGACTTCGTTCCCACTGTTCACAGATTTGCAATCTGTAATAATAAATTTACAAACAACTTATACTAATTTATACAACTAATTTTTTCAAGGCCTAGATGAGAAATTGTTTTGGATTGTCTCATAAAACAATTCAGATAAATTAAAGGGGAGATACTATGAATATTATGAATCCACTTTTACAGTGACTTTGAACTGTGGGTAACCTGAGTGTCTACCGACCCACAAAATGTGAAATAAACCCATCCAGTCCTTAATTTGTGGTCTGCATAAGTCTACAAAACAGAGAAAAGTGCCCAGTTTTCACCTTGTGATGTCACAGTGGGATTTTGATAAAAAAATAAAAAAATAAAAAAATAAAAACATCCCCTCCCCTGATAGCTCCACCCACGGACTCCTTTGCATTTAAAGAGACAAACACACCAAAACGCAGCGTTTTGAGAGAGCTGGTTTATACAGGGTCACAAACCTCCTCTGAGGCCTGATTCATGTTATATTTTAACCAAAGCACAGCACAGATGTTTCATTTATATATAATATGTCCTCTTTAATAGAATATCATGAGACTCCACTGTTCATGTTTAGTCTGTTGCTCGTGTGATGTCAGGGTTTGACCGCTGGAGGGCGCTTCATCCGCACAGGAGCCCGATGTGCGACACTGACACTCTTCCCCCGGAGGTTTTATGGGGACCCGCTGAGAGGCGGCTGGTGGCTGGTGGTCATAATGTCGGGCAGAAAGCCTCGGTCTGTGGCAAACCCCCTGGAGTCTGCGATCACTACGCCGGGGGAAAGGATCCTGAAAGAATGCCACAGTCTGTATGTCGACAGCGAAAACGGTAAATATTCAACAACCAGGTTAAAACGAGCCAACCTTTCAAGTTGGTGAAGACCATGCAGCAGAAACAAGCAAGCCTAGTTGTGCTGTTATATAACTTTGTGGATCAGTTAGACTCTGAAGTTTGAGATGGTGTTAAAAGTGAAAGCCTGTAGGTATGAGGTGGGGACTTGTTGGTGGTCTGCAGCAGCTGTCGGGTCACTGATAACATTGATAACTGAGGCTTTTCTGCAGCCTGCAGCAGGGCAGCGCCTCAACTCTGTCAGGTAACACCCCTGCACCATGTTGTATGGCAAACTGTTGAGCCCAGAGGGGCTAGGACTGAACCAACAACATGTCTCTTTTGTGTGCTGGAAGGTGTACAACAATACGTCTTTTATACTGTGAAGTTCACTGAGCGTTTCAGAGCTCAGAGTCAATGAGGAGCCGCACTGTGTCCTGTCTAACTTTTACACTAATATTGTTACAGTAGCTGCATTATACAGTTGATCATCAAACCACTTCTTTTTTTTTTTTGTCAAGTATTAAGCTAATTATGAGTTCGTTTTGGATATGTGACAAAATGTATTTTTGTTTCTTTACTCCCCTATGTCACTTCACTGAATATATTGAGGTTGTAGACAAGAGGAACATTTAAGGGTGTCACCTTGGGCTTGTAGAAATAATGATCCAAAATATCCCCCAAAACACCAGATCAATAAAAAAAAACACATGATCATTCCATGTGAGTTATGACAATAAACATTTGTTGCAGCCCTTGTCATGGTTAACTAACACAAGAGAAAGAAACGGGTTTGTATGATTTTGAGCGTTCTTGACTACAGTTTCACCTTTGACTGACACTCTTAACAGGTAATATAAAACTTCATTTCAGGAAGTTTTCTGGAAATGATTAAGAGGCACAAACTTAAAAAAAAGTACGATTTATTCAGATGCCAGTATGGGCTGCCTTACAACTCTGAAATAACCATTCAGCAAACTGGTTTCATTGCACAGCTGTTAGATTTTCAGTATATCACTCTGGTATAGCATCTCTAAACCTTATCCAGGATTTCTTACAAGTTCAGGGATCAATGTAGAAGGAAAAAAAAGCAAAAAACATCTTGAGTAAATGGGCATTTTTCTAAATGCTTCTCATTATTATATATCTTTTTAGATATAATGTTGATTAAATGTCCGTATAGGGACAAACAATGCTACTTCACAGAGATCAAGGTGATGTCTTCGAATATGGGTCATGTCAAAACTATTGCTGAATTACCATTTATTCATATAAATTGATTTATGGCAAAGGAAGGCAGCACATTTGTATCTGAAGCTGTACATGTGTGGCAGTATTTTCACCGTTTTTACTTGAAGAATAACTCAAGTAAATCAAAATAGTCAACAGTTACTTTGCTGTCTACAAAGATGTATTGAGCACCCAGTAGTTCTCTTTTCTTATGTGTATATAGTTGATGTAACACATTGCATTGTGATGATGCAACTTTAACTTCTCCATGCCCTGCTTATTGTGTGTTCATGTTTTTGTGTGTTTTCAGGCCTGGTGAAGATTGCCAGCAGCCTGGGAGTGTGTCTCCTGCCTCCCAGGAAGAAGATAATAGTGATGATAATGGGTAACCATTCTGCAGGGAAGAGCTCCTTCATTAACTGGTAAAACATTTCTCTTTTGATGGGATCTGTGGCCTTTAGGAATTAAATGCTACACTCGAGTCATTGAGGGATTTGCTATCATTTAAGAAACCGTGATGCTGTTTAAATAAGTAGCTTATGTTTTATTTTTTTGATATTGCAGCACTCAGTTGAAGGGAAATATTTACGCTCTAGTGTTGAGTTTTACGATAATCAACATTTGCATGAGAATAAAAACATACTGGGCGGTTGTGGCTCAGTTGGTAGAGTCATTGACTCTCAACCGGAAGGTTGAGGGTTCAATTCCCAGCTGAGTAACGTGTCCTTGGGTAAAACACTTAATGTGGCGGTGTATGAATGGGATTAGTTACTTCTGATGGATGATACTACATAGCAATCACTACCATCAGTGTATGAATGTTATACTCTTATTTTATGCAAATACTTTAGATGTTTATCCTGACAGTTCTCAAGTTTAGTTCTGAGATCTGACAGATTGGAGAGGACAAGAAAGTCTGTTTGTTCTGAGTTCAAATCACTCTTCAACAAGTCCTCTTATTAATAAACTGGTCTTTTTAAAGTGATTAAACATTTTTTAGTTTAATAGATGTTAAACCAATTGACACGCTGTGATAAATGACAGATTGCTGTATTCATGCATTGAAGCTTCCCTTTTCGATGTAAATGAAAAGTAAATAAGACAGTCAGACAGTTGGACAAAATGAGCAATATGAAGATGTCAATTTGTACTCTTGCACTGTGAATACAAGATGAAAGGAACAAATGGTTGCTGCAGCTGTCTTTGATGTGGATTGCTGTGGTTTCAGGTACGTTGAAGAGCACATACAGAAAGCTGGCGTCGCCATCGAAACTCAGGGCTTCACGTTCATCACAAGTGGTCGTAAAAGAGAATCACTGACGGTAAGAAGAGCAACCATCACTTCTAATGACAGACTTAATATGCAACGTTATTAAAAGCTTTTACACAGATCGACCAACTTATGCATGAAAACACAACAAGCAGCTTTATTTTGCATGCTTCAATTTCATTAATTGTGTTCTTGACTGTCGCTAATTCATATTCAGTTTAGTTCTTGACTTGCAATCTGAAGTTGTAGTCCGATATATGTCCGATGTCAGCCTTTATGCAGTCAGTGGTGATTTCTCTTTCTGTAGGCTGCTCCAATAAGAGGCTTTGAATAGAAACACACACACACACACACACACACACACACACAGAGCAGAAGGATTATCTCCTACATACAGAAAAATCTTTAAGAACGTGCACTGAGCTTGAGTGCAAAGTATTGAGAAAGGAAAGCATACTCCGTTGTAACTTAGACTAGCTGCACATAAACATTTATCTCACCATGTGACTGTCTTTGTTTTGTCACTCTTTCACAGGGAAATGCAACGCTGCATCTCTACCCTCACTTTCGGCCACTCCTTGAGTTTAAAGGTGAGTCTTTTCTTCATGTTTCAGCATCAGAAACGTCTTTTTAAAGTGCATGCTAGTCCTATGCTAAAACTCATTCTTGATTAGGAGCCGCTTTATGTGAATTTGCCTTGAATACTGAAACCAGCTTGTTTTCTCCTCTGCTGTGTTGTTAAGATCAGCACCGCAGTAAACCCCCATATCAAGCTTACAAATAAGCCGTATACAGTGACAGCCGTTTGCTGTATGTATACAGTGCTGGGATCTCTTCTCTTTCTCATACAGCTGTCTGCTGTTCATGAGAGGAGCTGTTGGGATGTTTGGAGGTATTATGACTGGATTTCAGTGTTTTTCTCACTTACTCTCTTTAAACACATCAAACAAATGATCACCAATGTAATGGATGCACCGTCTTCTACTTTAAATAATGATTCATATAGTATCCAGAGAGAAATTAAGAGGGATAGAGAGAGAGAATGAGAGAAACAACTCCAGCTCTCAGAGGGACACTGTGGAAAGCTCCATGCTGCACACCAGCTCTCTCCAGGCTCACCACCAGCTACCTGTGCTTTACTCAACGTCCTGCCAGTGCCCTGTCAGCGTACACTGCATCACTGCAGGGTCCCTCTTTGAGCTGGATCACCTTCTTTCTATCTGTTTCTCTCTTTTCTTTCTCTCTCTCTCTCTCTCTTTCTCTTTCTCTCTGCAGTTTATTGTTCGACACTTATAACTGAATCCACACTTTCATTCAGTTCGTTTATCATATTCAGAATCAAACTACAATGATGACTGGATACTATACAAATCAGTTTAACATAGTTTAAGGCAGGGGTGCGGCCCTTGAGGGGATTTTTTGTGGCTTGTGACTTCAAATGAAGAATCAGAAGATTTTGGTCCGAGGCCTTGATTGAGATTGGCACATTATCTTAGTTTTCTTTTTCATGTTAACAAGGGCTGAACAATATTCCTAAAATAGAAAATGTTCAGTAACATGTATGTTGTTGTTTTTTTTAAATCTACAGCTTTTACTATTTTCCACATTTTTTTGTAAACTATGAAAAAAAACTTATGCAAAGTTTTTGCAAACAAGCGGACTGTTGTTTAACCGTTTAATGACCTGAGCTAAATGCAGAAAGCTTTCCTTTTATTAAAGGGTTTCTTTAGCGAGCCTTTTGATTCTGATCTACAAAGCCTTCCTATTTTTACAAACTATATTTTAAAAAACAAAACCTGTGGCCCGCGAGCGATTCTAACACGACAATTTTGGCCCGCAAAAAAAAAAGTTTGGACGCCACTGGTTTAAGGAAATGTATCAAAAAATTGTCAAAAAGTATTTTTTAAGCCCAGGATTTAAAAGATGACTTTTTTTTGGGATGAAAGAAAACCCTGTTTCATCCTTTCTTTCTTTTTTTTCTCTTGTTGTTGTTAAATCATCTTTAATATGTTAAAAAAAGAACTTCAAAGGGTTATTTTTTCAGCCTGATATGTGCTGCCCCCATCTGGTCAAAGAATACATTATGGAGGCTTGTGATCTGTTAAGCATTACCAAAAGCATTATCATTATGAAGCATGATGTTTCATTTGAGATAGTTGCAAATGAGGTTAAGTGTTCACAACATTAATTCATCACCTCAGTCATAAGACCCTAACACTGTCTGCAGCTTATCCAGTACGTATTTGGTGATAGTTTGATGTGTTTACACGGAGTAGGCGGTAAGAATATGGAAATCATATTTTAATATACAAACAAATTCAATGTGACTTGATTAATAATGATTACATGTGCTGCCTGAGAGTCAGCCAAACCACAGAATGTAGTGTCTGAACCAAGAGCACGGTTCATACTGTAGGTCCTATATATGTTCTCTGTGCTATATGGGCACATATATGTGCTATATGGGCACCTGTCAT
Organism: Labrus bergylta; assembly: GCF_963930695.1. Taxonomy (NCBI): domain Eukaryota; kingdom Metazoa; phylum Chordata; class Actinopteri; order Labriformes; family Labridae; genus Labrus; species Labrus bergylta. Next base: position 15,819,216 of record NC_089196.1, read on the forward strand.
TTGCTGAGTGTGGCCTCATTTTGAATGGTGTGCTGTCAGTTCACAGCAATCTCACATTAGTCAACTTTAAGCTAATAAAAAGGTTTAAAATGTCTCTTTAAAGCCCAAAAGACACAAGATTCTATCACAATGTATTCAGTTTGCCAGCCACAACAAGTAACAAACCAAAGTATTTATGGGGTGCACATGACAGGACTCATTTCTCCAGATGGAGCTGGTATCTCTTAACATTATACTGTACCCCTGGTTATTTTCCTGTATGGCCTGGTTACTAATTAAGATGAAAAGCCCTGATGTGTGTGGGTTACACAGGCGACCCAGCTAATACAAAAAGCTTGAGTGAGGTTGCTTTTCACATAAAGTAAGCTCAATTTAAAGTCACAGTGAGAAACCTTCAGTTTGTGCTGACTTTGCCCCCCTGTCCCCCATGTGGACGGAGTGGTTTCTCTTGTTTCTTTGCTGGTTTTGTTCCTGGAATGTAGAAGTTGTCTTGTGATTTCATATCACCCTCTGTAAATGTTTGCTGCGTCCAAAAAGGATCAATTCGTCTGACTCCATCCCCCATGGCAGTGGTTTTAGGCATTAATGATAAAAGCATAGAAATATGGATCTTGTCACATGAATATTCAGAAGCATCAGGAGTTATCTGTTTCAAAACAAATACAAAACTCCTCACATAGGAGCATTAAAACATGTCCTCCACCATGTGCTTTCTTATGACTATTTATTTATGTTATTGCTTATCCCATGTCTCTCGTGATTTAAGCTTTCACTCTGATGACTCAACGCTGAGTCATTCTTTGACGTGTCAAGTTTTTACCTTTTAATTCAGAATCCTGCTCCCCTCCTGTTACATCTGTGCAAGTAGTTTCTGAGATGTGATCCCTGTTGAGATTCCTCTCACATGGAAGAAAGTGTGACATGATTACAGCACATTGTGCCTAGACTATCGCTCTCAGCTCGCTGTGCAGCAGCAGCAGTGATCTGAAGCTTCTGGATGTTGAGGTGGTCGTGAGGAAGAGTCTGGGTGTGCCTTCTGTCTGAGGGGGAGGGGAGCAATGTGTGTGTGTGTGTGTGTGTGTGTGTGTGTGTGTGTGTTGACAGTTTAAGTGTGGAGAGCGAGGGTTCACTGGGTGCGGACTGGGAGCGCTCACGGTATGGCTTGTGAGTCACACGCCCCATCGACAGCAGTGCAGTGGAGTCAGGAGGAGCTGCTGAGAAATGTCACAGCCGTTAGAGACGCCTCAGCCCCGACTTCAGCAGCAGCAGCAGCAGCAGCAGCAGCAGCAGCTCTACACCGCAGGCCTGACACTTGCACAACATCACCCATCTACAGCTGGAAATCTTCTTATCTGAAGCTCATCTCTGCCTCTGAAAATCCACTCTATCAGGAAATTGTTCACCTGTCACAGCAGCTGAGGATGACTCATCAAAAAAGCAGCGTTTATATTTATGTGGGAGTAGCAGCTGATTTTACAGTTTGTTCTCTTTCGGGATGTGCATGGAAGTACTTTTTAATGTCATTCCAGGCTTAGCATGAAGGACGTGTAACTCTGTATTTTTGTCTTAAACTTTGCAACCTGTTGTCATGAGGTCAGGCTGCGTGAGAGTTTTAACCTCACAGGTGAAATGTCTAATTTTGTTTGTATGTGGTTGTTTTCTATGCCCTTGCACTTAAGTGAAATGTGCATTGTGTCTTGTTTGAACTGTTTGTCCAACACGTTCTTTTTTTAGTCTTGGTCAATGCAGCATTATGGCAGCCTTTGCCCTTTTCCTCGTGTATGAGATCTCCAGCGTAGCCTTCTCAGTTACAGCCACTTGAGGAACTTAGCACGCATGGCAAGCATCGCTCTCTTCGCTTCACTTTTAAAGAAAAAAAGCCTGGCATGTGTTGTATTTCTTTCATGGGTTGTGTTAAGATGCATGCATGTGTATATTTTAAATGATTCTGAAGAGGGAAAGTAAAGATTAGCAGCCTTCTAGAGAGCGAATGAAAGGATTTCTCCATCTAATGTTTGATGCATGAAAGCAACAGCCATCCTGTCGCCTTTTGCACAAAGTAATATCTAAATATTGCAAGACAATTGGAATATACTTCTAGGAGGTGTTGAAAGAAGCATATGCGTTGATGATGTGTCCATGCTGATGTAAGAAAAACATAAGGGAATGCTAATGTGCTCCAGCAGCAGCAGCAGCTTTGCTCTCTGCAGTACAATGATGTGATTTGTGCTGCCTGTTAACACCTGCCTCCTCCTATGAAACAGCCTCAGTCTCATCCCGGGCCTGTATGTATGTGTGGGGGATGTGGAGCAAAGATGAGGTTGTGTGTTGGTGGATGTGGGTGGGGTTTATTCTGTTCATAGTTGGTGTTTGTCTGAATAGTGATCCTGTTCTGGTGCTCAGACTCAGGGTTTCAGGGGGACCTGTATGTGGCTTGCTTTGGTGTCTCGTAACCTCACAGTGCGTTGCCTCACAGTCGTTCTTCACTGGCTAGCTTTATGTCCCACGCCCCACGCTAAAGCTGCCAGTTGAAGAGCTGTTGTGTGTGTAACCATGACAACAGATCAGCGCAGAGGGAACTGTGAAAAAACACATTAGTTATTAATGTTTTTAAGCTTTCGATTGGACATTTTATCAGTTAGGGTGTGGCCTACTGCCAGACGTTCTCCCATGTGTTCGTGCATCTACGTAGTACGATAAAGTACATGATCTTATCTCGGATCATTCAGTACATTTTGCGATTTAAAATACAAATGCACACTTCCGGAAAAACGCAAGCATTGAAGTCGAGAACAGTTGAAAGTGTTCTTGATCTTTAGTGTCACCGTCCTCCCTCAGGGGTTCAAGTATTGACCGCACTGCGGCTTCCAGTAGCACACAGTAATACAGTCATTAGAGGTGACAGCTTCCTGCAGGGACTCAGCTTTTATTTCATCATCAGTGTTCTATTATGAGTTTATCCCGAGGGAAGCACCTGCACACACGCACTGTTTGTGTTTATTCCAGGTGTTACGGACTATCTGTCTGCTGAGATCTCCACCTCCAAACAGAAGAAGTTCAGTCTGGTTACATTTGTGGACACGCCGGGTTTGGTGGACGGGGACATGGTCTACCCTTTTAATGTCAACAGTGCCATCACTTGGCTAGGTATGTCTTTGCATCTGTAAGTGTCACTTTCTACTCTAAAGCAATTTTTGTCTCTCTAATGGATGTCTTTTTTTCTTTTTTTGGTGCAGGTGAACAGTCTGATTTGGTGTTTGTGTTCTTCGACCCGATGGGTCAGGCGCTCTGCAAGCGCACACTCAACATCGTGGAGCAGCTGAGTGAGAAATGTGGAGACAAACTGCTGTTCTATCTCAGCAAGGCAGATGAAGCCGGGAAGGAAACGGACAGGCAGGTTAGTCCAATGATCATGTGTCTTTTTAAAACAAATGGATTTGATCTTGTAAAAATTTAAGTTAACCTCAATAAAATGTCCTTGTTTTTTTTTCTCAGAGGGTAATGATGCAGATAGTCCAGGAACTGTGTCGCCGTCCAGGTCTTAACAAATGTGGTTTTGATATGCCTACTATATACATACCCAACCCACAGAAGGTAAGACTGTTTGCTTGCTTAATGTTTCTGTGATTGATAGTTAACATTTTGAGATTGTCTAGTTTGTCATGGCATCTGAAAAAAACTGTGTCTGCCAAGAAAAGAAAGTATCAAATACCAGGATGCACTTGTTTCACTTACCGGTACTTACTTGACTTTTATTTCTTACAAGCAAGAGCCTTCCCCCATATGACTAAGTAGAGAAACACGTCTCCTTCTTTAAAGCTTTTAGAGCAATACACTTCAAGTTTATGCATGTGGCCTCACTCCAGATGTGATTGGAACGCTTGTAATTGGACTGAGAATCCAATCCTTCCTTATGTATTTCCCATATGACTTACATATACATCCATGAAATGATCCTCATCCCTTAACTTATTCATACATATCCATTTTGTACACAAAAATACATTAAAGGGATACTTCAACCATTTGCATTAAGCTTTGTATCGTTAGAAACCTGGTAGTATTTTTGAATGGTCGTGCATCCCGCCCTCATTTTCCCCTGAGATGGGAAATCTTTGTATTTTTATGTCTGAAAAGGAGCTTCCAGTGATGCAAAAATCGTCATTTTGTGTCACTGGAAGCTGTTGCGGTTAGCGGGGTGAAACTACAATGCTCGTTCAACCTATTTCCTAGTTCGACCACTGAAGCTACAGACCAATCACAGATCAGTGGGTGGGAACTCACTCCCAGAATCGAAACGTAACGTCTGCCATATTGCTTGGAAGCTATGCTAACAGGCCGGGGCCACCGCTGGCCTCAGCAGCCGAGAAACAAAACCAGCCTGTCAGCAGCAACCGTCTCGCCGCTATATTGCTATATTGCTGGACGGCGCCGGCCGCTGCCAGCTCAGCAGCAGAGACATAATGCCTGCCTGTCGGTGGCGGTGAGGACAAGGAGCCCGGGCCGGCTCGAGCTGGGGTGGACTGGTAGTGTTGGTGCTCTCACTGTTTGCCTATGGACACAGACATAGAGTCTGTTTTCTGCCAGGAATTTCCAAAATACCGATTCCATCTGGAAGAAATCTCTGAATCAGTTGAGGAAACGGCCTTATGTGTTGAAGTAAACATGTCTCTAAACCTGACCTTAGTGGGAGTGGCCTGCGGTGCTGTGCATTCTGGGATTTGGTGTCTCTCATCCACATGAGTCAAAAAGACACTTTCTGCCTTTTCACGGCCAAGAAGGCACCAACTTCAAAATGTATTTCACATTTCTACTACATCTATGACCCAATGTCAGTACAGTTCATTTTTCAGCGGGTGAAGTATCCCTTTAATAAGTATCCCTCACAAGACAGGAGCCTTTTTTTTTCTTTTCTTTCTTTTCCTCTTTTAGACGTCAGACCGGGTCTGATCTCAGGTCAGGATTTAAAGCTCTCTGCTTCCTTTGGGGTTGAACTGCCATTGATTGCTTTTGAATGTAAATTCTCCGTTCCAGGTTTCCTGGTGGCTCCTGATGGCTGGAACAGCATGATTAATTTTGCAACAAGATGAATGAGAGATTTATCTACTCGGGGGGGGGCAGGGGTTGTAAACCATGGCCCCGGATCAGCCACCTTTTACATTTTCAGCTCCAGTCTTGAATTATTGCTGCACCATCTTGTGATCTACAACCACAAAGCTCCACCACTGATGGTAGATTTGTGCGTTCCTGCAGAAGTCCAATTTATTCTTGTTGAGCGAGTGCAGCTTAACTTCCTGCAGAGTGACCAAAGCGTCAGTCAAAACACCCTCAGGATTAGAGTTAGAAGCAGCATTTGTTGTCAAAGCTTCCAGACCTTTCCTTTTTGAGATACACATCTGAACATGTTTGAACAATTATTCCAAAGAGGATGCTGTTGTTGTTGTTCTTTTCTTTTCATTCAGTCCTTTACAACTTCAATAAAATAACAAATCGGTCCTTAGAAAACAAATGATGAGAAAAATAGAAACTCTCCTTTATGTTGTAGAAAACTGTTTTCTTGCTCAACAATATCAGTACAAACAGTATGATGGGTTTGGATTCAGAATGAAAGACACCAGTGTTTTTCTTTGATCAAGTTTAAACCCTTTGGCGTTGTGACCAAACTTTATCCTTTAGTCCAGAAAACCAGAAGGATCTCAACACAAAGATACACCATAAAATAAAAGTACACTGACGGTCTCTGCCCTGGTATTTGAAGGTTTAATATGGTTTTGTGATTATATATTGAATGTTTCCTTTATAAAAAAATCAAGTAAAAAATAAAATAAATCATGCACTTTTTCCTGTGTTTTCCAGCCGAGCCGCTGTGTGAACCAGATCGATGGAGTGTGTCAGACCATCGAGAAGACCATAAACCAGGCTGTTCAGAAGACTTTGGATCAGCTGGAGAAAGACTGTGACCTTATCTGTTCCACGATCAGCAGCAGAATTGAGAAAGACAGGTTTGACTCTCGACATACAGCACGCCGTGTTTCACTGTGTTCAGGCTACAACTAAAGCTAATTAACCCTGATGCAAGATGCCTCCTGCAAAGCCGGAGATAAGAGTCGACAGATATTACTCTCTGCAGAAAATGTGATATTAAAACCAGATTTCTTTTGTGCGCATGCAGGGCTGACGCGACGCACAACAAAAGCGTCCGTCTTCACTCGTTCCTCTGTGGGGCACTGGGTATTGTCCTCCCTACCCTCTTCATCCTCAGCTTCATTGTGAACACCATCTCCAAAGAGCAGCTGGATGAGCTGCTTGGTGAAGGGCCGGCTCAGACGGTTTCCATCTTCACAGTGAGTCACACTGGCAATATTTTTTTTTTTACACCTTACAGATAACGTCACAGTAGATTGTCATTTCATTTCATTGTGAACCAGGGTCTCTGTGTGTCTATTCAACATGTATCTCTCAGGGAATAGTGATGTTTTTATGGGACTGGATACCAGAAGATGGACAAGTTGTGTTTGTCCTCATCTTTGGAGCTTTTTGCTACCTTCTGCTGTTCCTAGCAAAGTACTTTGCAGGGTGAGTGTTAAAGTACAAACAGACACAAAACTGTGTTATTGAAACACCAAACATAGATTTGCTTTGCTTGTTGGTTTTGAAGATGATCTGTCCCCCCACCCCCCCAAGTTCACTGAATATGTTTTTAAACTGTTGATCAAATAAATAAGCCATTTAATGAAATAACTGTAGGATATTAGAGATGTGAACTCTTTTTAAAATTCTGAACCATCGATTAATTGAGGGAATCATCCTCAGGTGAATCAATGACAAATATATAAATTGAAGCACAACTTGTGATGGCCATTTGGTTCAGGACCAGCTTATTAAAGCAGGTTACTTAACATTAAATACTGATCTTAAATGATATACATCTTTGCCTCTTAGACAAATGTGTCAAGCTGTAGATCACACAGACACACACTCACAAATACACAGATAATGATTCTTGAAATGCTGAGTGAACATTTTTGTGATGCTCTTCATTCTCAGCCGGGGGAATAAGACTCTGACGAAGAAGGAGAAGAAGTTGATGGCAGAGTACAATGAATATATCCAGGACATCGTCAAAACAAAGAAGGTTAGATTTTATTCTACTATGCCATGTCTAATATTAGGGATGTAACGCTACACTGATCTCACCATATGATACGTATCATGACACTGAGTTTACGATACCATTTAATCCAGATTTTCTCTGATTTTATAAATTTTGTAAATAAATTAAATTGATGTCAGGTTATGAAAAAATTAGGTTATTTCATTTAATTCTCTGCCAGTGAAAAAAACACAATATATACTTTTTTATTCTTGATTTGTATGTAATACTTTTGAACTATTCTTATTATAGTTACTAACAAACCAATTCATATTTTTTTCTAATAAAAAATGTATATGATAACGTCTTACGAAAGACCTTTTGGAAAAATGTATTTAACATAAACAAAATACTTTCACTGAGCTCCTGAAGGCTCAGGTAAGACAAAATAAAAAGCCAGTTGTAAATCTGTGCACTGCTTAGTATCAGTGACAATGGATTGCAATTTGTGGGCATGATTTTGTAAACTGTCCCGTAGGACTTGTTAACTGAGTGCACAGTTTGCAAAAATAGCAAAGTGTACACAGATTGCTTATCCATGTGCACAGTTTGCAATCCTAAAGACTGTAAATATTGGGCATGTATCAACAAATGTTTCTTTTATCTTTTCTTACCTGAGCCTTAAGAGTCTTTGTAGATTTTAGAACAAATCCCAAATCAGATAAATACACCTTTACAGTAAATACATCTATAGCACACATAATGAGAATCTGTTTAAATACACCGGTACAGTCTGTGTGTCCGACATTGAAGCACAGAAAGCTTTTGGAAGACACTGAACAACCGTCTTTTGATCGCCTAATATAAATGTACATCTTTTTTTGGGTCATTACAGCTGGCTCTAATGCGTTAATCATCGGACATAATCATTACATTAACAATACATGTAGTCATTTCAATATGTCTTGCCCTCGTTTGGGTGAGGGAAGTTTCCAATCTGCTTCCCAGCATATTTTATTAATATGTTCCTGGTGTCTCGAGCTCGCAACATAGCGCTGTGCTTTGTGCTGCATCATGTTAGTTGCGCTATTTTGTCATTCATCTGTCTTTTGCAGTGTTATTATATAATATATTTTTGGTTTAATCGATTTATATTGTCCATATTTTTATTGATTTTTAAGGTATTGTTACATTCCTTTAATATAGAAGTTGCTCATTTGTTGCTCAGCTGTTCATTTGTGATTTTGGACACATCTCACACAGTAAATTTTTCCTCCACAGGGGAAACTGTATGAATGGTACCTCCAGCAGTGCGCAGCCGAATATGACCTCTGACCCCTGGGTAAACTGGAGACTGTTTCAAGATGTGTGTTGAATGCCACATTATGTAACATTTGCTACTTATTATGGTTTCAGGTGGAATTTTTAAGACATGAGCATCCACCAAATAATGTGATGTTTATCCTTTCAGTTAGCAGGTGTTACCTCTAATGCTGCAGAGTTCACTGCCAACATTTCTCATCTCAAGAGTTTCAGTATTCAAAATCTCAAAAGGGCTTTTATACGTCAGTACAGGAGAAACTGTGATTGTAGTCGTTTGACAAAAAACTCAGAATGTGAATTTTTATAGCACAGTTATGTCAAACGTACACATTAGTGTTTGCAAAAGGATTTTTTTCTTAATCTCCAAAAGGAACTTGTGGCCAGCAAGTGTTTCTTCTAGGATGAAGCCTGTTCTTGTTGTCGTCTTGTTCCTCAAATCTCATCGCACCGTCCTGAAGTGGGTCATGTTGTGTGTGCAATATAAGAGAAGGTCCTATATATAGCAATACTACAACAGCTGATGCTCTGAAAACTTCCCGGGCATTACAGTCAAACTTTTTATCACATTGTTTTATATAAATAAGAGCTTTAAGCTGTCTCCTGCCTCCAAATATTCTCTGATCTACTGTTGTTTTTAAATATGAACAATGACTAGTGGTCATATGAACCACAGTCCATTATGTGATTGAAATACTTAATACAACAGTGAATTTAAACTGGTGAACAATAATGTCTATTTACAGCACTGATATGTATCTGCCAGTCCTCACTGAGCCTACTCATGTTTACAGTACCTACATGAAAAACTACTTTTAAGACTACACCACTATTCACTGCCTTCACTCCAATGTTTGTGCGTAGACAAATAATGTACACAAACTCTACGGCCTGAACACTATCAGTTTGTGTGGTGTGTGTGTAAGATGCTTAGAAAAGAGAATCATTTTATATGATGCTTCATTTATTTTTCAATTGTGTGTGACTTACCATATTCTGTCGACATCTTCCAAAAATTGTTCTTATAAGAAAGTTTGACTTACCTGGCTTTTCTAGAAATCTTTTTTTTTTTTGCCATTAAAGCCTCAAAGAAAGAAACATGTTATAAAGCTGCACGCTGTGCTCTTTCACATCCTTGAAACTTATAAAACATTTCCTATGACTTGTAAATTATTGTCTGTGGAGAATAAAATACGTAAAAACGTTAGTAGCATTGTTTGAAGACTTTTATTCCAAAGTTTAGTTTAAAAAAAAAAAAATGCCACCCCCAGGCTTCTCTTTTTTAAAAGACTTTGTCAAGCATTTTGGGATCATCAGCAGCATTTCAGGATGTAATCAATCATCATCAGCTCTACAGCCATTACAAGCAGTTGTGAACAAATATGAATGTGTCGGGGAGAAAAGATTCAAGCAAAAAACTCATTTCTAGTTGGAAAAAAAAACCCAAACCATAAAGCTCAGTTCCCTGAGTTAGTAACAAAGAATATTCCAGCTATGCCAAATGTCCTGAAGCTCCTATAAGAATCATCTAAAGGGGTTATCTGTTAGGAAGAAAAAAAAAACATGAATCTATTGAGCAAGCACTAGTATGTGATCAAAACACAATTATACTTAAATTTGTGCCATCTATGAGAAAGGCAGCCATTACAAAGAGGTAAGGTTGTAATCCTAGAAACTCTCATTTACTGTATAACAAATTAAAGCTTAGTGTGTGTGTGTGTGTGTGTGTGTTAGTAGGCCAATCAAAGCTGCATTCACGGTTCTGCTTCAAGTCATTATGCAGTTTGTTGTTAGCAGGTTTCAGATTTGTGTGCTAATGCATTTCTAGAATCAAAACTCTCTTTTTAAGGGGCTTATTTGATTAAACTCTTATCATAGTCAATTATTGCATGCAGATCCAAGGCCTGTATGTGAGCATTTAACCAAACCTGTTATAGAAGCTTAGAAAAGTGTATTCTCTTATTCTTGTTACAGTGCATTCAGGATTACAGCTATATACAATGTTATTTGTTATTTGTATAAAAGGAAATTGCCATGCCCATTCTTGGCTTCTTATTAACAAAGTGTACAGGTAGATACATCTTGAATCCAGTATTGCTTGTATTTAAATGTCATAAAAGACCTGCCAACGCAGTGATGCAGTGTATTCAGACCGTGTATGGCTCTATCTGTCACCTTAAAGTGTCTCTAAAGAACAAAAGCAGGTTTCAGTGTCGTCCTTGGGGAAGTGTGTCTCCAGAAGTCCTGTTCCCCAGTGACAGTGTGAGTGTGTGTGTGTGTGTGTCCAGACCAGTGATAGCTGCTTAGTGTCCATATCTAAGTGGACTTTAGGTCTGTCCTTGTGACCTTCAGAGGTAAAGTCATTAAGACCCTTTGTCAATCAACCAGGAAATGTCTCCAGTCCTGCAAACCCAGAGAGCAGCAGTGAGACACACACACACATCTACACGTTCATTACAGTGACAACATTCTGCAAACATGGAATATGAGTGAAAGGAACGATAGAGAAAGGTCATATTTGTACGTACTTGCCAAGCCGTGCTAACATCCTGGAAATTTTAAGTTTGCATTATTAAAAAACGAAAGACATGAGAGACATGAGCGACACTCCAGAGAAATCAGAGCAAAACAGACAGAAATGTGTACGCTATAAACTAACACAAGTAGAGCAACATGATAACAGCATGTTGATTCTGATTTTATATATAGATCATTCAGTTTGGTTCCAATAACACATTTTAAAGATAAAGGAAAAGAGAAGAACATTTGTTAAAAATTCCAAGAAAGGACTTTATTTGTTATTTCATCTTTACTATAAAAACAAGTGAATAACTTATTATCAGACTAGAATCAGTTTTGAAAAAAATATGATGCAGTCATAAGCAGTATGTTAACATAATACTTTCTCTTTATTAAACATTATTTAATTTAGCATGTAAATATGTTCTCTAATATCAGTTATTGTGATCAAAGCCATGTAGCTGTGCTATCCTTATTTATGATCCATTAACTGTTTGAACACCTGTTGTGTGTGCTTCAAGAGGCTCAAACTATTTGTAATATCTGCTTACATTACAGTGTCTTATAAACAATGTATTATGTCTTTTGAATGGAATTATTGGGAAATTATTAAACATATGAAACGATGTTTCACAGTATAAAATACAAAGAAATATCAACTGATATTGAGTTCATGAAAAATTCTGATGTGAAGTTTCTCAATAAGCCTTGTGTAATACTTTCCATGTGATTAAAGTCACAAGCTTCATGACTCGATGTGTTCTCCGTCAAAGTGTTGTCATTTGTCATGTTTTTCTTCACATTAGAACCTGAGAAAACCTAAAGAACATACCAGCTATTGTAACCGTGACCAGATTTAGATCGTACTTACTCCACATCTCGTTTCTTAATCGTCTTTCCCGATCCTAAGACCTCTGCTACTCGGGATACAATGGGATCATAGTTCATGCTGGCCACAGCAACCACCTCCTCACTCCTATGGATGGACCAGAAGGAGAACATTGAAAAACTAGAATGAACTTGACAACAAATCTCTGTTTAAAACCAAAACATATATTGAGGAAAAAAACCAACAGACATCAACTTTGCATTTTCTTTATTTTTAATTAAGATTGTAGAGAAAATAAACTGAGGATCAATACAAAAAAACATACCTGGTATAAAACGCCACAAATCTCAGTTCATCCAGATCTCCTTGAATAATGACATCATCAAATCCCTCACCATAACCTTTGCAAAAAGATTTTTAAAAAATGCAGAATTGTCATGAAAAAAATTCACATCTGTCTCAATCTCAAGACCTATTGGTCTTTATTTCCAGTTTTACAGCTAGGTGGCAGTGTTGTTTAGCTTACCTCTGATGTCTCTCTACAGTTGCATGTTTCTCTTATTTAACCTGTGAAATGTCATGTGCAACGAAACATTTCTTTTACGCCATAGACATGTGGGAGGCCTGTTCATACCTGCATAGCGTATGGTCTTCCCAAACATGGCGGACCAGAAGTAAGGCACAGTTTTGATCTCAGCGGCTCTGCCCATCATGCTGAGAGCTGCCACTCTTCCTATCAGTAACAATTAAACATTAACATTAACACAGTAAAGTAAAAACAGCCTAAGCTATGCATTCAGGACCGAGCTGTAACACACTCACCGTGTACATGGGCCATCTGCCAGTGAGGGATGTTCACCTTCTTGTTGTTCCGTGGCGGAAAAGGAAAAATCACCACATCTCCTCCAGCAAACACCCCTTCAGCATTTGTCTGCATCATCTGGTGACATTTTGATACGACTTAATAAGAAACAGTGGAGGTAATACTTTCACTCAGGCTTCAGGATGTATACCTTTTACCTTGTTGACAGTGATGAAGCCCCTAGAGTCCATGTGGATGCCGCTTTGCTTCACGAAGCCTGTGGCTGGAACACTTCCTGCAGGAGAGGAGACATGAGAGAAAGTGTAACATTTCAAAGGACAGCTAAGGGGAGTTGGATCATTTGCTTTGATATCATGTCATTACAGATCCACACACAAGAATTCATCGAAATCCACATCACCTGCACAAATGACACAAACATCTGCCCGCAGGACTTTTCCACTCTTCAACGCCACCTCTTTCAGCTGAGACACAGGAAAAAGTCACCATTCAAACAAGTTACTGGATATCCATGATTATTCATTTACTGCTGTGACATTTCATTTGGTATCATCAACAAATTAATGCAAATTGGATATTACTCTTTGAGTTATATTTAAGTATGATCTCTTTGTGTCATTACACATGAGAGAGTTCAGTGACTGCGTTTGTGTTGGACAATGGAGGTCACAAAATCAAACATAGTAAATCACACCTTATTTTAGGTTTTTAGGTTTATGTAAACATTTCAGCTTCCACTATTATGTGAGTGTCTAAACACTTTTCTTTATCTAAACTCTGAGTATGAAGTAAATGAGCCATATGTGCCTCAAAAAGCTAGGGCATAAAAAATGTGCATCTGTTAGTCACATTATCGTGGTGCAGTAATGAAACACACATTTAATAATACAGTCACACTTTTAAGTACCAACTAATTTAAATAGACACGCCTGTATGGTAAAATATGTTCACAAAGTTGTGTAAAACTACGTGATCTCACTGGGTTTGGTATTAATAATGATCAATGATCACTTTGCGTACTTTTGTAAAACCATTTTTCAGGATCACTGAAGATGACAAAATCTTTAAAAAAGTTAATATCTTTTTGATCGACAGCTGTACTCATCTTTATCATGAAAACAAGGGACTGTAGTGATTCTGAGCATCATGTCATGCTGTTTCTCTCACTTTCTGAATACCTGTCCATGATGACCAATCATCTCTGACACTTCGTTCAGCATGTAGAACTTCACCCTGTTTGCCTCAAACAGCTGCAGAGACAAAAACACACACCACACACCCAAACCCAGTAAGCATGAGAAAACATCTGCATGGTTGTGCCTGCAAATATCTATTTTGTGGTAACTGTGGTATTGGCCTGGTTGTGCTTTATGGTCATTGTGCATGTATGTGTGTGTGTGTGTATATGTGTGTCTCTACCTTCATTATTGATTTCCCTAATTTCTCCCCGAGGGCTTTTTTGAAGGGGACAGTCTCCATGCCGATGACAGAGACTGAGTGGGCTTTGTCAGTTAGAGCTGCAACCACCTCCATGCCTTCAAACACAACAAAGAAACAGCATAGTTTATATATAATCAAGCCAGTACAAAATGATACAGGAGGACAGAAATAAGGACTCAACCAGGATAAATGAATGCTCAGATTAGGACCAATTGTTAAAAAATAACTAATAAAAGTACCTTTTCAACAAACAGCATCTCTTTCAGCGATCACCGACTCTCTGACTCATTCCATACACACTATACCAAGTTAAAAACTGGTATTCATGTCATATTACTAGCTAGATGTTTATTTTTATATTTATTTCTTAATTTTGCCACCTTATCTCATAACAGGTCACTTTAACTTGACTTTTACTGCACAACATGTCTGAATGTCCTGTCTCGTTTTTTGTTTGGCAGTGAATGGGTGTATGGTTTACTTTACGTACTAGTTAATAGTTGTACATACATTGTATTTTTTTGTGTATTCCCATCTATTCTTATTTTGTTTGCACTCATATGCATACTCTTTTTACCGCTGCAACACTTGAATTTCCCCACTTAGATGATTCGATTTAAGAATCTTTAGAATAGATACAAAGGTAAACTGAAGCAGCTCCAATTCTTAAAATATTATGTCATTTTTTTTCACATGTTTGTCACTCACAAATGTGAAAATGGTGTCACACATTTCTCATACCAACAAAGGATGTTCCAATAATCACAGCGTTCTTGTTGTTGGCCAGCTGCGCTATGCTGTTTGCATCCTCGGGCGTCCTGAGGTGGAACACATTCCTGACGTCCTTGCCTTTGTAGGTTATTGCTTTTGGTCTTTTAAGGGAGGACATTGAAGCAATAAAAAACAAATCAATAAAATGATTTAGAATGTGAAGTGTTTGATTTCCATGAGCACTAAAGGTTGCCCTTACTTGCTTCCTGTAGCAATAAAAAGTTTCCTGTACTCCATTCTCAAGCCATCTTCAAAGGTCACGGATCGAGTTTTCACATCTATTGCGACTGCCTGAAGCAAACATCAATCAGTGTTACAATCTGGATTTTCAAAAATATCCCATTCATAAGTAGATCTATCATTATCTGTTATGTAATCACATCAGAATCTGAGGGCAGGACATCTCACCTCTTTCTCTGTGAGCAGCTCTATGTCATGGTCCTGTAAGAAGCTCATGGAGCGCAGTCTCAGTTGCTCTGCTGTGCTCTCTAAGGACTGAGCATAAGAAAGTTAGAGCTCAATCTATCAATAAAAACAGAATATGAAAAAAAAAACAACAACCCTAAAATCTCTAGATGTTGAAGCAATCTTTCCAAACCATCCCCTATAAAAAAAAAAACTTTTTTGTGGTCAATGTCAAATCTTACACTCAGTAATGATTGTTTACTTTCTCTTTCTTCAAATCTTTGTTGCAGAGAGGTGCAGCTGTTTCCAAAAGAGCTCCTGTTCTAGCAGCACTGACCGAAGCAGCACCTCTGCAGTCTGTTTATGTAACTTTTTTTGGCAAAGACGGTTCTTTCTTAGATTTATGTGGTCTGGGTCTGTGTACAAACCTTACTCAGTTTAGGCCTGTCATATGGAGGATGTCTGTCCATCGTGCACATGACGATGCGATCTGTGAAGCCCTCTTGCCTCAGTGTCTCTGCACACACCAGACCTGCTGGACCTGCAGGAACAGTCACCATAACAGAGGAATAATAATAGTGAAAGTAAAGAAATATACTGCTAAAGAGTCAAAAACAACTGTATCCTTGTAATTGAAGGCATGTAAAATAAAGAAACAGTGACATGACACTTACTGACCTGAGCCAATGATGAGAACATGGCTGAAACCTGTGTTGGAGTTAATGACTGCTGAGCATCTGGCCATGGGCTTTGACCTTTTCTGCAACTGAAGAGCCTGTAAACATTTGCTTATTAAATAAAATCTCAGATCAATCCGATGCTCTGTTTATTCTCCTGCATAAATTCCCCGAATTATGTTCTTTTTACCTGCTTGTTTGCGCGAATGATCACCTTGTCCTTTTCAACTCTGACCTGGAGCAAACAGACATGAGCGATGTGTACACTTTTTGATGGTGCTTAGAGACATGATAAGGCAGGGAATGTGTTAAGAGACAGCACCAGCAGGGAAGGTCACCTGGAAGGTAGGCAGGCTGTCCAGTCCAGGGAAGTCCTCTATGTCTCCTGTTGCAATGTTAAAGCATGCACCATGCCAGGGACAGCGCACGTGGCCTTTTGACAACACACCTGGATGGACGGAAAATGAAAGTTCATGATTTTATATATACATGTAATTACAAAGTTAAAATAGTAATTGAAAACATACATTACTGACCTTTGACAAGAGGTGCTCCGTAGTGTGGACACTTGTGGCCCATGGCTGCAAACTCTCCATGTTCTTTGATCAACAAAGCTTTGCCACTTCCCAAGTCAACCTCACGCATCCTGTCCAACAAAAAAACAATAAAGACCTTTGTCGGCATTCCTTGCTATTTCTTTATCAAATCATATGAGACAATACTGACTGACATGGAAAAAAAAACAACTGGAAGAAAAACATATAAATTGAAAACAAAAGTACAAAAGGCCTACAAACACAGCCGCTTAAGTTATCTTCTGTAGCCTATTGTAGCAGCTGAATCTATCTGTCGAAGCTACATGCTGATAGCAACAATGAGCCACATAAACTCAAGGAACAGTTTAAAGAAAAACACTATAACAATAACATATATCCAGAGGGCCATCCACATGATTCATCAAATCATGGCTAAAAAAGTTAGCTATCCTACATTTAGACAACAGCTTAAGTTGCCATTTGAACACTTCCTTGCCAATTCTATGTACTTACTAGCTTGATAGAGCCAAAATATTATCAACAAGCTTTGACACATTCTTAAAAACCACTAAGGAACACGCACTGGACCTACACTAATATTAGTTAGCTAGAGAGTGTTTGAATGCTAATAGTAGCTGTTGTCAAATGCTAGCTAATGGATTATCAACTACGGTACATTGTTCCTATGAATACGTGTCCCCCAATCATTTTCTCCATCCATCTGCTTTATTTTTTGACCATTTTGGAAGCAGTGAAATTATAATGATTTGTTAGTTTCCCAACTTTAAAGGCTTATGACTTGCAACCACAGACTGTGCAACCTGTTACTATGGAAACAGTATTTCACTTCCAACCTTGAGCGTGACTGACATCACATGCAAATGGAGGAGTAAATATGATGAATAGAGCTCTCCTTTTTTAAATAAATATTTAGGGGGGTTTATTAGAGATGTGGCAGTGGACAGAGTCAGAAATCAGAGAGAGAGAGAGAGAGAGAGAGAGTGGGGAATGGCGTGGTAAAGAAGCCACAGGTCGGATTCGAACCCTGGCCATCCACTATCGAGGACTTTAGCCTCTGTACATGGGGTCCCTCCTCACATTAAACATTACAGCAAGGCTTACCTTTGATGGTTTCTTCCTTTCTCAAATCAAAAGTCAAGCAATATAAAAGTCTTACTTAATCCAATAGGCCTACTGTTTAAGTGACTGTTGGATGTAATTACAACACAGTGCCAACAGGGGGGCTTCAGTGTATATTTGTCCGCAGAAGTTGAAATGCTAATGGAGACGAGGCTGTTAACTCACAGGTGAGCTATGTTTTAACGTGAAGAAGTTGTTACCTGCATTAAGTCAGGAAACTGTAAATGAAAAGTCTTCATCTTATTAATGATATCTGAAGATATCACACATACCGTCAGGGCATTTTCTGCTACAGTATCATACGTTTAGATAGAAATCAATTGTTCTATGTTTGCTAAAGCTAGCAAGCGCTTAATAGGCCTATATGCTGTTGGCTCATGAACTTGAGCTACTCTCAGTTTAGGCTGTTCGATTAAAAAAGTATTTAGTTTTTTACCATCTCAAATGTTCGGCTTATTTCCATGTATGTTTATTTATTTTCACTCGTTTTTAGAGTCGTTAAAGTTGTCTTACTGTCCGTTTTCCAGATCTTTAACGTGACAGACGGAGACCTCCACATAGTCTCGTGGTTTGTGGTAGAGGGGGAGCGCGGTGGAGTCCTCATCAGAGCCGTGTCCCAGGGCCCCGTTAGGTCTGCAGTCAGCGAAGGGACTCGCTTTGCCATTAGGTGAGAGTCCATCCACCTCTTTTTCTTTTTCCAGGAGTGAGAGTTCCACTTTAACTTCAACTGCACAACACAGACACGTTTTCCTTAGAAAAGTCTGAAATGAAGTCCGACATCTTACAACTGAAAGCAGGTAGCAGGTGGGAAAATGTGTTGGGTCTTTTCTTTCCCCTTTGTTAAGTCTAGCGTGTTGCATAATCCCAGGTATCATTCAGGTGTTCAGCATTTCATGTGAATACATAGTTTTCTAAACAGCAGGAAATCATGCAAATCAATCCCCAAACGTTCCCATGCAGAGTACAGCCAAGCAGGCCGTACAACTTGTGATACTCATACCAGTTTTACCAGAGATATGTGGAATGAAATATCCACACACTGCTCAACATGTTGTTACTTTTCAGAAATTACTCACCCTTTCCTCTCCATGCCAAGAAGAACATTTCAGTGTAACTCAAATCTGTTTTCAAGTTGTTGCTGCTTTCCTCTTGAAAACAGAACAGAGTGGAGTGTTTCTTTCTGTATTTTGTGAGACATTTAGTTTCTAATGTGATGCGTCATTGTTTGGTATATATTTCTGAACATTAAGAAATGGTTGTGTAACTCCTTTATTTCACTGCAGCAGGCTTTATCTGTTCGGCTGGAAAAATGTGCTGATCATCCGGTTCTTACACAGTAATCTGGCTGGAATTTTCTCCTGCTGAGCAAGCCTTAATTAAAATCAATGGAAAATCATAATAGTGAGTGCAATTGCAGTAGAAATGTAAGAGAAAGCTTTGCACAGCTGAAGAGATGCTTCCACTAAATCATTTGATCCATACTTAAAGTTATCTGCTGTTCCTAAAAGGCTTTTATTTGAGCTTTAGATTGTTTTAATCTTACCATTACATTTTTTTCAAGTTAGTTTTTGTCCATTCCTTTATTGGATAGGACAGCTAAAGAGGGACAAAAAATGTTGGGAGAAGAGAGTGAGGGATGACATAGGGCAAAGGTCCGAGGTCAGATCTGAACTCACGGCTGCTGCAACGAGGGCTATATCCTCTGTACATGAGGCACGCGACCTAACCGCTAGGCCATCCTGGACGTAATCTCACCATAACATTTGTTGAGTTGTAAGTGAGCGCAGGGTGTTCAGATCCGTCTGTGTTATTTTACAGTATTTCTAACCGTCCTGTATTTTCACATTTTGATGCAATAAAGTGGGCAGGGTTTTATTTCAACAAGCTCTCCTTATTTTAGTTCCTTTCGGGTTTCTCTTTGTATAACTTGTTTAACATATATAACATCTAACTTTACTATACAGTGTTTCCCCTAGGTTTACTGCTTTGGGGGGATGGGGGGGTGCGGGCAGACCGATGCCGACACAAGCACTTGAAGGAATCTTGGTGTTCATGCGTTACTTTTAATGACAGCTGTCCTGTTCTATCGGAAAGTTATCCTTAAATGACTTATTTCCCTGATTTCCGACTCTATCCACTATCCTATCTCTACAATAAAGGCACAAAAAGCCCCAAAAAAAAAACTAACTATTAACTTGACCTTCAAGGGGGGCGGGGGTGCCATTGGGGGAGCGGGCTGCCCCCCTAATATAATGGTAGGGGAAAGACTGCTATATTCACATTGGGCGTAAAACATTTTTTAAATTTAGGATTATTTTGATAACCATTGAGCAATCTATTATTTAGATGAAAACTTGAGCCAGAACATGATTTCATCTCCAGAGTACTTTGATGTAGAGGGGGATGAATGAACACATTGCTTGGTATTGCCATTACTTAAATTCCCCCCAAAAAATGCAAACACCAGTAGACTTTGTCATCTTGCTGATGGCCACTTTGATATTTTTGCTGTTTCTTTTCATCCAATGCAACCTGCAGGGCCAAAAATTAAGCAAATGCCCAAGTGCTTGAAAACAACAGTTCCTTTTCTGGCCACTTGGGGATGGCTCTAAAGATGAGCAATTCCTTATTAGGCCTCATTATACGATGCCCAACTTCACAGCAAAATTGAACATGTCTATAGCTTGTTACAAAAAAAATACTCTTGGTCTCTAGTTAATATCCTAAATATCTTAAAATATTTCAGCAGTTAGGTGTGTGGTTGTTTTGAGTGACTTGCAATAAAAAACCACAATGTTTTTCAAACATTGGGTAATGCATACAGCAAAGGTGTATATCTTTAGGAGCCACAGTGTTGCTAGTTTTTGTGCATCATATCCAGTGGGTTCTTACAACTCAGCACCTGAGTAAGTGAAGTGCGTGTGTTTGCTCACTTTTTCTGTTTTGAGTGACCGACAAGTGTCTGCCTTTTAAGATTATTAAATGCAAATATATGACAAATAATATAGATGTCTGATCAGTTTATTGTAACCAAATACACATAAAGAAATATGTGCTCCAGCTCTCTTGGTTTTGGAATCAATTGTTAATATTGTAACACTAACCAGCATGTTTTGCTGTCTGCATTCACTATACCTGGTTTGTCAGATTGTTTGGGGTTTATATATATATTATACTCACTGAGTGAGAGAAGGCTTTTTTTGGGTCATTTCGTTGCTGAGACGTGTTAGCGGTGATATAACAGGTTCTTCAGAGTATCCTGGCTACTCTTAACAGAAATGTGGTGAAGTGAGTGCTACGATCCACAAGCGCTCTTGGCTTTGTAGTGTAATACATAAAGAAGTCCAACCAGGTACCACCACAAAAAGAGACCCAATCCCCTTGGAAACTGTCACTGGCTAGCTTATTAGCCAGCTAGTCAAATAGCCTTTAGCATAGGCCGAAAATGGGCGGATCTTTGATAACTAAGCATTTCCTCACAGCGCACTCCACTCTTAATCCACCCTCTGGTATCTCTATGGTCGACATCTGACTTCTGCCTACATAAAAACAAGATGGTGTCAGCCATTATGCAGGACCTAAGGCTTCAAAACCTTACTTCAAAGACCTAATGTCGGTTACTTCCAGTTTTTCTATACAGCCAATGATCTGAAGTTTTACACTTATTAAGAAGCTTCATTTTCCCTAATTGTCAAACATTACTTGATATGTTTAACTAATGACTGTTTTCTTGCAACCAATAGCAGAGACTGGTGGAACATGTACAATTAATTTTTATTTTTTTTTACAGGGGCATTGCCACTGAAACCTAGAAGATAATCGTTTAAATTCATGAGCTTTCAGTATTTAGTTTTTAGTTTGATCAGCGTTGTTTTACATAGTTCAGGAATAGACAGAGGTCAAGACTGTGACTCACACACTAAATATAATTTTTAGCCCGACAGTAAACAACCAACTCTTCTTCCTTATTTCACCTGCACATGATGCATTGAATCGATGACTGTAAGCTTTTGTTTGTAAATGCACCTGAAAGGCATGTTGTGTTCAGTCTGTCATTGTCACTTTCTGAACTTGCAATGGAGCACTGAAAATGGATACAGACGCATAGTGTCATATTTTTACATTCGTGCCTCTGTAAGTAATCCTCTTGATCAAAGATGCCACAGTAATCATTGAAATTCCTCCCACACATAACACAAAACCTGCACACAGAGCAGGCTGGTCGTGATGTATAACAGGATTTGGAGGCTGTAGCTTTGAAAGGATTCAAGCTGAACAAGATGTCCTGAAAATATATGTTGGGAAAAAGTGTTTATTTTCTACTCCAAAAACAACAATTTCCCCATAGAAACAGTGAATTATTTATAGTATTTCAATAGGAATCATTCTTTTCTTTTATACTACCTACACACAAAATATACTCCCTATACCTCATGTTTACTGTCACTACATAGACTTCCACGTTATGAAACGTTTTAGTTCCAATGTTAAACCACTGAATAGATATTTTCATTTGTTGACTTTTAATTTATTAATGGAAACCAGTAGAGTAGAGCAAGATTAACTAAAGTGAATCAACATTCATTTTCACTGTATTTTATGTAAATAAATTATTTTAACCACACTCCTGCTGGATTAAATAACGATATTTTGTACAATTTAGTACAATTTGAAATAAAATGAAGCAGCAACCTCTAATCAGCCATAATACCAACATAAAGAAGAGTCTGCAGAGAGATATTGGAAAGAGGACAGGGATTGCAGAAGCCTGTTTGGGCCTTAGCTCAACACTGCCGATTTAGGCTGCATTTACCTCCCCCATCCTATTCCCTATTTTCATGAGGGAAGAGAAATGTTTGAAAGAGGACAGGGAAGGCAGAGCCAGTTTAAGAGCAGAGATAATTGTATGACAGTAAATGTATAAGAATATAAGATGTTGTGTTAATTTGGGTATAATGTTTTCCTTGAAACCGAGCCCCACCAGAATGAGATAGGAGTTGGTTACCTGGTTTGGTTTTAGAAAAGCATCCTCCCATGGTGGGCCTGGGATCAGTACACACCCAGGTCGAGGGAGGAAGGGGGGAGAGGGAGGAGAGGAGCGGTCAGATCCTCGGGCTGGGCTGTTTGGTCGGGAGGTAACGATAACACAGAACTGTGCGTATGAGAACCTGCTGGTCCAGCCTGGCCATCGCACACATCAGCTCTTCCACATAAACTGAACGAAACAGAGAGAATGACATCAGCAAAACACAGAAACACACCAGACAAATGTGTGTGTCAGTGGTGTAAATGAGTGTGATTGTGGTTGTATGTAAATAAGAAAGTTTTTCTTTCATACCACGGCTTGTTTGTTGTTGTTCAGGAGATATTTGTTAAAGTTAAACTTTTCACTTACAAATTTCTCTATCAAAGTGACAAAACATTTGGCCCTCATTTGTGTCCGTACTTTTATAATGCTCCTACTAATCAATCACTGTCATTGACTGTTTGTTCCATAAAAACTGGTCTGATGTTGCTCTGAAGTAAATAAAAGAGTCAGGATATAACTGCCAGAGAAATCAAGCCTATTTAGTTTCTGTGTATGTGTGTGTGTGTGTGTGTGTGTGTGTTTGTGTGTGTGTGTGTGTGTGTGTGTGTGTGTGTGTGTGTGTTTGTGTTTGTGTCTATAAAACATGTGAGTTGTTGTAAAAATGAAGCTGTTGTGTTAATTAGGAACATTTCCACGCACATAATTACCTTTGTTCATGCATATTGCATGGGAAGGTGTTAAATATTAACAGCACTGAGACACATTAACTTTCACGTCACACTGCACTTTAAACGGAAACAGGGGCCCCTCCAGTTTCAAAATCCTGCTTGTTTTATTGTTGCCACGTTGTCCTCACATTTCTGCCCGCTCTGGTATTTCAGCCCCACATACTGTTAGTAAGTTCCTCACAGAGAAGTGACCGCAATGAATCTGACCAGATGAGGGGATGGCAGGTGTATCAGTTAACATCCATCAAGGACCAAATTATCCTTTGGAGATGCGAGTAAAAGGCCTGTTTGGTATTCTGAGCACATCCTAATGTGCTTGAACTTTAGAAAAAAAAGGTGCAGTGTTGAATGAAGCACTGCTGAGAAAAAGTTCCTGAGGACAAATGAGAAATGGAAAGATCTCCTCTGACCACAACTCTGCAGCTGAGATTCAGTTTGGAAACTAGGAAGGGATTTTCTTTGCAGCTTTTAAACCTTATATATACAGTTAGTCATATTTGTTCCTTAACTTTAGTATATGTTTGAGATACTTGTTCCTTACTTGAAATGTATTGGTCCTTTACACTTCTTTCCAATGAAAGAAAATATATAGCCCAAATAATATTTGAACAGTAGCTGAGACTTTTGTGTCACGATTAGTGACAAATGATTCAACATTTCATTGAAAGTCAGAATAGTGCAAAAAAACAACAACAACAACACAGACTTGGCAGCATTCATGTTTTGGGGCTCTATTCTCTCAATCATCATCCTAGGACCCCTAAAACTTAAGTTAAGATCTTTTGAGGAGGCCAGACTCAGACACTGGGAACCACTGCACTAAACTACCTGACTGTGTACAGAAGAAAAAGTTGCTGGGCCAACCTGGACAGTGAAGTGTTGATGTAAAGTTATCAGTCATATGAACCATAATCTGTAGAGACTGACCATTTAGCTGATGATCCCTCTGTACTTTAAATTAAGTAGGATTTTGAATCCTCAGGTCACTTGTAGCTGAGTATTGCTTTTTTCTATAGATGTCCTATAGATTTTCCACTGAAAATAATTTCAGTGGAAGCAGCTATACAATTGATAAATAAATGAAAGTCAAAAACAAATGTTTTGGTCTAGTATCACACCAGATGTTCCAAACTGAATCTCTCCTACAGGTGGAAAACCTATATTTGTCCTTTGAATCTGCTTTATGCATCTGTGCCAAATCATTTTCAAGTGCCAGCAGAGCCTTTGATGTTGTTTGTAGGACTTAATACAGACAACAACATGTCAAATCACTTCATAAACAGAGGCATGTTGCCCTTTTAATAATTTGTCATCTCTGAAATTTTGATGAACAACATATTGGATCGCAACGAGCTGCCATCCGGGAGTTCTAGCCAGCCCAAGATATTTTGTGCAAAACTAAAGTAGGTTAAGCAGATTTGGTCCTCACAACATATGACGCAGATCCCGCTCACTCACTGTTGGGCCTGTCCCCAAGCAGTGCTAATAATCCTGCCGCAAACAAGCTGTCAGTTTCACTCACTAGCCTACAAATGTAATACCTGTTAATGGAATGTTGGAGGGGAGAATTAGTCAAATGCAGCTCCTGGTAGGGGGTGAGGAGGCCAATCTGTAAACTGCCTGTTAGTGAAAAAAAAAAAAAACAGGAATGTTCTGTGCTCGGACATTCACAAACATACTTTAAAACTGGGACTAAAAACATATTCTCCAACAGCAAACAGTCATTTATTGATGAAGAATAGACTAAAAATGGCACTCAACACAAAGGGAAATCAGTCTGAGAAACTCTTTCTCGCTGTTAATTACAAACCCAATGCTCACTAATAAATATCATCAGCAGGGAGAGCGATGCTGTGAACTCCACATATAGAAAAAACAATGGGCATTTATCAGCCCTCTGGTAATAACAGGCCACTTTCCAGCTCTCCATGGCACTAGAGTCTTAGCAGCACCTGAATAAAGAAGAGCTGCTGAGAGTCTAAAGGCTCATCCACCTCCTACAGTCCAAACTAGTGGTCTCTGTTATATTCAATCACTTGTTTGGCAGGTATGTTGGCCTGTAGTTAAAGATTAGGGCCCTCTGATCCTCAACTGATAATGGATAAGAGCTCAAAACAATCTAACCGGCACTCACCCTTCACTCCTTCACTCAAGTTCTCCTGGTTTGTGAAACAACCAGATAAGCTGAGGAATCATCCCCTCATTGCGTAAACCAACTGTTGAGCAAAAAGCCTCTCTCACCGGGCTATTAGTGGTTTTATATTGTGTTTACCTTCAGCTTCAGAGGTCAATTGGGTGAAATTGTTCAGGGTCTTAATCCTTGATCTTTTTGAACCTTTTCTGCTTTTCTTTTTAAAAATAGGAGACATAGAGAAGTGTTTCAAGCCATGTTTGAAGGAATTCCCAAATTGCCAAGAAGCTTTTGATTAACTTCTATTTACTCCCTTACCTACGTGTCTTAAGTATAAAAGAATAAAGAGTGGATTACAGTTTACCACAATCCCCATTAAGAAGCTCTGTGAGGTGACACAATCAAACAATGTGAGCAGGCTCACTCACATCATTTCTGAAAAAGGTTTGCATGAATGTTGATATCGTTTGCTTCTTAAATAATGACAGTCATTGTTAACCCCCCTCGAGATAAGATCTGGATCCTAAAAAAAGGTTCCATAAGGTCCGAAACACTTCTTTAGTGTCAGATTGAGTTTATGAAAAGAGAACAAAGAAGGATGAAACTAAAGGTACAACGTCTGACTCATGTTTTTGCTTTTAGCTGATAAAATGGTTTTTCAATTCAACTTTTTTTAAAGCTCTATTTTTGGGTTACTTATGCCTTAATTTTAGAGACAGGACAGTTGATAGAGTCAGAAATCAGGGAGAGAGTTTGTGGGGAATGACATGCGGGGAAAGGTAGCCACAGGTCGGATTTGAACCCGGGCTGCCCGCTTCTAGGGCAACAACCTCTGTTCATGGGGGGCACAACTATCCTCTAAGCCAACGGCGCCCCCAAAATTTAAGCTTTTAATGCATTTAAAAGACAAAAGCTTTAATCTTTAGAGTTATTAAACATAGAGGCCACATGGCTCTAGAAAACAAAGATGCTGATTTTTATTATTTTTATTCAGCATTGTTGATTACAACAATTAAAGACTTTCAAGTTAAAAAAAATATATTCTATATCCTTTTTTTTTTTTTAAAGTGAACTCAAGCTACAGACTTCCATCGGGTCATTTTGGTGATGCTTGGAGCTATAACCTCTCCATGATGTCATGGAAAACTAGAACTGTTTGTGCTGCTGTATAACAATTCTGTTATGGAGCATTTTCTAAGCAGGCACACAAAAAACAGTTGGATTAAATGGTTAAAGTTAAATGGATAAAGTGTGGTTCTCTTCACAGTTTTGTGTAAAGTATGTAGATTAGTCTGGTCTTTTTAATACAGTATTAAAAAAAAGTACTGTGGCTCTGTTGTGGTTTCAGTTCTATAGACTGCAGCACAGTTCATGGTTCTCCAGGGACCCACACAGCAACTTCCATACAAGAACTCTGTGTGCCCTTACAGAAACCAATGCAGATAAATCCACATGACAAAGTAAGTCGAAACACAGCAGCACATAAACCCATCACACCGAGAGCCAATAAAACAGAGCTACATTACCCTGCTTGTAGAAAAAAATGAACCATCTTACCAGTGTGCATGGAGCAGGTGCACTGAGATCCTGTCAAACTCCCCGGTGCTCAGCTTCCCCTGCGGAGCTCGGCAGCATTATTAGCACACGAGTCTCCAAACAAATCCTGTCAACTGGAGTATTCCCAGTCTGTGTGTCCCTCTGAACCCTCCTTAGCTCTGCTCTTCTGCCCCTTGATGCAGCAGAGTCTCTATTGAATGTGTTTGAGAGAGTAAGTGTGTGTGTGTGTGTGTGTGTGCCCCTCACAGAGCCCCCCTTCCCTTGCCCAGCAGCAGCAGCAGACTGAGCCAACCGGTCGTGGGAGTTGCTCTCTCTCCCCGGCCGAGTCTGCAAGCGCAGCACGGAGGACCTTGGCCAGTTTCTCAGCTGTATGCAGTATTGATGGAGTTGCTGAGGGGATGCTAACACAGCATGAATCTCGCCGTTCTCTGCACTCGTCCTCCCATCCACCTCTCTTCTCTCTCTTTCTCAAACCCACACTCACACACTCTCCTCTTCTGCTCAGACTCTTTCAGCCTTGCCTTCAGATGTTTAAAGACCTGACTTGCTTGTTAAGCCTGCCCTCCCCGCTATACTGCCTGCCCCGACTGCCCACTTATCACACTGCCTGCTCGCTGTGCATGCATTGTGCTGCATGCCTGTGCTGCAGCAGGAGGATCAGCTTTTGTTCAAACTTATCAGTGTGGTATTTCTTGTACTAATACAATATATCGTACTCATACTGACCAGCAGGAGACAGTATGAGACATAAACATGTTTGAAACACTGAAAATGCTCTTACAGTATGTGTGTTTTAAACTTATTTCAGGTTGTAGCAGAGGTAGAAGGAGGAGAAGTGCAGTTGGTGCAGTAAGTCCTAGTTTCAGTCAGGGTGGGGCAGGATTAAAAAGGGATACTGAGCCTTAAGGAAATGAGCTCCAAACATATTTCCATTCTTTATGCTGCCCCCATGGGAGAAAACTGTGCCTCCCTTGTAAATAACTGCTGTAACAAGGTCATTCGCCTGATAATCTCAATCTCATGTTAATCCTAAAAAAGTGAATGACAGCGCTGACACAGAATGCTGCATTGGAAACCAGTACAGAATGTGACAAAATGGAAATATAGCCTATCAGAAAAGAAGAATTCACTGCTGTACTGCCACACTTTCCACGCTGTGCTGGCATGTGCTCAAGCGTCACCATGTTTGTGTTGCTCTCTGCTTGTGTTCGAGCACATTTAAAAGCATGTTTGAGCCCCGAGCCGGGGGAGGGCGGTGTGCACATGTACGACAAGATGACTGATCAGGCTCTCCCAGCGAGAGGGGAGGGCCTTTACATCACTCAGTTTAATTTAATTACAAGGGGGCTCTCTTCTGCAGGGGCCAGACAGAGCTGCAGCGTCCAAAAACCCAGATTAAGAAGACGCGAAAGGAGCCAATGAATCCTAAAATAAAATCATAGCCTACTAAAATATGAATGTAAGCTGCGACAAAGGTAGATGTTTTGATCTGAACAGTGTCAGTTAAGCATATGAGCATGTTACACTTGTTCCTTACAGCTTGATTTGATGTACACTGATCCCAGTATTTTATTTTGTATCAATCCTTGATTTGTTGAGACATACAAAATTAGCTCTACTCATCACAATGTACAGCAGTATACCAATTCCAGACAGTCTAAGGGGAGCAGCAGGTGCCAAGTCCCTCCCTGAAAAGAAATTTAACACGGAAAAGCTGCAGCACTGGAATGCAACTCGCATTGAAGACATCCCCTCTCGGGGCTCAGGGCTGGTATACACCAGCACTGTTGGACAATTTAATACTAGTCCCCTAAGTAATACTGACCCATACACGTGTCTCAAGTGTTGTAGTTCATTAAGATCTCTACAGAACTTTGCTTGGAAGATGCTGTCGTACTCTTCATTTATATCCAAACTATACTCAAACTAACTTTAAAATGAACATTATATATATAAAAGTTACACATTCCTATAAAAAAAAAATTATAATTCAACCCATTAGAGAACAATAGAAACTTTAATGAGTGATATAACTTGTCCATATTTCAATGCAGTAAATATACAAACCAAAGCTTCTCAAGTTTAACAACAAATCAGAGTAATTTATTATAATCATTTTTAATGAATGTCTTTCTTTTCCCATTCTTACTCTAGGAAAGCTTTTATTTTTCATGTCTAGTAAATAGAGGCATACTAACCAATGTATACAGACTCTACTTTAATCAGAATGTTACTGATGTAAAAACTCAGCAGCTTATTATTATTTTAAATGCCTGTCATAATTTGTAAAACTTAAAAACCAGAAGTGACTCCATTAAACAGAAAAGACATCACAGAAAGGTATTTCATACGTCAGTGACAATTTGACTAAGAAATACAGGCAAAAAGTAAAAACCTTGCTTTAATGTTACTAAAGTCAGAAATGTTATTCTTGACTTTATCATTCAAATACTTCACAGGTCATTATTCACTCACAAGCTGACGGGCCTCCACATTAGACAATAAGAGGTCTATAACACCTCGGTCTTCAGGTAGTGCTTGCTCCTGTGCTTCACCTGAGGGCTGTTTGGCACACTCGGTGGTCTCTGATCGAAGTCCTCCATGCACACCGATATAAAAAACAGAGTCCCTCCGGTGACCAGAGCCAAACCTCCAAACCACCCTGAAAACATGGCCTCTCCATACTCCCAGCGAGGCATCACATCAGGGAAACCCTGGTCCCAGAACTCGACCACCGTTGTGTAGGCCACAATAGAGACAGGAGCCAAAGTGGTGAGCCCTGACACCCAGGACAGCACCCCACCCAGAATAAGGAGCTGTCTCTTCAGGCCAGGCTGCCCGACACATATGTCCACCCCCTCCAGTCCTGGAAAAGCAGCCAGCAGAGCCAAGCCTCCAGTTCCTACAGACACCAACATGAGCACCCTGGAGATCTGCAGGTCCAATGGCAGTCCCATGAGGGTGTCATAGGCCTTACACTGAATCCCCACCTCCTCCGTATAGAGACACATGTGCCAAAGTCCTGAGAACCAGTTCTCCACCTCATTCAGGTCAGAGTTCATCGTCTTCCATAGAGGAAGAAAAGTGGTGATCAGACAGGTGACCAAACCTCCAAACGTCACAAAAAGTGCCGACCTTTGCATCATTTTAGTTGTCAGAAAAACCATCTTCCTCCTTGCTGTGACCACTGCTCACATCTGCAGGTCTGTGTCACAGGTTTGGAGATTCACAAAGACTCTGTAGCCCAACCCACCTGTTGAGGTAGCGGCACCGACCCGGACTGCCCACAAAGTCAGCCTCCTTAATAAAACCCACCTGATAAGTGGAGAGATAATGTGAAGCTGAGGCATGACAACAGACATACTGTTTAGTTTCAGCGCTCAATATCGTGGCAGTGAACAATGACCTCTGTTTTTAGATGAAATCAGATACGTCCAGAGGGATTCTGGACTATGTGTGCACAAGTGCACTTAAATTAATGAAACGTGAGTAAGAGGGGCATAGGTGGTTCACAAGAATACAAGAAGAGGAACCAAAAGATACCCTTGGTGTAACTTTAATAACCTATTTCATGGCTCTTTTAATGCGTTCTTTTAGATTTAATTCATTTGAGAATCATAGTTTAAACGATTTTATCGATGAGACACTGGCATTTTTTTTAGTCAAGACATTTTCACTTTGAAGAAATGGAAAGAGAGACGCCTTTGACCAGCCAAGTGTCTCAAGTATCTGGACCATGAATAGCACTTTGTGGTTGATGCAACGGTTCTTACAGCAAATAGTCCAACACTTTGTGTATTCCACTGAGGCTCTCTATCTTTCTGTACAAGTGGAGGCTAACAGGATATTTCAACTAGTGCCTCAGCATTTGGGTCAACTATTTCCTCCAATGATGACAAACCAAGTGTTCTTTTTTATCCTCAAAATAAAATGGTAGTTTAAATATTTAAAAAAAAAATGATTTCCTAACTAAAACTTTTTTTTAAACTGTTTAAGTCATTGATTTTTAGGGTAGAGTATAAAGAGATGTTATAAGTAGCTGCAATCTACATTTCATAATTAGCCTTCACTTTCAATCAGCCTTGTTTGAATCAATTAACATCTATGCAGGAGCGAAGCTAATACAAGCTCAGAAGAATTCACCGTCTCAAACCAAGGAGCTTATCACCTGCAGATCTGTGGAAACTGAAACCACCCAAAGGACCTGGTTAATTTAATGAAAGGTCAAGGATTAACCTTCAGCTATTTTTTCTTATAGTGCAAAGGTTAAAAAAAAACATATTTATTATCAGGGGTCTGTGTAAGATAATGACGTGTGTGCCAGTTTTCAGTTCAGAAATAAGTTGCTTATTAGTTTGAGACTTTCAGTTTGAATACAAGCGAACAGAAAAATCACAAAGCAGCAGACAAGTAGAAAAGATGACATCATTTCAAACTACGCTTGAGTCAGAACAGATCAACCTGCTGAGTATCTGCTCTTTGTTGGGTTATGTAGTTTCAAAGAAAGGTAGGTGAGGGGTAGATAACCATGTCTCACATGTTGCAGAGCAATTAAAAGTAAAAAGAAATACCTGAACAGTCTCTAACTTCCGGCCCATTGCACTACTTTAGGACGGCTGTATAATAAGATGGTTAAATGAGCACATTGGGAGCCTATAGTCATTAAACAAATGTTTCAGGTGAATTCAGCCTCTGTGAATGCAGGAAGGCACAGACTCAATACAAGACAGATTTTGTATGAGAAGATTTATTAAGGCCTTAAATACATGAAACCCATGTGGGTATACATTTAATAACAGCATACAGTCACTAAATACATAGTACATGAAGCTTGTGTGTTAGTAATGGTGATTAGTACAACAAAGATAGATGTGCGTCGATTATAACAACAGTAAAAGAAAAAGCTTTAAGACAGACATACATTCAATTTATATTCAAATCATGATTTTGACTCCTCTTAACGTTGAACCCAGGCTTATTTGATGCGACAGAGCTTTGAATAATACAAGTGATGAATAAATATTTAGAAAATGACCACTTAGTTTGCTGTGATTACATATCTGAACAGTTAATACAACAGCTGAGGGCAACATATTTCTGTAGTGTCATGAGTATGACTTATCATAGTCCACTGCAAATTTAAAAATTGATGCAGCCACTATACTGAGTGGATTCAAATGAAGGCTTTTTCTTCTGCGAAATCAAAATAAATAAATGTAAACATTTAAGGTTTTTTTTTTCCAATTGAAACTGAGAAAGAAACTTTTTTCTTTATCTCTTTCTTCCCTCACTGACACGAAACGAAAGAAACATTTATACTGCATCTACCAGGGCCGGGATACACAACACAGAAAAGTAATGTGTGCCGTAAAGGAGGGAATGACTGAGAAGGAAGAGGAGTAAAGTTGTATGGCTTCAGTGAGAGGAGAAACAAAAACAGGTCGGCTTTGTTGTCATCCTAAATGTCCGAGCCCATCTCAGCACACTGTTTGTCTGATATGTGTGTAGCTAGAGACTCAATGATGTCCAACAGCAGCAGCTGGCTGAGAGACCTCAGGTTGGGGAGCTTGGATACCTTTGGGAGGGGAGAGCAAAAAAAAATGAGGAAAAAAATTAGCAATAAATGAAGACAGAACAGAGAGTCAAACAGAGTAAATGAGGAATAAGAAGCAGTTTGTTGCTCATGCAGGAAAACTGAAAGTAAACAAAAGAAGCTCAACAGAAACACTGACAAAGGGTGAGAATTGAGTTCTTAGCTGTTCCTTTAAATAACAGACAATAATCAGAGCGCCACTTTGACTCTTCTCAACATGATGAATTGCTTGTACAGCCGGCCGGCTTGTAAACAGTCTCTTCTTTACTTAGAAGATTGAGGATGATCTACTCAGAGGCCAAAAGGTGTCAGTGTCCCACAAAGAAGAGTGGCCTACAGGGTTAGCTCAGCTGCAGTGAGTGGGCAGCAAACCCCCAGGGCTCCAGATACAAGGCCACCCACCTTGATGAACTGGTGCACAATGATGTGCAGGCAGTGCTTCTTCATGTCCAGAGCCTGAGTCTTATCAGCTGCCTCCAGAATCTGAAGCAGATAAAAACATTTATGATGAGAAGTAACTAGACGACTAAGAGGAAAAAAAACAGCAAGTACAGGACAGCATAGTCGAATTAGGTCACCCCCACCCCCAAAGTAAAATCACAAGTACCTGCAAGACATTCTCCACAGTGACGTTCATCTCCAGATTCTGCTTACAGTAAGCCTGCAGCCTGTTGTTTGAAAAGCCGTAGTAATATGGTGCAGCAAACAGATAGCTGTGTGTCACAGTTCAGGAAAGTGAAAAACATTTGTTGATCTTCATAAAACTGAAGAGTAGGACTACGTGTGCTTTCAACAACAGGCACAAGACAGTTGAGAATGAAATGAATAAAAACGAAGAATCAAAATTAGATTTGGGTTTTTGCATAGAATCTTAAATAAGTAGCTTCTATAAAAGGCCTACTGCTGTTTCGAGGAGCTGGACGAGGGCATCCTATCCTTATCCGTCATGTCAAACCTTTATTGGACCTCTAAATATAATGTTACCGTTCATAAAATGTTTATCTTGTTAAGTCTATCCCAAGGTGTATATCTAAATATAACTTATTCTATCTTCTGCCTAAACCTAACAGGACTTGATGGTAGAAATTTGCTAAGTTCTTCCATAAAAAATTAAGTGCACATATCCCCCCCCCCGCTGTAATTCAGGTCTTAATTTAGAACGCCATGGTTGAGAAGAACTGAGTCTCCTTTCAGCATCTGCCTGACGTAATTTTTGTATATTTTCTTGAACGTTCTCTGCTCTGGGGAAGAAAAAAAACAAACATTTGTCTTGTAAATGAATATAATGCAGTCTAGCTTAAAAAGGATACAGAGAATCTTCTGGAGGCATGTTAACATCACCATAGTAGATATAACGAAGCATGGACTCAAAGGCCTGCTTACTTGGAACCATCTCACCAATGGAGATATTAACCTGACCGTCCTCTGGCATGAACGAGCGAAACATCGCCTCAAAGTAACTGAGGAGTAGAAATGGAGATATTAGAGAAGTGTCAAACGTATAATTAAGATGAAATGGAACACGGTGTCTGAAAGTAAAATGATGAAAACCACTTTTCATAAATGTTTGCATTTTTTTGATAATCTGTTATTCATTCTTTAATCTGTCTCTTTTTGCTACACACTCAAAATAAATAGTTCAATACAGACGTTTAAAAAAAATACTAGACAGAAAAATAAAAATTTGGTTTCTAAAGCTGTTTAATATAACATTGGTTAAGCTTGTTTCCCTAAATAATAAATAAATAAATAACATGTATATACAAAAGTCCTCAGTCTGAGAAGTTTCTCGAGCTACTGCTAGTTTAGTCGCTCATCATTAAATCTTTGTTGTCTCTACCTGGATCGGGCAGCCAGTATGGCTTTGTGAGCAGGTCGTGGATGTCCGTCCAACAGCAGGACAATGTCGCAGAACTCGAGGCCGCCTCCCTCCAGGTAAGCCTTCATGTCCTGGACCAGAGAGGTCCCGATGTCCACAGGCTGGTCTGAGTACAGCCTAGGAGGAGGCTGCTGTTTCCGTCGCACTATCTCTACTATCAGCGGTGTGGACAGATGTTCAAACTCCTTCGTCATGATCACCTGGTTGAAGTGCGACTCCTTCACCACAAAGTTAAGGCAATGTTCCTGCAGGAAAAAATGATTTGCAAGAGTTAATTATATTGTATAAAAGTGTATTTAACATCCCTTTATCTTTGATTTAAAAACACCTGTAGAATATGTTTTATTCTAACCTGACCAAGTTATAAGAAAATATGAATTGCACTGACATTGAACCACTAGAGGGCAGTAAAAACAATATGTCTTACAAGTGAGTCTTGAACAGTTATTAAGGTGTACCTTGAGCTGGTCCAGTTGCAGCTTGTTTGCATTCTCACAAACACTGAGGACATTCTGCAGGTCGACAGACGCCTCGATGTACTGCACACACAGCTGCTCCAGACGGGACAGCTGAAAGCTGAGGGCCAGCTTGTAAACATCCATGATAAGAAGAACATCTTGAACATGACCTACAGAAACAATCAAGAAAAGGGACAGTTGATCAGCTTCTTCTCTGTTTCGTTTTTACCCATTACGACCCAAAGAATGACAAACAAAGAGGTACCTCTGCGTGGGTACTGGATCTTGTCTGTGTAGAGGAACTGCATTAAAACTTCAAAAGGCTGGGCCTCCGCTTCCCTGATGGCAACCTCCAGCAGCGGCTGAGTGCCTGATGGCCTGTGGCATGCTGGGATGTCTCTCTGGCCGCCAGCTGCCCCATCATCACTTTCCTCACTGCTCTCCTGTTTAGTCTTCTGCACACAAAGACACAGGATTTTGTCAGACTTAAACAGTCCAGAAAAAGTTCATTTATAGCAGTGACCTCACACTATATAATCTAATAAACACATTCCTACTGCGTGTGAAGCAGGCAAATAAAAAAGGATAACATTCTGACTAGTTCTAACGCTTTTATTGCATTAACCTTTTAAAGCCAAAACAGATCCATTCTGCACCTTGACCTTATGGCAACACTATTTTTAGTGTCACTTGAGTGAAAAGACTTTTGAAATGTTGCTGTAAAAATATTTGTGATTTAGTCGACGGTTAAAGTTGGAGATGACACCTCACAAAACATTTTTCAATCAGGTCCATTCAGATCCGCACAGCATGCGAGATTGTCATTTCCTGAAATTCTGTATGAGGCTCCAATTGTAACGTATTTGTGTATTTTAATGACATGAATAATTGTCTATTGCATTATCAATAGCAAAGATTCTTATTATGTTATATGTGATTGTAGGGCACAGGTATACCCTTACATAACTGGAACCTTTCATTTGCATCTTTGTAAATGAGGGGATATCCTACATTTCAGTGCAAAACTGCCCCCTTCTAAGTAAATAAGCCTTGTTAGCTTTTTTTAACAAAAAAAATACAGTGAAACTTGTTTAACATTTTTCAATGTTTGCATCAAACTAAACACTGACAAAGTTCCCCCTCCCCTCCTAGCTCATCATGAGAGCTCATCTCCACAAAGTGTAGAGGTGCAGGCGGCTTTTCTCTTCATTCAGCTGTAAAACAAGAGCAAACTGCACGGAGCACAACTACTTTTAGGGTGTGTATCATTAGGGCTTTATGCTTTGTGAGTTACACCTTGGGACGGAGCAGATTGAGGGGGCAAATGATGCACATTTTTTGGGAGTATTATCATCCGCAATCCATTCATAGTGAATCAGGCCTTTATAGTCTTCTTATGTCTCAAAGGAATGTGAAATACTTCCTGCATGGCTCTGACCTGTCGTTGTCTATCCCAAGCCTGCAGGATTTTTTTCCGCAGCCACTGACATCTTGCAGTCACTATAGCGATATGCCCCAAGACTCTCTCTGCCCTCTGTACACAAAATGAGACAAAGAGATGGAAAAAATCATCTTAGCTGCATAAAAGTCATCTGATCATTTTTAATCACCTGATCTTGAAGACCCACCTCGCCCAGAATAAACTCAACATCACAGAACTGACGGTTCTCCCACAGTTTTCCGTAGTCTTCGTGAAGAGTACACTTGGGGTAGCAAGAGAACTGAAAGAAGGAAATCATTATTTGCAAAAGGTACATAACATTTCTCTTCAAATACATTTGACTTCAGGTTTCAAAAGATTGTTTTTTTTTTTAATTTAGACAGGAGAGGCTTTTGACCACAATGTCCAAATAATGAAAACTATGGATTTATTGGATGCTTACCTGGAACCTGTACATCTCTCCACTGCGCACATTGTTGTCCACGGTTCCTCCAAAGATATACATGGCATCTTGAATCACAGCAGCAGCATGAAAGAGTCTACCACTGGGCATCTGAGGAGACATTCAGCTTATGACCTTCAGAGAGCAAGACAACTGTTCAAATTGCTGTTGAGTAATAGGATGCAGTTAGATGAGATAAAGCAGCGTTCAGTCAGGAGGGTTAGCAAGCAGCAAATTGTTCTTTTAGGATTCAGCAAGTCACCAAAACAAATGTGTTATTTCATTAAACTTCTTTTATTCACTCACAGTAGCTTGTAAACACTTTGTCTCTACCTCGCTGTCTACGCTGGGGTGGATCACCTCCCAGGACTGAGAATCCACATCGTAGCAGTGCAGCTCGTTGGGCAAAGTGTTGTCAGCAGCACCTCCAACTACATACAGATGTCGGTCAAAGGCAACCATAGTGTGGCCGTAGCGTCTCTGAGGAGGTGGAGGGGAGCCTCGCAGTAAGTGTTCGGTTGGGATACGTGTCCACCTGAGAAGATGGAGTAGTGATTAGTCCCATGTAAAACAGGGTGAGTGACAGAGGTAAGTCAGACAGACGGATGCACTCACAT
This sequence comes from Labrus bergylta, assembly GCF_963930695.1. NCBI lineage: Eukaryota > Metazoa > Chordata > Actinopteri > Labriformes > Labridae > Labrus > Labrus bergylta. The sequence continues at coordinate 15,856,645 of NC_089196.1, forward strand.
GTGGCCCTTAAACTCAAACTGGAAGAGGTTGTTGGTGATCTTTGCTCCACTCTGACCAGAAAACACAAACATCTTGTCCCTGCATACAGCTACAGGGAAGTTACAGCAAGATGGAGGAATCTCACCACTCTGGTCGATCTGTTTGAAACAAAGACGAAAACAATGAAGTTAACACTTATATAGATACAGAACATTGTTGAGTGTTGCTTAAAATATGTTCTTCAGGTTCTTATATATATATAAAAAAATATTGTACTGGCCTCCTCCCAACATGCGTGTTCTCGATCCTGCAGATTGATGGTCCACATGTCGTTCAACCTGCAGAGTGGAAAATATCTGTCAGTAATACTGAAAAAATCTATTTGAAATTGTGACAACGTGAATTAAAGTCACACATACCTGGCATTCCCATCATAGCCTGCAAATATCCACAGTTTATCACTATAGACTGTGGCCCCATGTGCAGACCTCGCTACTGGCAAGCTGAAACAGAGACAAAGCACAGGATAGCTGGATTTTGACATTTACAAGTTAGGTTTAAGGTTCTTGAAAGGAACACAAAAGAAACTACCTTAAAACAAAAGTGAATTCAGCCAAAGACTAGCTTTAAAGAGCCCATATTCTGCCCTTTTTGGGGTTTGTATATTTAATCTATGTACCTACTTTTGTACGTTCACAATAGATAAAGTCAGAAAAAAGTGTCTGTTTTCATGTCCTGCTCCTCCTTGCTCCCTCTACGCTCTGAGTCCGTCAGCTGCACTCTGCTGAGCCCACACTGTTAGACCCCACGTGGGCCAAGTCTGCTCTGATTGGTCTGCCGATCCCCTCTGTTGTTATTGGTCAATTGCTCAGCAAGCGTCTCGGAAATTTCAACATGAGCTGCTGGGCTTGCCACAACGAGCCAATGGACTTAGATCAGTGATCTCACACTGACAATGATGTCACACTGACAAATTGTTATCAAGGGGGGCTAGAACCGAGCGTTACATGCGGCTAATGCTACAGCTAACAGGAGGAGGTAGGAGAAGCCGTGTTTCCGCGGACTTTGAATTTTTGCACATAGATGTGCTTAAACATGCACAGGACACTTAGAAAACACACTAAAGAGCATATAAAACCAGAAAAGGCATAATATGGGACCTTTAAAACAATTGATTGGGAAATCTATCCCAGAAACACAACTCAAGCATCTTAAAGAATACATTACCTCCCCTCCACTTTCCATTCAGTCCACTGCCCCGTTGCAAACTTGTACTCAAAAAGATCATTTTTGTTTTTCAGGTTGGAGTTTGAGTAGATGTCTCCAGTATACCCACCTTCAGGAAGAAACATTTTAGCATCAACATCGGTTTAAAATATGTTGCATGAATGACGTCTGATCACAAAGAAGAAAAGCATTAAAATAGTTACCAAAAACAAACATGCTGCTGCCATAGACAACAGCTGAATGGTGATATCTGGGAGCAGGTGGAGTTCCAGTGGTGAAAGCTCTGCAGTGAATAACATACACAGAAAATGAATCACACTGCACAGTCTTCTATATTACTTTTATTTGATTGCATTTCTGTATTCTTACCGACACCATGAGCAGTCCTTTACATCGAAACGTAGCAGGTCATTCAACATGTTTTTCCTATTAGATGACATACATTAAGAAAGCATGTAGTGCAAGTTCAGCAGCAGAGAATAACTCAAACATGGCTGTCCAGTGGAGACTCACCCATTGTCTCCCCCAAACACGTAAATGGCATCTCTGTATGCAACAACGGTGTGCTTACTGCGCCTGAAAAGAGCAGGATACATTCAGAGTGAATTAAGGAAGGCAGATAAAGTCAGATTAGGTTGTTTTAAGTGTGTGTCGTGGTGTTTACCTTGCACCAACAAACTCATCACACGGAGGGAGTCTTCTCCAGCGGTGAACAGTCTCAAAGGGGCCAAAGTTGAGCGTCAAATATTCCACGCTGTCGGAGCAACTGTGGTCAAAATCAACACTCGGGGCGACTTTGGTTGATCTGCAGGACATTGTTGCTAACTCATCCAGCTGAATCACAGTCCTCAGGGCAACCCATCTGCAGAGGCGTACACCGGTGACGCCATCGTCAGTGCAATCCTCCAACGTAGGAACTTACTGGAGGGTTTCTGATCCCCTGCTTATTTAATTGCCTGTTCCTGGTATTTCCTATCTGAATTAATCCAAAATCCGCTTGATTTACTTCAGAGGATTATGGACTACCGGCTAACAGTTAACTCATCGCGATGCTAAGAATGATAACTAGCCTAAGAGCTAGCTCGCGACGTAGCTTCTTCGTGCCACTTCAATGCTGCAAACAAAAAAACAACATTTAGCACCTGGCGAGAGATTATTAACGGACCGTATTGTAACACTGAAATGTTTGTTTCATCCGGTTACTTACTTACGTTACAATGAAAACTAAATTGCTGGTACCACAACGAGCTACGAGCCGTGAATTAGCAAAACAAAACAAGCGCTGTCAGTAAAGAGCAGTCTGCCAACCACGCCCCCCGACTGCGAGAAACTACGTCACTTCCTGTTACGCAAGAAATATATAAATACAAAACTTAAATTTGACAAAATACTTAAAAAAAACAAACTATAATACACTTTATTAATCCTTATTGCGTATTGCTCTGCACCTGTATGATTCCAGAGGATTTCATTGTTCTATTTTTATTCTTGTTCTTTGATATACACAGATTGTCACTGAATATTTAGACTTCAGTGAATAAAATATTTTCACCAGTTTTAAAGCATGTGCATAAATACCAAAGTTAATGCTTTAAAGAGTACTGAGAACTAAAATTAGCCCAAATAAAAAATAAAAATGGAAAAAAAAGTCCCTTGTGAGGCAAAAGGGTTGTCCATATTGTCATTAATGTTTGCATAGTTATTGGCTACGACTTCAGAACCCTGCTACAGTGCATGCTGGTGGACTTACTAGAGAAGAAATGTAACTAAAATATTGTAAACTTTTTCTTTTTGACTTGTCAGATGTCTGCTTTTAAAAGTCAAATGCCATAAGCAGAAAACAAACTTCAGAGCGCCTGCGAGGAACTTCGGTTTTCGACTGTTTGGCGACCCCTGTGGCCAAAGAGATACCTCTCATCTCTTTGATGATTTCATCTTTCTCATCTTGTTTTCTTAAAAAAAATTAAATATGTCACTCATCAGAAGTTTTGCCATGGACAATGGAAACAAATAGAAAAGTTTCATGTGTAAAAAAATAGACTATAGATTAACTTTATTGATCCCAAACTGGTAAATTGTGGTGTGATTTTACAGCAGCAGGTTATCAGAGCATTTCCTTATGAATAACTTGGCTCAGCTAATATTTTTATTTTATTTTATTTTATAGTTTCTAAAATAAATTATGCTCCAACAGTCACTGACAACACTGGTTTACATACCAAAGAATTGGATGTTTTTTTTGGACAGTTTCTTCTCTATGAGAACTCATTCAAACATGTTGAGATGTCATATTATTATATTAACAGTAATAAGGATGAAACTCACCGTCAGAGATATAGAGGAAAATTCCGTTTTATGAATCAGACATAACATTTCATATGGGAAATAGTACATGTAATTTTCATTTTATTTCATTTCTGAGTATCTAAAGATGATCACATATTGCCAGGAGAAACAGGGAGGTGTATGAAGGACAAAATCAGACACTTACAATTATGGAAGAATCAGTCCATGAATTACGACAGTAAATATGTTAGATGTAAAGAAATACAGACTAAACACATATGAAGGTAATTCAACAAAAAATGAAAGAATTAGATAGATAAAAGATTACATATAACAAATAATATTGATGCTATTTTCAATTTGAATCTTGCGGGCTATGATAACGGTCTGTGCAAACACCCTTGGGTGTTGTTTAACACCAGACAAGTCAGACAAGAGTGAATCCTTCAATGATTAATGTTATGATATCAGGGGAAAGAGGAGAAATGGCTACAACTGCAAAATGCCCAGGAGAAATGAACGTGTTAAAACTAAACGTATAATATATAATATACTGAAAAAACTGAGAAGATTCATAAGAAATATTATTGTAATTGATTGCATATGATGAACCTTTTTTCTACTTGTTGATTTCTTGCATAGAAGTCAATACAAAAATCATGTTGCTACAGAGAATGACATTTGATCACAATGTACATCTGAGGCTTCTGACCAGATGCAATCATTATTATTTTCACCTCTGCTTTCTCTCTTTTAAGTTAAACATCTGTCATCAGAAAAGTCTCTAATATTCACTTGTCTTAAAACTTAAGGCTGATGTTATCCTCCATAGATATTAAAGTGGGCTCTCTCACATTCAGTACCTTCAAATCCCCAATTTATCAACTTTCAGGGACAACATCCTATGTTTTCAAAGGTGTCCTCAAACAGTCTTCAAAAAACTTCAAAAGTTTGGCAGTGATGGCAACTTTTGTATTAATTTTAATATAAGGGGCATAACATAAGGCCTTCACTGCAAGTCACTCATAACAAGCTAACATCTGAGAGTAAGAATATTTTAGGCTCCTTCTACGTTTATTAAAGTTGTTCCATATTTGTAGATTTAAGGCCTACAGTATCTTGTTTTTTTTTAAGCACTCATCAGATACACAACCGTAGGAAGTGCACAAATTTCAATGTGGATACAAAATGAGACATGATATAAGATTGAAATGTGACTTAGACCTTTTAATCTTTTACTCCAACAGCCACACAGTCAGATTCTTCTTCTTCTAACACAGTTTGTCAGAGATGAATTGGCCCCTCATGCTCTCAGGCCCATAGTCACCAGTTGATGATGTCTCGGATGTGCCCCCACAGCTTTGTGATCCACAGGTTGACCCCAAGTTCTGTTAGGTACTGTAGCTCCGGCATCAACATCTTGCGGCATAGCTTGCGATGTACCTTGTCCACGTTCTTCTTCAGGTTGTAGCCCATGATAGACTTTTCTCCAAAGGGCTGCCACGGCTGCATGGCTGTCTCCTGGATGCTGCTCGCTTCTACAGCACGGCCCCCCTCAATGCAGATGGACGCCATGTCCTCGTTCCTTCTCCTGAGCTCTATAACATCCTCAGCCATCCTCTCCCGTCCATATGCATTTACTTTCCTCCAAAAAGTCTGGTTGAAATGCTGGTACAGCTTCCAATCAACAGCGTTCCACTGCAGAGCCCTGGCCCTGAGCTCAGGGGTCAGTCTAGACACAGTAGAGCCTTTGCGGGCGTTAAGTTTGAAGAAGAGCAAGTCGTCCATCTCCCAGCAAAGGGCGTCCTTTAGCAGGATGAGGGATTCCTCAAAGTGTTCCACCAACATGACTAGCTGAAAACGCTCAGTGATGAATTTTATTCCCTCTTCTACACGCGGGTCGTTCAGCTCCAGAGTGTTGTCCTGTCCAAAGTCGAAGAACAGCAGATTCTTGAGGTAGAAAGAGTTAAAGCCTTCTTTATCAAAGTAGTAATTTGGGTCTCTTAAAAACTCGGTCAGCTTGTCATCACCTGGTATCTTCCATGTAAAAGGCACCAGCCGGCCAAAGTAGTGGAAGGAGGACTCAAACAGCTCAGCAGGGTCTCTGAGGATGGTGATGTAGGAAGTGTCCAGAGGTAGCAGCTTGGCAACTTCACTTGCATTGAAGCGCATGTGATTACAGATAACATTGAAGCACATTCCAGGTCTGTAGTCTTTAACCTGTGAACGCTGAAAAACAGATGGATAAAAGAAGTCGTTTCTGCTGTCAGGGAAGGCAAATTTGAGCCGGTGCTTCTCTCCAAAGCGGAAAAGGATGTTGAGGAAGGTGCTGCTGGCTGTTTTGTGGGTCTTCATGAACATGATATCCACTTTGGGGGTACAGGTCTGGCCTGAGGTTTGTTGGGAGATGTTAGTGGTTGGTTTAGGGTGGAGCTGGGAGGGGCGGTGGGCACAGGAATAAGGCACTGGAAACCTACAGAGCGGAGAACAAGGAAAAAATGAAAATATACATGTGCTAATGGTGTTAATAATAATGTTTACTCCATAGACTGTATATTAAGATGGACAACGTGCCTCAACCTCCTCCGTTTTTACAAAAAAGAAGCCAAAAATTCCCTGTGACAGGCACTAACACTGTGCATTTGGAGCCAGAGTCTTTGCTGTAGGGATCTACTTGTATTGACATCATGTTCATCAGCTAACAAAAGCACACATTTAACTTACAGATAAACGGCATCAGGTCGGTATAGTCTACAACAGAACAGATTCTTGTGTCAATCAGAAGCAAACTCTAAATTAATGCACAGTGGCCAGTTTAGAACCTTCTCAGAAAAAGAAGACAAAATCAGCATCTTGTCATCCCGAAAGACTCTGAGTTTAAGGAAAATGTATATTTTGTGTATTTTGATTTTTTAGTTCGACCCCTTTGTTAACATAGCGGAGGCAGGATTTATGTCATATACTACAGCCAGTCAGTTGAGGTAGATCTATATATACTTAAGGTAAGGTGTTGCACTGTCCATTCTTGATACAGCCTATGGTTTACTCTTACACCAACTAAGAAAACAAGAAATGTTGTAATGTATGAAAAAAAGACTAATTATTATTTTCATCGTTCGATGAATTAACTATTGCAACTCTTAACAACAAAAACTTCTTCGGAAAATTGACATAGATTTAGTTTTACATGCTATTTTTCAAAAGAAAGTATTCAAAGCAGTGTGATGAGTCTTACTCAGGCAGGCTGAGGTGGATCTGTGGAGTGGAGAGAGAGTAAAGCAGGATCATGCAGCTGGTCAGCAGGGTACCCAGGACCAGGCCTTTGCACATAGACCTCCACTGCCTCCCTTTCTTACCGGTCATGGTCCAGCAGGATTATCTTCAAAACACAAAATGATCAAGGTGGACATTTTCTACCTGCTGTATTGGTATTGTTTATTCTTAAGACAAATACAAGAAAACAAAGAAATCCAGATGATATATTTTTTTAACAGTTTCTTGATTGTTCTTTGCTATTAAGATATAAACTTTGTTGACATAATGTCGACACTTGATTGATGATACTTGAATGATTTATTTAGACTGCTACATGGAGATAAGTGTAATGTGACTCTACAGATTACCTTTTTCTCTGGTTTCTGCTGAGTGGACACAAGCAAAGCATCTTAATGATATAGAGCAATTCAATGCAATACATAGGAACTTAAGAATCAGTACAATCATGTTTTTTTTTCCTCAAAAAGAAGAATGAGGTGTCAATTAAATTATGCTTGTTAAAGTATTGTATTGGTAATTTCATGATACACACTGCCCAAGGGGGGGGGGGGAGTTTTGTGTTTGATGCTGGATCAATTATTTTTGTAAAACCTCACTGGCAGCTCCAAAAACTGTAATTCCTTTGGGAATGCAGTACTGCCATTTAACTGACTATAATTAAAAGTGGTGATAATTCTATACCTCCATGGAAGGTACATGCTGTTCACATGACACATTTCACAGCTAACATCTTCTCACTCGGCTGTCCACACAGGGCTGTAGTTTCAATTGGATGTTGGACTACAAAATGACACACTTGTGACTTGAAATGAACAACCATGTGTTTTTCAGTTGGCCCATTAGAATAAATAATGCATCTTTGTGGAAAGTGATCTTGCATTCTCCCCTGCAGACTGAGGTAAGACGAGCCACCGGCTGACTCAGCTCCACAGGTAATAAAGTAACACTCTCCACCTGGAATTTGAAGCATTATGTGACCCAACGTGACCTGAATACAGGTAGTATACATATATGTGCCGGGTCGGTGGCTATGTAAGGCACCCTTTTCAGCTTTTATTGTTGTATTATTGTTCCAGTTAAGTATTTGTGTTCTTTAAAGCTTCTGTGAGGATTTTAACAGGTTAAGGCCTGTAAGTAAGATCCCTTTCTTTCCCTTTCAGACCTCCTCTTAAGGAAGGTTACAAAGTATGACTCAAAGTGAGTGAAGGGTTAAGTGTAAAGTATTATAATGGTATGTATCAGCTGGAGGCGGAACTTAGACTAGAGATGCACAAAAGGAAAGCCAATTGTGACAAAATAGAACTTTCTTACTCTTTATACATTGAAAGCGATGTAGGGGATCTGCCAACAGCTCATAGACACTGACTTAGACATGGAATATTATTGTTTTTAGATTGAACAATACCATCTAAAGAAGTGCATTTTGTCATCTCGGCTTTTATTCATTATTCTATTTAACTAGTGCATATTGTTTGTAAATCTTATGCTGTTAAAATACACCATTGAAGTCTAGATTACTGTAATTAAAATACATTAGACACCATTGTTTTGACAACAATAGCCTGCACCTAATGTGACGTGCCAAAATAATCTGTTATGTGAGTGACTCCAAAATGCAAATAAATGCTTCCACTGCAGACATTGTTTTCTCTGGTCTGATACCATTTGTGTTACAGCACATCAACATGTCATCCTACTCTCTCACTGAAATAGAAATGCTCCTTTTGATGTCACCATACATCTACTTTAAAATACATATAGTGCATTTTAGGTCATTATTTTTTTCCCCCAGTCAACAAAATGGTCTTCATTTTTTTTTTCTTCAAAAAATATGATGGCGATAGATGACCAGATCACACTGAGCTTAATATGAGCTTTTATTTTTTAAGTTATTATAATGTAGTGATGCAGAACAGATTTCTCACATAAATTACATCTATGAACGCAATTATATCGCCATTAATCAAATTTTTAATCGCATGTTTGAAATGCCATTATTTCACATTTAAAAATATGTTAGGCATTTATTTTCAATTTGTGTACTGTCTTAAGCTGAGAGTACCTCACTTTCTGTTCTAAATAAAGTAAAGACCTTCTGGTAGATTGAAGATTATGACATTAACTTAACAGAAAAAGGAACCCGTTAGGGATCAAAAACTTAATGAAAACAGCTGAAATGTTTAATGTCATAAGGTTGATATTACTTTTGTCTCGTCAAATGAGCTGTCTAAAAGTTTTTTAAAGTGAAATGAGAAATCGAAGATGTAGCAGTGTCATTCTTTTCCATTACTGTGACTACAGAGAGACACTGCTGAGGCTTTTCCACAGTGATCCTAAACGATCAAAATAGCAGCAAATACGCCTAAGGCTAATTTCCATCATGTAAATGATGGACCAATAATTTTTCATGTTTGTTTATGAAACAGAGTTTAGATGAATCCAAGCACAATAATGGTAGCCACTTTACTTTGCAAACTAAATCAAGACATATCCCAGGCCCTAGTGTCACTTCTTAGTGTCCAGTGTCATTCATTTTGGATTTAGTCCAGTTTTTGGCTCTGGCCTAATATCTTGATAAATATCTTACAGGAACATGGTGGCTTGAGTTACTTGTATGTGCTATGAACTGCTGAGTTAAAATTTCTTATAATCAAAGCATTGTTCAAATACTCTCCCGAGTCCAAACACAGTTATAGGGCTGTTTCTGCCCTTTTGTCTGGACCCCATGAAGGGGCTATTATAGAGGCATGAGAGGGAGCTTTCTCTCTGCCATCAGAAGCCACTCTGTTGGGAGACATTTGAGGACGAGGCTAGTTGAGGTGGAACAGTTTAGAATTAAAACGCAGTGTGAATTTTTAGTGATATATTTTTCTCTCCTGCAGTAACACTCAGACCTGAAATCTAAATTAGATTAATTTCAGGAATTCCGCTTTTAGGCTAGACAGTTATGTATATTATTATTAGATAACACCCGGTAGATTATTACCTAAGGGTAAACACCAGTGAATTCAGAGTATAATGTAGCTGTACGTGTAGATAAGACTTACCCAATTGTCTAGTGTTTTAATATAATCAATAAAAAATATTGAAAAGTATAAAACTATAGAATTTACGAGAAAGCTAAATTCCAACAAAAACTTAATATTTTTTTCTTACCCTCATGCATGCATCCAATGAGAAATTAGAAGTGTTTCCTGTCCATCTGCATCTTCTTCCTTTGTATCCCCAGATCACTAGAACAAGCCGATCTCCCCCCTGCAGCGTTTCGTCGATCTGCTCTTAACATGCACATTCTGTTATTTGCACAGCACCGTCCCGCTCTCCTCTTATCACATGTCCAGTGCTACTAGGCTTAGTCATCTGGTTGCTACTCCTCTTTCTCTTCTCATGCACACCTGATGCCTTAGACTACCTGACTCCTCCCTCAACTTTCAACTCCAAAACTGATCTTGCTGAAAAAGCACTGCTGGGAGGCTCATCTAGCCACCTGTGACGTCAGGCTCGCTGTCAGGGGATGAATATTTGTCACTGAATGTAAAAAAAAAAAAAAGGAGGGGTGGAGGGGACTGTATAGTCCCTGTTCTGTCTTCATACAGAGGGCCATTGAGTGTGGACACTGGAGTCTGAGCTGCAGGCTAACAGGAGGGGTGGAAAACAACATAAAAAGAACAAATGCAGAGAGCCTGAGCACAAAGAACTTAATTGTACCACTTGATCAAGACTGCTGTGTCTGTATTGTTTGAAATGCTAATTGCTTTAGGAAGACTGTGTACATAGGACAATTCACTTCACTACAGCTTTTACATTTTGAACATGGATGATTATCTAAGCAAACAGTGCAACCCACACAGTCTGGACTATCAGGTGATAGTACCATGCATACACATGATCTGATCTTAATTCATAAAGAAATATTTTATTCTAATATTTTTCTGTAATATATGTATTTACAGAGATATAGTTTTTAAATATATGACTAGAGTTTGAATTATGGTAAATATGTTATTGTATGATTTGAAGACAAACAATGAAATCCTTAGTTTAAGACATCAGACATTTCAATAGAGAACCAAATGAACATTCAACCTGCTGTGACACTCTATTTGGCTCGGCTAGCCGGCATGTAGCAATATGTGATACTATCGCCTAACACATTACAGTAAGCGCAAGCGCTCTCTCCTCAATGCGGCCCCTCACTCCTGGTTCCGTGTTGCTCATCCCACACGTCATGCCACAGCACCACACTGCAGCTTTTGTTGAGCGGGGCGTGCCCTTGCCCTCAAACACCCGGAGTGCCAGGCTGAGACCTGGACTGCGTGGGCATGCGTAGAATCCAGATCAGGGTGAGAGGGGGCAGCGAGCGTCACAAACTGAATGAGGAGATTGAGAGAGCAGCATGACTTGCCTGGCCTTCAGCCCACCACAAGGGCCACAGAGCCTCAAGAGGGCAGAAGGGCTTCTGCTCATTTGTCATCTCCACCCACACCCCAAGTGTGGCCAAATCACTCAAGAACAGCTGGATGGTGACCCTCGCCTCTGCCCACTGCACAGCTGTGGTCCTGTGGGACAACTAAAACTTTATTTTGACGTATTGTGAACACCTATTCTGATGCACAAAGAGTTGTTAAGAGACACCCAAGAGATAATTTGCTTCACTTCTCCTGATTTCTGTTTAGAGATCACAAAGAAACAACTTTAATTCGGTAGGTGTTTACTTTAGAATACAGACCATTTTAAGTAAAGATTTGAAAATAAAAAAGAGATATCACCTGTCTTGTAGAATAGTTCATAAAAACAATGAAGGACACAGTCACTTTTACATGAATAATTACACAGTTAGCATAAGCCACGTCCTGCATTTTAGCTTGTAATAATGCAGAAGTTGATGCACTTACATCATTGTGCATCACTCACACAGCTCTCAAATGCATGTTCAGGAGATATTGTTTCACCTGTGATGCACATTAAATACATAGTCAGTGTGATCAATACATCATCAGATGAGTTATTTCCTGGCCTTTTTCTTCTTTGATTTCTCAGCGTCATCGTGGGCTTTCCTCTTGGCGGCGAGCTTGTTAGCCTGAAAGAGCAGAGTGAAAGCAGTTTAGGTATTTCAGAGGTCAGTGAACTCAGGGGTCATCGCTGGGCTTGAATGTACTGTGCACACAGCAGCTTTACAAAAACTGTTCTCAGGCTGAGATAAGATGCCTGATCCGACAGGATAAAATGTAAAGAAGAATGTTCCTTGTACACATGGCTGCACAAACAGACTTATCTACTCATGAATCCGTTATCAATCAATAACAAAAAGGAACATACCTCTCGGACTTTTCTCTTCTTTCCGAACATGATCTTGTCGTAGAGGTACTTTTCCTTCTTCTTCATCATCATGATAGCCAGACGTTTCTCCTCCGCTTTCTCCTCCTGCTCCAAGCGTTCTGGGTTTTCCACCTTTACTTTTCCAGGTGTCACTTTGACCTGCAGAGACTAAAAGGAAATAAATCTTATTGAAGGTTTCACTTCTTGGTAAAAACACGAGGAGAAAGTGATGAAGGAAAATGGACCACAAGCCTCGTACCTTTCCCTGGGATCTTTGTTGTTCCATCTTTTTCAGATTCTTCTCCTCTGCCTCTTCTTCTTCATCTTCATTATCCTCCTCTTCATCATCCTCATCATCCTCTTCTTCTTCCTCCTCCTCCTCCTCTTCATCATTGGCTGTAATGGAAGTTAAATAAATATTATGTGCCAAGCCTCTAAACACACCTCATACAGGCTTTATATTCGACTCATTTTCAAGTCTTCACAGATAAAAACAAACATTGTCACCAATCTTAAACACAACGTAACAACATGATGCACATTATTTACACTTAACGAGAAATGCTTGTTTTCTTACCAGGTTTTTCTCCTCGCTGCAGGGCCATGATCTTGAGTTTTTCAGGGGGCACATAGTCTCCGTCCTTCTCCTCCACGAAGGGGGAGAGGTGGGGGGGCAGAGTCACTCCCAGGAAGTAGTCCTCCACAGGGAGGAGGATTTTGGCGTTGACACAGTCATACACCCACTGGGGCTGGATGTAGTACCTACAACAAATAGTTTCATATGTAAAGCTATGAAGAAACGCTTTTGATGCACGTTTTTTTGATGGAACACAAATCAAGCAAACATTTCCTGTTTTAATCGCAAAGAGCCAGATGGAGCAGATATGTTTCTTATTGAAAATACTGAGCTATGTTAAGGAAAAGACCAGGGCCTGTAAAACACTATGAAGAACAAAGCTGCTTTGAGAGAAGAAAGCACAAAGACGTTAGTGAAAAAAGACATTGTAGGGGATATGATAAGGCACAAGGAGAAAGGAACACAATCCACCCAGCTCAGATTTCTTGTATTTAGGATTCAGATAAATTCTATGAATGGAACGGTTGAGTAAAAGGTCATAATCCTCCTTGTTCTAAAAGAAGACATGTTGTATTGAACTTCCCAGCATCCTTTACCTGTTGATGTACTGTTTTTCAATGCTGGGTCTGTCAACAATCTGATGTGTGATGGTCTCATCCTTCACATCATATGTGCTACCGATGCAAACAGACTTGTCCCAGGACACCTCGCCACCAAAACACCTGGAAGGTAACAGCAATATAGACATTACAATAAAAGTCCATGCATCACTGTGACAAGTAATGATCCTAACAAAAAGGGAATTGAAGCAGCCGTTACTCACCGTATGACAAAAGCCAGAGATTCTCTGGGAGATTCTCTATTGAGGAAGAACTTGAGCCCGACAAAGATCTTTTTCTGAACCTCCTGCTGTTGCTGTTCCTTTTCCCTGGCCTCCATCTTTTCTATGTCCTCCTGGGGAAAAAGAACATTGGCAGTTTTTTTTAATGGTGTTTTATAGCTCATGAATGCTTAGGCACCAGAGGGCAAGACATTTAAAAATGTATTCTGATTGACAATCTCTGCAAAGAACTTTCCAAAGACATTTAATTTAACTGTACTTACAAGAACATCAGGTGTACAGTACAAGTGGGAGTGCAAGTCTATTTACAGTGATATAACACTAAGTTAGAACTCTGGCACAACGTTTAAGGGATACTTCACCCATTTGCATTAAGCTTTGTATCATTAGAAACCTGGTAGTATTTTTGAATGGTCGTGCATCTCGCCCTCATTTTGCCCTGAGATGGGAAATCTTTGTATTTGTAAGTCTGAAAAGGAGCTTCTAGTGATGTAAAATGACGATTTTTGCGTCACTGGAAGCTGTTGCGGTTAGCGGGGTGAAACTACAACGCTAGTTACTCATATTTTCGACCACTGAAGCTACAGACCAATCACAGATCAGTGGGTGGGAACTCACTCCCACAATCGAAACTTAACGTCTGTCATATTGCTTGGAAGCTATGCTAACAGGCTCTATGGAGAAAGCTGATAATGGCAAAAAAATATGTACAAAAAAAAAAAAAAAAACAGGACCGGCCTGTCAGCAGCAACCGTCTCGCGGCTATATTGCCGCTGCCGGCGGCTGAGACAAAATGCCTGCCTGTCGGCGGCGGTGAGGACGAGGAGCCTGGGCCGGCTCGAGCTGGGGCGGACTGGTAGTGTCGGTGCTCTCACTGTTTGCCTATGGACACAGACATAGAGTCTGTTTTCTGCCAGGAATTTCCAAGATCAATTCTGGAAGAAATCTCTGAATCAGTTGAGGAAATGGTCTCGTGTCTGTAAATGTTTTTATTACTATATTTCTACTGCTATACTTTATATTTTGAAGAAACTGTATCAATCGAATTTCCCTCTGGGATTAATAAAGTATTTCTGATTCTGAACTAGAGGACCTTAGTGGGAGTGGCCTGCAGTGCTGTGCATTCTGGGATTTGGTGTCTTTCATCCACATGAGCCAAAAACACACTTTCTGCCTTTTCACGGCCAAGAAGGCACCAACTTCAACATTTATTTCACATTTCTACTACATATATGACCCAATGTCAATACAGTTCATTTTTCAACGAGTGAAGTATCCCTTTAAGGAGAATGATTAAAATGTACACTAATATGTCCTGGAAAGAGGAGCTGACCTCAAAATCAGAACTAGTTAAACCTTGTTGAAATGCCGGTCAAGTCAATGTGTTTGAACAGAGCCAACCCTTGAGAAAATTAAAGTAGTTAGGTAATTCAAGCTTGGAAACATCTTGTGCTTAGTAACCAAGCATGAAGCTGTAGTCCCCAGTCTCACACCTCAAAAAGCATAGACTCCTCTGACAGAGATCCTGACCTCTCACTTCTTCCCTCAGAGACCAATTAGTTTAAAATCGACTTTTGTTTATCTGTATGGTTTGATGACAGATCATGTTAAGATGTCCCCCCCCACATTATTTGAACGAGATGAGATACATTACCCCTTCAACAGGAAACTGGTCGAGTTCAGCCTCCTCTTCCTCTGCAGAAGAAACCACTCGCGCCAAGCTGGAACTCAGAGCCGACAGTTTCTGCACAGCGTACAAACAGAGAGTTAGAACACCACCAAATTGTATTATATACATGAACACTAAACCAGACTATGGTTGCATTTGAGAATAAAAAGAAGAAAAGCTGTTTCTTTAAATCAGTTGATCAGATACATTTTTAAGGCTATGCACACACATGCAGTAGGAGAAGAAAACACATCCAGAGCAGTTTCTGCTTTCAAAAGAATGTCCTGCTCACTCTGAGTGATCTACATGTAATGAGAGGACATACTCCTAAAATACCACAAGCAACACAATCAGTATCCCATCCTCCTGTGTTATAAGCAGGTAAAGGAAGACATCTCAGAAGTGTAGTGGGTTGTGGGCAGATCTCACAAAATAATTAATTACTTAAAAGCCTCACCTCCAAGTAGCTTTCTGAATTCATGGCGTAAGCTCCCTCATCCTCCAGTTGTGACTCTGCTTTGCTGTCCAGCTGCAGAAAGAGACATGACTTTAACAGAGCACCGGTGTGGTAACAGGAGACAACCACAAATCCCTGATCTGTTCATGCTGTATTGTTGTTTACAACTCCCAAATAACACAAATTAAATCTCACTGAAGTTGTTTACTGTTCGATATTTCCGATACTTCAGAATATTTGAAATTTGGAAAATGTATTTTTAGAGTATAAAAAAGACTTTTAATATCACTGTAACAGCTATTGAAAGTTTTGTTTTTGTCTCAACACCTGCCACATGAATCCAGTCCAATACATAATGTGTTAATAGTAATGCTTACCTTTGGCGGATAGATCAGGTTGAGGGAATGGTAGAGTCTGAAATTGACAAACCCCTGGAGAGTGGTGTACATCTCTGTGAAAGTTGCCATGACTCTGTAGTCGACATCTGTTGGATGCTGAGAGGGTACAAAAATTGTTAAACTTGGTTTCACTGACAAAAATGAATTATGACCATTGCATACATTTAAACATATATCATAATCCCTATAACAATTGATTATGGCAGTCAGTCAACTCTATTTAAAAACAATTGACACATAAACATTGACTCCACACTGTCAGCTGCTAAAATTTTTCTTGTTTATGTCACAAACACTGTTGGATGATTTACAATGGGACCAAATGCTGACGGAGCTGTGCGATTAAAATTAATTATTACAAACATATTCACTGTGGACTGCATTTCATCATTCACTTACATCATGGGAGAACTGATATGGCACCAGCCATGTAATGAGCTGCCCCATCACCTCAGCCTGGTAATATATTCCCTTGATGGAGATGAACACCTATCATGAACAGACCAGTGTTTAGTTCATTACAGCACATGATAGGACATTTTACTTGACATGTGAAACAAATAACAATGGCTGCACCTTTTTGAGAGAACGGGATGCAATCACGTAATTCATCCACTCAACAGTGAGACGTCTGCACAGCTGGATTGTCTGAACGTGGCATTTTCCTGTGCGGGCAAACGTGGAGAAGAGGAAGCACATACACAGGGCGTCATCGATATCACGGAGCGCATCGATGAATGAAGGATACCTGCAAAAACAAAAATAAAGGACCACCAGTGAGACAATTTCAGTTTTACCTTTGTAAACTACCACAGTAAAATCGCTACAATATCAAAGTTACCCCTTTTGGATGGACGGTCGCCTACAATTATTTAATACATACTAATAGTTTTTGTGTACTTTGATATTTAATGATGTTATCACAATCAAAGGAAATTATTTAATTTTGCATTCAAGCTGGGGATGTGCAGGATTAGCAGAATAACAATTAAACGTTGTCACCCTCGCTAGTTGGAACCAGGGTTATTAGTCAGTTGAACTAATTATTCATATTTGTATCTGTATTATGTCTAAGCAGCCGTCCACTACTAAACAGGGCTGTAGCTCCCGTTAAGGGCGAGTGCCATACTGCCCTACTACAAGGATGTAAAACAGCACAGTGGACGCTTGGCTTTTCACAGTCCAAAGCAGATGGGCAGCATTTTGATTCACAAAATAAGGCTTCATTAATTAAAAACATTTACCCACAGAGGATGTGATCGTGTGATAAGTCATATTAAATAAATTGTGTTCAATTTCAACTGTTTTCTTAACTTAGTAATTGTCTGGATTGTGTTTAATCAACTTTGAAATGAGTGACCTAGGAACATCCTTAGTTATTTATATAAACACATGAATACATAACCCCCCTTTGTTTAAACAAAGAGCCCTTCCTACATTACTCAAGCACCCAATTATTTCTTAACATGGGAAAGTCAGTTCAGCTGAATAATATCCTCCCATGTGGTGTATGGAGCTAAATTATTTCACCTTTCTTTGATGATGTGGTCCAATTTATAGGTCGGCTTGTTCTCCCTTAGTCTCTCCACAGCAGACCATTCTGTTTTTCCATAGGCCCTCTTAAGTTTGCGTACAAATACCTGTTAAGATAAAACATATAGACAAAATGTTCACAATACATACTAATCAGAAAATATGAAAAAATCAATACTTTCACATAACACAGACTCGTTAAAAATTAACAAAAAGGCCAAAACAAACCAATTTCACCTTTAAAAAACACACTTCATTTTCTTGGAGTTAAAAATATCTACTTTCTATGTATTGGAGAAAAGCATATTCACAACAGTAAGACTTTTTAAATCACAGCTCACTTAGGGTCCATCTCCAAAATAACAAAATCAACTTCAACCTATAAACAAGTTTGAACAGAAGTGTCGAATAGGAAATCTACAAAGGGTAAAATGTGTCTTTAATACCTTGTAGTCTCTGAACTTGCCAACGATTGGCTCGTGCAGCAGAAAGCGGATGTCTTTGAGCAGGTAGAAGGTCCTCGCCGCTGTAGAGCCCTTGTTAACCTTTTTCTTGTGCTTGGGCTCATGAGGGTAGATGCCTTTAAGGATGCACAGTCGCCTGAAAGTCAGAGAGAGATCAAGGATTATTGATCATCTACACATCTACTTTTGGTGGTCTATTTTCCACTGGGCAACCTGATGAGGAAACATGGAAAAACTTCTCTTACTCAACGTATTTTACCTCCATCTATCCATTGTAGACACAGCTTATTTGAATTCAAACCGTATCCACTAAATACTTTCTAATTAAGATCAATCTGATTTTTTATTATGAATTGTTTTACAGGGGCGCTGGTGGCACAGTGGTTAGTGCGCACACCCCTTGTATGGAGGCTGTCGTCCTCCAAGCGGGCGGCCCAGGTTCAAATCCCACCTGTGGCTTCTTTGCCGCATGTCATTGCCCACTCTCTCTCTCTCTCTCTGATTTCCGACTCTATCCACTGTCCTATCTCTCAATTAAAGAATAAAAAGCCCAAAAATAAATCTTTAAAAAAAAAAAATAATAATAATTGTTTTACAGGGAAGAAAGAGATCTCACTGCCCAAGTTACCATCCAACATGAAAAAACACGCTGTGAAAACAATATTAACAAAATCAAAATACAAAACAGTAGCTGTGCAGAAATAAAAGGTGAGAATGGTGAACAGGGGTAAATTGTCCAGACATATCCTATTTAAATCGATTTGGCAACACAATATATATTGATATAAATCATGCAGAAAGTTGTCACAGAAAATGTTTAGTCACCTGAAATCTGGGAGGCTCAGAGATAACTTCTTACGAGCTTTGTTTCTTGTGATGTAGTTGGTGGCAGATCCCCTCTCAAACTGGAAAAAGGAAAACAATTTGACATTAAACACCCACAAGCCACATGATTTTAATTCCTGGTCTGCTAACATGTAAACAGATCAACTCAAATGCTCATCAGAAGCGAACAGATTGTACTGTTATAGAAAACAAACCACAGCTAACAGAGCTTCGTCGGCTAACTACGTAGCCATGAAAAACTCTCTCGGTCTTATTGTGGCTTCAAATTAACCCGACATCAACTCTGACCTTTTTCTTTTGAAGACCTCCCATTCTCAAACGGTGTGTGACTCTCCGGACAGGTTAAGGAGATTTAATTGTCTAAATTAAATCTTCACATGGGTTAGCTGCTCTGAAAACACACTTCAACATCGATGCACGTGTCGTTGACATGCGCGGAGGAGGAGGAGGTGCGAGCTGTAGTCAGGACCCTAAAGAGCGGTCGGCCGTGGTCCGCCTGTATAAAATGAAAGCAAACAAAAATACAAACACTGTTATCCATTAAAATAGTTTTGCTTGTTCATATTTTTTGTAAGAAAGTATTTATTTCGTTCAGTTATTTGAAGTGCCGTATTTACATAATTATAAACGTTAAAATTAGTCGTTTTTTATTCATTTATTTAACCAAAAATATATTATTTTTCTAACCAAATATTGAATATTTGTACAATTTTAACTTGGAAAGACTAATTTATATTTATGATAAATAGTTGAAAATGTCAAATTTGAACAAAAGTCTCAGTTTGTGTGTGTGTGTGTGTGTGTGTGTGTGTGTGTGTGTGTGTGTGTGTGTGTGTGTGTGTGTGGGTGGGTGTCTTGTCAAGGACCATAAAGACAAAATAATCTCACTAAAATTACATGAAATACATTTCATGTTTCGGGTTTCAACCACTTCTGAGCCCCACCCCCTTCGCTTCATGCTCTCTAGCTGATGTCAGGATGCTTTAGAGAGATGCTGGCTGGAGCTGAACAGGAGCAGAGACTCGGAAAGAAAACTATTAGAAACATAAAAAGCTTGATTAAGACAGATCATTTTATTTAGAATTAGGGTTTCAATCTTGGGATATGTGTGAGCCATCGAATCAGTTCACCATGGGCCTACGGGACTTTATAAAGGATTATTTTCTCAGTTTCTGGGACTATGAGACACCAAAGGTGATGGTGGTTAAAAACAGAACTCTTGGAATTATTTACAGAGGCGTCCAGTTTCTTGTGAGCACCTATTTCATCTGGTAAGCTTCATGATTTAATTTATTGCATGCCAATGATCTTTAAGGAACAATCTCTGAACTTGAGAGGTTAGAATAAAAAAAAAGTATTTTCCCTGCAATATTTTTCTCTGTGGAAAAGACTGTTTAATGTTTAAAACAATGTACTGCTACTTTAAATTCTAAAACCCACAAATTTTTGTTTTGTGGGACTGAAATGCTTCCCAAGTACAGTTAAGTGCAAATAATATATTTTCAAATATAATAGTCTATCAGTCTATAATATGACATGTGATTTGAACTGAGAAGATCAGTGTTCAGTAACAATATTTTACTATTAATCCGACTGTTTTAAATCTTAAACTACTTCTTGGATTAGATGGATTTTCGAACTGCAGTGCATCATGTTTTCTTCCATCTTGGCCTCAGCGATACCCTCAATTTAACTTGATGCCATGACAGAAAATGTGATATTGGGTTTGTCTGCTCTATCAAACTGAAGGTATGTCTTCATAAGTCAAAAAGCCTACCAAGAGAGTGAAAACCGTCTAGAGAGCTCAGTTTACACACTCATGAAAGGCTCAGCAGTTCATGGAGATGATGTCTTGGACACTGTGGAGTATGCTCAACCCTCAGAGGTGAGTCAAAAACAAATGCTGCAATTCAATTAAGATACACTATACACTGTCTATTGTATTATGTCTTAACAATAGAGTTACTTATGGTATGCTTCTCTACCTCAAAGGGTGGCGATGTTATTAGCGCAATACTGAGGCGAGAAGTTACCTATGATCAGAAGCAAGGAACCTGTGCAGAGGTGAGAAGTCAACAAACGGTTTTGAATATACTGCAGCTGTATGCAATGAACGATACAAATATATCAGTAACATAATCACCTTTGTTCTCCAAAGACTGAGCATCTGTCTGGTTTAATTTCAGTATTTCAATGTTGCAAACGCCAACTGTACGACAGACTCTGACTGTGTCAAGGGAGACGTGGACTTTGACGGCCATGGTACAGTATTTATTCCTCAACAAAATCTTTCTTTGAGCTTGGTCTGCATTGGCAACAGTCTTTCCTCTGTTTTAACTCTTTAAGGCAAAAGGACTGGCAGATGTGTTCAGTACTACAACCACACCTTTAAAACCTGTGAGATACAAACCTGGTGTCCTGTTGAGGATTATGCTGTAGTGCGGTAAGAATGATGTTAGAATTTCTATTTTTAAACTCAGTTCAATGGCATATGGATGACTCAAGGACTTTAATCTTTCTGCTCTTTAAAGAAAAAGGATAGAAAAATCTCTTATTAGCTGAAAGGTTGTACAGCATATTGAGACAAACGTTAACAAGCCCCCACCCATGGTGAGACAAAATTTGTCTGGATTGGTTCAGGAAAAAAATATAGACTAGCTGTCAAAACAGTTTGACAGCCCCTCATGCTCCCAAGAAACTTTGAAATATCAAGAGCTCAGAATGCTCTTTTAGCTTCTATAGGAGGTACAGCACTTTAACAAATCAAGTAAGTACAGAGTTAGTACACAGTCAAAAGTAAAAAAAGGTGTAAATGTTATTTGTTTCTTCAACAGTGAACCACCATTAGTGGAGGCCATTAATTTCACAGTATTCATCAGGAACTCCATCCACTTTCCCAGATTCAAAGTGCTGAGGTACACACGCACGCACGCACGCACGCACGCACACACACACACTGTAACTGCAGAGATTCTGACTAACTCCCGCTCTTTTTGTTTTCTTGGCGTAGGGGAAACATCAAAGATGCCTCAACCAAACGCGAAGTACGCAAATATCTCAACAGGTGTCATTATGATGAAGAGAAAGATCCCTACTGTCCGAACTTCCGCCTGGGCTACATCGCAAAGCAGGCGAGGGAGAATTTCAGTGAGCTCTGCAGGACTGTACGTATGGGTTTTGCAAGCAACATGTTCTAATGTAAATGTATGTGTGTTTATGAATCTCATGAAGATTCCTGATGTAAAAATGTATACCCACTTAAAGAAGATGGTGTTTGGACTCAGCTCTATTGAACTGAACTGTACAAACTGACTGTATGATGTTATGAGGATGGCCACACGTGTTAAAATGTCCTGTTTTGTATTGCATTGCATAAGTTATGATCATAGCAGGGTTTTTTTCCTCAGGGAGGAGTGATAGGAGTTTTTATCAACTGGAAGTGTAACCTGGACTTGGATCCTTCAAATTGTAAACCATCTTATTCTTTCCGCCGTCTTGATCTTCGAAAGGATCAGGCCAGCTCTGGTTATTATTACAGGTGAGCCCATCTTTTTTATGTATCTTTACCAAACATTTGATGCTTTATACTTTAAAGTGTTTTTGTTGCATTGGTTTGTATAAAGTTTTAGAGCACTAACTGTTGTGATGTGTATTTAATTTTTCCAGGTTTGCCAAATATTACATGAAGGACCAGGTAGAGTCTCGGACACTTATCAAGGCCTACGGCATGCGCCTGGACGTCATAGTTCATGGAAATGTAAGTGAATACACCTACATTACTACAGCTTACTCTCTATTCACTTTGATTAACACGCTATATTTCTTTAAGGCTGGTAAATTCAGTCCCATCCCCACCATCATCAGCACAGTGACTGCTATGACTTCAGTTGGGATTGTGAGTAACTATCTGACCTTCAGAATGTTAAAAATCAGCAGCGATGATCTTTGTATAACATAGTGTAAATCTGTTTTCTTATAATTCATCCCTCTAGTGTACCATTATCTGTGACTGGATCATGCTTACATTTATTGACAAGAACGAGGTCTACAGTGACAGAAAGTTTGATGAGGTGAGTAAACTCTTGTTCAATCTCAGCACATGTTGGTACTTCTATATGCTCAGGGCAGCCTGAAGATACTGACCGATCTAGTTTTCACAAAGAATAGCCAGCGAGATGATTGTCATTTGCGACAATATCTTTTTTGAAATCACCTCACCCAATGGTACACATTTTTTTTTAAAAGGAAGACATCAAGGTGATAATCACCATACCAGCTTACAAGCAAGCAAAGACATCAGGTCAGTTACTTGTGGCAGCTGTGGTAGAGTCAGTCGTCTCTCAACCAGGAGGTTCAATCCTCAGCTCCTGCAGCCATATTTTAAAAGGTCCTTGGGCAAGACACTGAGCTCTGAATTGCTCATGCTTCTACACTATGTACGTGTGAATGTAGTTCTTTTGGGCAATCGAGCACTTTTCATAGTAGCCTTTGCCTTCAGTGTGTGAATGGGTATGAACATGAAGTATAAAAGTCAGAGGACAAAGGAAAGTGATATACAAGTCACAGTCCATGTACCATTTTTCATGCAGTTGCTTTGTTCTCCAAGTCCTGGTATTGTGTGTACTGTCTCACTCAGTTAAGGCTATCTGTCCCCCGCAGATTGTCAAGGAGCCCAAAGTGCCCATTACCACAGAGCTCAGCTTCATCAACAGCTACGGCTCAAACCATTCAGACCTGTCAGAAGGTGTACCTCTTTAACATCGTCACAGTTGCCTCCAGTCGCAGCTGGCCAAGCGTTTGGACTCTCCTCAACCAGCTGACTGTGGACACAGCTCTCAGAGGTTTATCAGATCAGTTATGGACTGCCAGCGGCTGCTATAATGTGGTTAGAAGGGATGAACTAAACTGGAGGAGCACAGAGACAGAGGATCGCCTGAAATCATAGCTGGTATGCAGATAATTAATTTGATATATCATGTCATACCTTGATGGACTCCAACTCCACTACAATGTATCTGATTGTTTTTCTTTTCCAGTATGTAAAGAAAATAAAATGCCTCATTGCAGAAAAAGTACACAACAAAGAGTACACAACCATTCAAACTATGCTGGTTTATATCAGTGTATAGCAGACATTGAATGCAATGAATGTATCTATTCACTCAAATTTCAGAAATGGACATTCATGTTAAGTTGACTCTTTCTGCTCTCATAAATCTGCCTTAATATTAACATTAAACTTTGAAAAATCTGCATATTACCATTCATTTCAACCTGATATGTTCAGAGGATGTAGGAGGAAACAGCCTGGAGACGCACGAGGAGGGCAAAGAGCAGTAATCTAATAATGCTGCCATTTCCAGTAAAATGGTTTCTCTAACAAGATTGTGGGAAGTGTGAATCCATCTGGACCACTGAGACTAATAAAAATGTCAGTTGGGAAAAAACGATTTAAGATTAAATCTAGCGGATCGATAACTTACCATGAAGTATGAAGGAGCCCACTAGATAGCAACATGTCAGCTTTAGAAGTCATGTTTATGAAATGTAAAAAAAGCTGAAGATGAAGAATGTCTTATCTTAGGTTTTATCACCTGTTTGTTTCATTACTCAAAGTGTCAGATCTCAGATGTCTAACTTTGAAAATGTAAAGATTTTAGTCAAAGGCCCTCAAAGTGCTTCACTTGCCAACCTATATGTGTACTTTGTGTCAGTGAGAAGCTCCAAGAAGCCAATCTAATTGTGCCTCGGATCAGAGTTTGAATGCGATTACTTGTCTGGGAGACACCCATCAGCAGGCAAAGTGAGTCATCTCAAGGGCCAATGAGGTTAAAGTGATGGAAATGCAACGGGTTTAGATCACTGTAATGCTGACTTGCTCACAGAAAATCAACAATTACCAAAAGATCCTCCTCCAGTCAAGAACCATAAAACATGTATTTAAACCTTAAGAGAAATACTTGATCTCAATATTCTCTGAAAAATGTTCTGCCTGTATGGAAGTGTTAAGACCTTAACAACTTGAAATCATGGGGATTTAGATTAAACCAATAATACCCCAAAAAATCGAATTCGGTCAATACCTTGTGTGTGGAAATACTGTAACCTTTGCAGCTGATTTTTCTAGTTATTGATGTTACGAAGAAACATGAACTCTGACAGGGACAAGCGGTTTTTAAATATGCATGAAAAGGCTATAATGAACTAATACAATCCAGTACTGTATGCCACACATTTCCAAATTCCATAGAAGTGAACTTATTCTTGAAAAACCACAATGTAATGGAAAAAAAACCCATACATTTAAATAGGTAAGCACTTCAAGGTGGCATGTTTGTGTAGTGGTTACGTTGGCATTGACACCTCGTAGAATCCCACCTGGGGCCTTTTTTCAGAGCTTGCTCATTCTTCCTTCCACCAATTGTGGACAATGCTTTTAATAAACCATAATGTAATGGCAAAAAAATAGAATGCTGCAAGGAGTACTTAGGTTGGTAGTTAGCTGCCGCCTCACAGCACGTTGTTTTTGGGTTCAAATTCCTGCTAGTGTCTTTCTTTCTGGAGTATACAGTGGGTACGGAAAGTATTCAGACCCCTTTACATTTTTCACTCTTTGTTTCATTGCAGCCATTTGCTAAAATCAAAAAAGTTCATTTTATTTCTCATTAATGTACACTCAGCACCCCATCTTGACAGAAAAAAAACAGAAATGTAGACATTTTTGCAAATTTATTAAAAAAAGAAAAACTGAAATATCACATGGTCATAAGTATTCAGACCCTTTGCTGTGACACTCATATTTAACTCACATGCTGTCCATTTCTTCTGCTCCTCCTTGAGATGGTTCTGCTCCTTCATTAGAGTCCAGCTGTGTTTAATTAAACTGATTGGACTTGATTAGGAAAGGCACACACCTGTCTATATAAGACCTTACAGCTCACAGTGCATGTCAGAGCAAATGAGAATCATGAGGTCGAAGGAACTGCTCAGAGACAGAATTGTGGCAAGGCACAGATCTGGCCAAGGTTACAGAAGAATTTCTGCAGCACTCAAGGTTCCTAAGAGCACAGTGGCCTCCATAATCCTTAAATGGAAGAAGTTTGGGACAACCATAACTCTTCCTAGACCTGGCCGTCCAGCCAAACTGAGCAATCGTGGGAGAAGAGCCTTGGTGAGAGAGGTAAAGAAGAACCCAAAGATCACTGTGGCTGAGCTCCAGAGATGCAGTAGGGAGATGGGAGAAAGTTCCACAAAGTCAACTATCACTGCAGCCCTCCACCAGTCGGGGCTTTATGGCAGAGTGGCCCGACGGAAGCCTCTCCTCAGTGCAAGACATATGAAAGCCCGCATAGAGTTTGCCAAAAAAACACATGAAGGACTCCCGGACTATGAGAAAGAAGATTCTCTGGTCTGATGAGACCAAGATTGAACTTTTTGGCGTTAATTCTAAGCGGTATGTGTGGAGAAAACCAGGCACTGCTCATCACCTGCCCAATACAATCCCAACAGTGAAACATGGTGGTGACAGCATCATGCTATGGGTGTGTTTTTCAGCTGCAGGGACAGGACGACTGGTTGCAATTGAAGGAAAGATGAATGCGGCCAAGTACAGAGATATCCTTGAAGAAAACCTCTTCCAGAGTGGTCAGGACCTCAGACTGGGCTGAAGGTTCACCTTCCAACAAGACAATGACCCTAAGCACACAGCTGAAATAACAAAGGAGTGGCTTCGGAACAACTCTGTGACCATTCTTGACTGGCCCAGCCAGAGCCCTGACCTAAACCCAATTGAGCATCTCTGGAGACCTGAAAATGGCTGTCCACCAATGTTCATCATCCAACCTGACAGAACTGGAGAGGATCTGCAAGGAAGAATGGCAGAGGATCCCCAAATCCAGGTGTGAAAAACTTGTTGCATCATTCCCAAGAAGACTCAAGGCTGTACTAGCTCAAAAGGGTGCTTCTACTCAATACTGAGCAAAGGGTCTGAATACTTATGACCATGTGATATTTCAGTTTTTCTTTTTTAATAAATTTGCAAAAATTTCTACATTTCTGTTTTTTTCTGTCAAGATGGGGTGCTGAGTGTACATTAATGAGAAATAAAATGAACTTTTTTGATTT